>NC_059426.1:65931455-66261455 GCF_021028975.2 Sphaerodactylus townsendi
AATTTTTAAAAGAACCAGCAGGAGTACCTGATTGTCCTGAAATAGGGGCCAGCAGAGTGGGATGTAGTGTGGTGGGGAAAATTAGAGAGGAGAGAGAAAACCCAAGAAAATACTAACACAAACAGATCTCTGTTGCTTTCCCTGTGAAGGAAGGGGAAAGTTGCACTTAAAGAGATTTTGGAAACTGGGGGGATTCTCGGATCTGAGAGCAGGGTGAGTGCTGAAGAAGGGGAAAGGCGTGTCACTGAGAATCAAATCTAAAGAAGACTGCCCGTGTCTACGTGGTGTATGTGTGCTGTTGACTCTCAGCTGACTTAGGGCAACTGTGTAGGGTTTTCAAGGCAAGAGAAGTTCGAAGGTGGTTTGCCATCTTTGCCTCTGCATGGGCTGAGAGAGTTCTGAGAGAACTGTGACCAGCCCAAGAGGTCACTCAACAGGCTTCATGTGGAGAGGTGGAGAATCAAACCCGGTTCTGCCGATTAGAGTCTGCCACTCTTAATCACTACACCACGCTGGCTCTCTAACATGACCCTACCGCACCTTATCTCATCATTCCTTGTCACTCCCAGCAACTGATACTGAACTTGGTTTGGAGGAAAGAGACTGGGATCAAAAAGGGAATAGTGTCATTTAAATGTAACGGATACCCCCCCCCCCCCCAAGTGGCAGCACTGCCTGTTTCTTAGGAGCTACAAACATGGCCTCTTGGTGCTCTTCAGGAATCCATGTGACAGAACTCGCCTGGCCTTTACAAAGGCAGCTTTATAGCCCCCCCATACAGGAAAAGCAGTGCCGGGGCGGGCAACAGATTCTTATATTATCTGACTTGGGGGTGGGGGTGTATCACTTCATATGTCTTTCCCTCCAGTCTGATGCATCAGATCCCGAGCGTTAAGCCGGCGGGGAAGAGCATTCTAGATTCTTGGGGATCCTTTTTGATCCAGAAAAGCAGGCGGAGGATGTCTTTGCCAAGAGGTGCAACCAAACTCAAAGGGCCAAAATTGGGGGTGGGCGCGTGGGTGGGTGGGGGGGGAGGGAGAGTCTGCCGCTCAATCCCATTCCGGAGCTGGTGGTCGTGGGTCGCCTTGTTTTGGGGTTCACTGACGGCCGCAGAAACAGCTCAAATCACTCCCGCACACCACTCCTCGCCGACCCCTTCTTTCCAAAAAATGTCCTCGTCCGGTATATTCTCCTCCGCACGATCCGTGATGGAGAAAATCTTCCCGGGGATGGCGGCGGCAACGGGTTGAGCCGGAATCCGCGGCTCCCTTTTGCTCCGCCGTTGCCCTTTTAAGGGGCAGCTTGAAACCGCGCCTGGGCTCCATGTTTGTATCAGAAATCGTGAAGAGGGAACTCCATGTTGTAACAAAGTTTCCTTCGCCGCTGTCTTTTTCTTTCCCCCCTTTTTTTGTTTTGTTTTCCCGCCTTTCCCCGTCTCCCCTGCCCCTCCCCACCCTTTATTTCCCCCCTTTCCGTTTTAATTTAATTTTAGATTGTTTTCTTTATGAAAAAAATCTGTTAAGAACCACAACTCCTGAAAAAAAAATTCTCCCAAGCGGCGGAGAGACAATCGGAGGGGGCAAGAAGGCGAGGGAGCGCTCCGCACTTCTGGTCTCATGGACAGCGGGTCCATCATCACCCAGGTTAGCAAGGAAGAGGTGAACACTCCTCTGCAGGAGAAAGGTAATGCCAGGGACCGGCGCACAACCCCCCTTCCAGGAGGGCAGACTGGTGGATGCCAGCACCCCCAACATCCTACCCACAGTTTCTCCAAAGGGGCTTGGGCGCCGAAAGGCGGAGAGCGGCTCCCCCAGACCTTGCTCTCGTTTGCGTGCGCCTATAGGGGTGTGCGCGCTTGCGCGTGTGCCCGGGGAGCCTATACGCCCGCCGCCGCCACCGCAGCTGCACACGGTTCACGCTGGTCTGGACGCCCGGGGCCGAAAGAGCCACTACTGACCGGGTTTCCGACACGTGTGTTTATTTTATGCCTCCAGCGCCCCACACCGACCCCCGGGATTACGAAATGTAGTCACGGTCACCCCTGATACCGCGCATTCTCTTGCACCTATAGATCAGTACAACGCCCTATGTAGAGCGGAGAGATATGCACGCACCTTCTCACTGCTCAGTCTTGTTCCCGTGTACCAGGGTATGTGATGTGTGTACTGCTACAAAGGTTGCGCATCCTCCAATTGCAAGCCCGACCCATGGCTTATGTTTATTTAGAACACCGACTTTCCAGTTTAGGGGACTCAAGGCGGCGTACAATATATATATTGTACAATATATATATACGGTCATAATAATCAGAATTTTCATGGTTGGAGGCTACTCTGCAGGCTCGCTTGGCACGTTGGGTCACTAGATTAGTTCGTTTGTGGTTGTGTTGTTTTTAAAAAACAGTTTTTATGAAGCATAATGCCGGTCTGTTGTTTTCTGGGCTGTGTGGCCATGGTCTAGTAGTTTTTGCTCCTAACGTTTTGCCCACATCTATGGGTGGCATCTTCATAGGCAGGTCACTGTAAGGTGTGTTTCTCTCTAGGAGCACAGTGTGTAGCGACTGTGTGCTGGGGTATATGTTTTGTTCTCCTGGGGGTGAGGCACATTTGCATTCGTTCCCTCCCCTTATGGCAGAGGGATGTGTGGCATTCAGTCTTTGTTTTTCTGGGGAGGCTCTAAAGTGGGTGTCCAGCTCTGGACCTTTAGATGTTCCCATCAGCCCCTGCCAGCATGATACGTACAGGGGGCTGATGGGAATTGTAGTCAATTAAAATCTGGAGGACCAGAGTTGGACACCTCTGTTCTAAATGCAAAAATGCCTTTACATCGAAGTGCTTAGCAGTGCAGTCCTCTGCCAAGTTACCCCACTGTAAGTGCATTGAAATTAGTGGACTAGGCGTAAAGCTGCACAGGATTGCACTGTAGGTTTGGATATTTGCTGCTACTGGAAATCTGGTGTGTTTACAGGGGATGGGAGAAAGCCCTGTGAGATCCTGAGTGTTGCACGCACTTTTGCATGCACTTGTGCCAAGTGTTGGTAAACATCTGCAGAGGTCGCTTATCTGATGGAGCCAGATGTACTGGTGGAGGAAGTACTTATCCATTAAACATCTGAACGGTCATGGTTGAATCTGGGATCCAGATCTCCCCACCACCCACTCTTTGTCCACTTTTCTGATTTGCTAACAAGAACTGCATCTGTTTGCCCCTTCATATCTCTTCTACACCCCGTTTCCAGATGAGACATGGGCAAGTTCAGGAACTACTAACCAGAAGCTGCTTCTGAAGTTCCTACCTGCTGTGGAAATTTGCTATTGCAGATTTTTACAAGAACCAAAAAGGTGCTGATTCCCCCCTCCCGCCCTGTGTGGCTTTGCTAGCTGTCCGAGATTTTGTCCCAACACTTCCCAGTAACCTTGCCATTATAGGGAAGAAGTTGGCTAGCTGGAGCCAACTTTTTTTAACTGGCCCTACTCCTTTGTCGTTAACATGCAGAAGTCAGATGAAGCTTTTTATTGGCATGGAAATAAGCAACGTGAGACGCTTCATTTGCTAAATTTCTCTGTGTCAGGATGCTGTTTAAGGAATTGCCTGATGGGTCCAGTTGGACATTGATGGGAGCTGTGCATGGTTTTTTCATAGACCACTGGAGCATCCAATTTGAACGATTCCCAAAGACCGACTCCAGTTTGTAATCTCTTGAGCCAAATACATATCATTTTGAGCCCCATTTGGGGCTCAGTAAATATCCTGCTTTTGCTTACTGCCTGGAGGTCCAAAAACTGGGGTGCTTGGGTTGTCAAGCACCTGACAGTCCACAGCAAAAAAAAGTAGAGATATGTGATTGGTTTGGTAAGCCACAAGATGGTTAGAATTGTCTTAAGGTGTGATAAACTTTGGGGTGCCCTTTGCCACATCATGGGAGGAAAACCACCTTGAGTATCAGACCCGGTATGGGGTCAGGCTAGAGCAGTGGTGGCAAACCTATGGCACTCCAGATGTTCATGGACTAGAATTCCCATCAGCCCCTGCCAGCATGACCAATTGTAGTCCATGAACATCTGGAGTGCCATAGGTTCGCCACCACGGGGATAGAGCTTTGGGATAACTAACTAGAGATTTGGTGGGCAGAGGGTTTTTGCCAGAAGTTTCAGCCCCAGTGACTGAACTGTTGAACTGCCCTGCAAACTTGTGACCCATCAAACCAAGGCAGGTATCTCTGGCCTTCCACATGCTTTACAATCCTGGCCATTCTGGGCAGCCAACCAAAGCAAGAGGCATATTGAATCATGATATTGTGCTGACAGATTGCAGTCAGCTTGGTGAGTCACAGGTCGCACAGGTCCACATTCGAACCTGTGTTAAAGCAGCATCCTCACTTCCTTGGTGATTCCAGAGCTGCACCCTTCAGACACACTTACTGATTGATTGATTTAAAACAGTCGTCACCTTTCGACTTTGCAGAACTCAACGTGACTTGCAATATAAAAAACATATAAAATGCCACAATTTATACACATATACATAAGCCTTTATTGGCATAATCAGAAGCAAATACATAGATAGGTAATAAAAGCAAAAGTCCCCACAAGGACCATGACAGCTCCATGCTACTGGGAACTCTCAACTATCTCCATAATGAAATTGGCGACCTCTTCACAAAGACCAGGGTCCGAGTTATTCAGCAATAGAGATAACCTAATCAGATCAGGCAGATCTAATCAGATTGGAAGAGAGAATATAAGTTGGTATATTTAGATTTGATTTTATCAAATCTGGTCCAGTGCAAGAGTTGGTGGGCCAGGGTTTCAGCCCCATTGGATTTGCAGCATCATAGCCTTGCAGATTTTTCTAGGTTTCTGAACCTACCCTTTAGTAGGGCAGAGGGCATAACCTTAAATCACACAATGGTAAGGGCTCTCCTTGCATGTGGGTTCGTTAGAGCATAGAGGTAATAGGCCATACGGCTCTGCTCAAATGGGAAAATACCACAATTTAAAATCTCCAATGAGAACAGCCAGAGCATTGAACAGGGCTTGGAAGTGGACCAGTAGCTAGTGTGGTTGTGTAGTATCAGGGTCACATGCTTCCTATAGTTGGTCCTGACCAAAAAATAGTCTAGCCCAGGGGTCGGCAACCTTTACCACCCAAAGAGCCATTTGGGCCCGTTTTCCATGGCCGCAAAGATCTACCGAGCCAGAGAGGTGGCTCCACTTGGAGCCGCCTCCTGTTCAGCCCCTTCACTCACCTTTCCTTCCAGCGCTGCTCTGGAGGGCTGGAGGGACCCGCCCACACTACCCTCTGACCTCCAGGCCACGTGGAGCCGCAGTATAAGGCTGAAAGCCGCATGCGGCTCCGGAGCCGCAGGTTGCAGACTCCTGGTCTAGCTGGAGCATTCTGCACTAGCTGCAGCTTCCAAACACCATTCAAGGGTAGCCCCACTTAGAGCTCAGAAGAACAGTCTAGATGTAACTAAGGCATGGATCACTCTGGCTAGATCCGATTGAACCATAACCAAAACTGAGCAAAAACACTCTGAGCCGCTGTGGCCATGTGATTTTGTAAGATAACATAGTGTCAAGTAGCACTCCCAAACTGCAAAGCTGGCTTTTCAAGGGGTACATAACCTCATCCAAGACTAGAGAGATTTTGAGCCTTTCTGACAACCCATGTGTAGTACAAACACCTAACAGGGAGCTGTATGTCTCTGCTTCCTTGGAGGAGGAGAGTATAGAGAAAGGGTCCTCTCTCTCTCCCCCCCTCCCCGCCCAGAGCTGTCTTTTATTTTAAAAGATTGGTCCAAACTGAAAATGTCAAAACAAAATAAATGAAACTTCCCTTGTTGCAGAAAAGCACATCCTTTGCTTTCAATTTTGGTTCTGTCAGTGTGGTTTTGACTTCCATAAGTGTCACACAAAATCTGGAGTAATGAGATCTTAGAGAGGCACAGAGGCTGCAAAACCTGACTGTTGTCTATACCGAGTTGCCATTTGTTTCCCTGTGTATGTGTGTTTGTGCTTTGTCAATTTAATTAGGGGGAACATCCATCTTCAAAACTCCCAGGCACAGTGCAAACCTGTACAGAACAACACCGATCTGAGCACACTGAAATCACAGGGCTTAGAGAGGAGACTCCCTGCCTAGGGTTGCAGCAAGTTCCTGTTCTTTTTCCTTGCTGATCAAGAACTCTTTAAAATATCCCCTCATCACACAAGGGGCTTAATGATTCTTATCACTCTGTTAGCCTGCTTTGTAGTAAGCTGAACTTGACCAAGTCATGGTCCTTCAGTGACTTGCAATTCAGCTGAGTGTCTAGTCCTTGAATCTCCTTTGCTGTGCTTCTCCTCACAAGCAGCATTTTGATTTGGTGTTCTCCAGTCCAAGCTGGTAGGCTCCAGGATTGTAGCATTTCAAGCTGCAAGTGTGTGTGTGGAATGTACAGCTTACTTAACTAGCACCTTGGGGAAATGGCTGTGTAAAATCTTTCTTACTGGTACATTAATTTACCACCCAGGGGGGAGTTCTTTTTTTTTTTAAGAACACATGTGAGACAATAGTCAAAATATCACTTCCTTACTTTCAGACTGAACTGCTGCAGTGTAGAACTGTACCACCTCACCAGTTTGCTTCGGGCAACATAAAGGCTTGGCAATGTGCTTCACTCCTGTTCCCTGTGAGAAATAGAATGTGTTGGCCTTCTAAAATCCCATTGTTCAGCCACAAAGACCTCCTTCTCCTAAATACTCTATCTATTAGAAACGGAATTTGAAAAAATTATTTTATCCGCTTTTAACAAAAAATATTCTCAAGGCTGGGAAGCTGGTAAGGTAGGTAACCTTTTGGTGACCTTCTGGCACAGCTGACTGGCTAATGGTGACCCTGCAGGGTTTTCAAGGCAAGAGATATTCAGAGGTACTTAGCCATCACCTGCCTCTGTGCAGCAACCCTGGACTTACCTGATGGTCTCCCATCCAAGGGCCCACCATTGGTTAGCTTCCAAGATCTGATGACATTGGGCTAGCCCAGGCTTTCCAGGTCAGGGCAATGCAGTTCAATACTATTAATAAAAATAAGCAACAAGCGACATGTATCTTCTTTATAGCATTTATTTGATTTATTGTATTCAATGACCTTCATACTAATCTTTGCAACAGTCCTATAAGTTGGGCCAATACAGTTATTAGCCTGGAGAAAATGGTGGTTTGTATAGATTTGGCCCATGCCTTCCCACATTGCAGCTCATTTTCTTAGACACTCTACCACACCAGCTTCCTTTATATGAATAGGTTGGATCCTATGACCCTTCCACTAAGCAAAGGCTTCCTCCAGCAGAGAGAGAATCCCTTTTCTTTATCAGAAAAAGGTCATTCTCCATTGGATGAAATCTTTTTCCAATGAAGGAAGACTTAGTAGAAGAGAGTTAGACTGCAAGCCAATGTGTTTAAATCACAGATGTATTCCTCCACCCCTCCTAAATTCATCTCAGCATCTAAATAATATTGTGCTAAAGTATTTTTCTAAGATGGACTTACGTTGTTCATAAACAAGAACCATCCAGTTAGTACAGTTGGCCTTGTATAATATTTTTTTCCTTCAAATGTTCTTTTTTGATGGAAGATTATACAATGGACACAATCGATTCAAAGACAACCACATTTGGGTTCCACTGTAATGTGACTTAATATTGCTTAATTTTTATTGGCTCGTGGCTATGCTTGCAGATTTGGGGTTGTGAAATTCCTGGTTGTTTGAGGGTGAAGTCTATGAATGGTGGGGTTGTGGAGTCTACCCTCCAACGCAACCACTTTTACCAGGAGAACAGATATCTGAAACTTAAAGATCAGTTGACATTCCTGGATATCTCCAAGTCATACCTGGAGATTGTTAACCCTAATTGTGGCCAGTATTATTTTAAGACAGAGGAGTGATTTAGGAATATTCCTGAAATAAGCATGGGAAGCATCTCAGGCACTGAGAAGCCAGAGGAAGTCTAATTGGTCTGCAGTTGCATGAAAAGCAGCCTCTGCAGCTGTTGGAACTGGGAAGTGCCTGACCTATTCACTGGACCACACACCTTTCCTAGGAAATTCTATCCTAGGCATGTTGAGGTCTGAACCCATAGTTGAGCATCCAATTAAATTAGTGTCCTTGCCTCAGCAAAACCCACAGGAAATGATAATATGCTTGTTAAGGACAGTTGGGGTTGGAATGGAGGAGACATTTTTTCCATTTTCCTTTGAGGTTTGATGTGGAAAAGTTATTTCTCCATGATAATGCTGAGATCTATATAACATAACTCAAATTTAATAATCTTAGCTTTTATTTATCATATTTGTCATTTCCACCTTTGAGATCTTTCCTCTTTGTCTCCTGGTAAAAGTATGTGTTTTAGCTATCTGGCAGCTTTGCCTTTAAAACTGCGCATTTGTAATTATTGTTACAGTAAAAAGTAAGGAATGTATCAGTTTCGAATCCATATGTTTTTGTGTCATTATTAAGGTATACAGAATGCTTATTTGTATGTTTAATGTGATAGTCAGTATTTCACTTTTTATAATATGTAATTTTCTCCCTTTTTGCTTCAGAATTTTCAGAAGGGTTATATGGGAAATCATCTCTGTTTGTCTCTTGCCTTGAAAACCCTAAGGGGTTGCCATAAATCAGCTACGACTTGATGAACTACACACATACACACACACCGGGAGACTGTGTTAAAAGGGACACCAGGAGATTGTGTTAAACCTGGATTCCAGAATGGAGATTGCATAATTCCCATACCTCTTGTACTATTTGGTCTCTTTTTTCCTCAACTACCATGTTCAGATTCATGATAATCTGAGGAATATGACCTTGAAGGAACCCCTTCAAGGGCTATGCCTCTCCATATGTGAGAGAGGCAATATGTTGTAAGCTGCCTCTGGGACTACCTGAGTTGAACCTCTAGGCAGTTATTAATTTCCTGTTACCTCAGCCCAGCATATACACGCAAGATCTCACTCTAATGAGGGTTTTGAAGAATCTGGATCAGTATGTTTCAGACACACTAATATTCCCCTGCCTACAATCAACTTTATTGATCAGTTAGGCTTGATTAATATATTCAGTGACCCTGATGGTTGCTAGTTTAAAACACAAACATGGGCAGATCTCAATTTGACTCCTACCAATGCAAAATCCAGTTTTAGTCTACCTGAAGCAAGTGTAAGTTGCTCTTTTTCTTGTATATTTTGACTGAAAGTAGTTCTCTGGGGTTTAAGGTAAAGAAGGGTCTTTCCCAACACCTGCTATTTGAGATCTTCTAGCTAGAGATGCTATGTTTGAACCTGACACTTTTATCTTGTAAAACTCATGGGACACTCCCCAAGAATCCCATGAAGATCTGTTTGTAAGAACCAAACAGTGTATCTCAAACAAATCCATTCAGTTTACATTCAGCTACCACTAGAGATGTGAAGATTGGGAGGAAAACAGAAAAAGTTTTGGGGGGAGGCAAATGGAGGGGGTGTTGGAGCATGTTAAAAGCGATTTCCCTTAGACAAATAGGGAAATTTACAGGAGCACTGAAAAACACATATGAAGGTAACATTTTATGTATTCAAATATATTCAAATAATATAGCATGAAAGTCTGGGACATTCTCATTTTTCCAGTGGAAATTTTGAAGAGAATCAAAACAAACTATGATTTTTTTTCTTTTGTAATTAATGAAATGTGTTGAGTTAATATCAAGTGTAGGAATTTGCAGCTATATCTTGCTTTAGTATTGGGTATATTTTCTTGCAGAAAACTTCAAAAATATGCCCATTAACACAACTTTATATACTAACAGTTTAATATGATGCATTTTATGCTGTGAAAGCAAAAATGGGTTTGATTTTTTTAAAGTAAAGATTTATATATTTCTGTTCCCCCTAAATTTTTCCCCCAAAAAATGGAAAATATTTTTTCTTTGTGGCTTCACATTTTTATGAATTTTGCATTTTTGGAGACTGTACAAATTGTGTGTGTGTGTGCATGCATAGAGAACTCACACCAAATACTTTAAACCACATATATGTGGTTTAAATTATTTGGTGTCAGTTCTCTGCTCAATTACATTACTATGTAGTAGGATTTGCCAAATCCAGTCTGGGAAATTTCAGGAGATTTGAGGGAGGTGTGCCTGAAGAAGAATGAGTTTGAGGAGGGGAGGGAATTCAGTGAGAATGTGATGCCATAATGTCTACCTTCAGAAACTGCCATTTCCTCCAGGGAATCTCTATAGTCTACAGGTCAGTTTTAATTACAGGAGAAATCCAGGCCCCACCTTGATGTTGGCAACACAAACATGCCAGTTCTCAGCCATCCATGATCTACAGGTTTGAGCTTTCACCATGGCTACTGATTCTGACCTGGATGACCCAGGCTAGCCTGACCTCGGCAGATCTCAGAAGCTAAGCAGGGTCAGCACTGATTAGGACTTAGATGGGAGACCACCAAGGAATACTAAAGCCGCTATGCAGAGGGAGGCAATGGCCCACGTCTGAGTCTTATGCCCACGTCTGAGTGTCTTGCCTTGAAAACCTTTACACACAGCCATTAAAATAGTTTGCAGCGGCACTCATACGTAGGTGGTTTACTGCAGGAGGAAACCTGTGTTCACAGGGCTTTCTAGTGGCTTCCCTATGTTTGGTGGTATGGTTGTAGCCAGAGGTGATCTAGGCCAGGTGTATGTTCATACCCAGAGGCTTGTGAGGATCCACTGAGCTAAATGTTCTGCCATTTGCACTTGGGTCCTGAGACAATGAGAAGCATTGGATTGTTGCTTTAATTGTTATGGAAAGAGGAAGGAATGTTAACAGTACAACATTGAGTCATACACATATTTCTTTCTTTCTACCCCTGAATGGTTATGGGGGACAATTAGAAGAAAAAGAGTTTGGTTTTATGTCCCCCCTTCCTCTCCCCACAACAGTCACCTTGTAAGGTAGGTGGGGTGAAGAGAGTTCCGAAAAACTGTGACTAGCCCAAGATCACCCAGCAGGAATGTAGGAGTGCAAAAACACATCTGGTTCACCAGATAAGCCTCTGCCACTCAGGTGGAGGAATGGGGAATCGAACCGGGTTCTCCAAAGTAGAATCCACCTGCTCTTAACCACTACACCATGCTGATTGGTACATGAGGTGGTTTGTGGAACATCAGCAAACTTTTCTTGCCTGCGAACGTTTCCACACTTTTTAATCACCTTTTTGTCTAAATTCCAGCCCTGGAGTTTCAATTTCCTAGTGTGAATGATCTCAGATAGCTTAATCAGCAAGCCAGGAAAACACTAGAACACTAGAGAAATCCTGCAACCCAGGATGTGAGTGGAGGTTGGTTTTCCTTTTTTAAGTCCCTTTCAACCCATGAAAGGGAGGGGGAGAGAAGCTATTGCAAATGGTAATGAGCCTTCCTCATAAGGGTGGAGCTTCTATGTTGTGTGCGCTGGGAATCACAGCAGTGTGAAAGTTTAGCTCTGAACTCCCTCACCAGGATTTCTGATAATGCTCACAGAACAAGCTGCAGATATTATTTGATGGTCATTTCAGCTCACAGTTTTCCACTGTTAGTCAGCAATGAGTGGAAACATGCTGGTTCTTTGTTAAAAAAATTCCCATTACTATAGAAGACGGGAAACAATAAAGTCATTTTGTCTTGAAAGGAGATGTTGCTTGCTGTAAAATAATTACACCTTTCAAAAACATCTTGACAGTGGTTCAGCTTACATAACAGTAGAGTAGATGTGGTTCCTGTCACCTAAAGTGACAAGCGTGTTCCATACACAGGCCTGTACATTCATGTGAAACTCCAGTTTGCCTGATCTTCCCTTCCTCTTCTTGAGAGGGGAGAATATTGCAAGTCCATCCTTAGACTTAATTGCCTAAGGATGAAACACCTGACGACTCCTCTCTTCTAACCATTTGAACCATGTGTTCCTTTCCGCCCCCCTCCCTCAAACACAAAGCCAGGCCTGGAACCAGCCTGCCCAGTGCGGCACCCAGGATTGTGCCTGTAACAGAGGAGAGCCTGATCCTGGGTGCTGGACTAAGCCTGCTCAGTCCAGCATGCAGGATTGTTCCCTTTTTTTAATTTTACAAGATGTGTCTTTGAAGCTTCTCAGACTTGACATGAAAATCAGCAGGCACTCCAGAATATGAACTCGGGGTGTGTTCACACTGCTTATGCCCACATCCAGATGAATCTACAAGGTGTGGGTGTGTTTGGGAAATGGCTGCATTTTGCTTGGGGCTTAAAGATGGATTTGTAATAGTTTGGCCTTGGGCTGCCTTTGTTACATGGAAGGAGGAGGTTTGGCAGACATAGTTTTTCCTAGTGCTGCTGAATTGAATCCCATCATGCTTGGCCAGTTTGGGCTTGCCATTTACACCGGCATAGCTGTTAACCTTGTACAAGCAACTAAATGTTTTACTTGAATAGACTTCTGTGGAAGGACTTGGAACTACCAGGAACTCAGTAGTTCGTGACCATCCGGATGCCTGTATTGACTTACAGCAGCACTCCATAGGATACAGGGGAATGCTGCTGTATTCTGATGCCAACTTGTTTGCAAAAACAAAACAGAACCTGGAACAGAGTTAGGTAGACTTGGGCTATGATTCCAAGGATACTCAATAGAGAGTAAATCCTATTGATCTCAATTACATTTACTTTTAAGTAACAGGCTAGGAAAAACGGCCCCCTATTTCATTGTATTTAAGCACACCCTGGCACTGGATTGTGGCTTGATACTTGATCTCTTGCTGTGAATGCAAATCTGCCTGCCAACCTGGATACCTTATATTGTGAGTGGAAAGATAACTTGACAACCTCACAGTGCTTGCAGGTTCAAGGAGGCAGCAAATATGGAGAAACTGAGCCCCTAATGGATTGTTTGCTGCAGGCAGAGAAGTATAGGACACTATGGAAGTTGTAAAGATTTTGCCTTTTTTGAACCCGTTACTGCTGTTTAGAACTTGCATTCTAGGCCTGGGAATTTTTGCCTTCTACCCTACATTCTGTTCTCAGTGAGTGCCAGACTTAGATGTGTTTCTCTGCGGTGACCTAATTTGCAAGTATAATGGTTCTGAGAAGAAATCTGTAGTGCCTCTGCTTGTTGCTTGTTTTGATTTGTTCCTCCTGGCAGTTCTTTGTGCGGCTGGTCTAACAGTTAGAGTATTTGTTGTTCATTAACTGCTCTTTGGTCTAGGGTGTGATAAAACCTCAGGGTATTTTCATTCTAATTTCAATACATAGGCCTTTATTGGCATCAATAATTTCAGTAGCTTATGAGCTTCTAACACAGGGTTTGAAAAATATTTCAGATCCGTAGATGCGGATATCAAAATTTTGTTAGAAAGCCAACACCAGCTTTTTGGATACTAGATTTGCCCTGGGCTTCATACACATTTTCAGATTTGTCTATGCTACTGTTGGGTAAACCAAGAACCGTAACACTGTCCCAGTAAAGCGAACATTTGGCTAGTTCAATTGGTGTTAACAGCAGACAGTATTTCTTTCCTTACTGTTGAGTATCAGCCAGAATCAGGTCATTCTTAATCTACACTTACTATTAGTAGATTACCTGTGAATGCATAAGATCTGGCATATTGCTTACTGTTGATCATTTTGGTCTCTTTATATGATTTCGGTAGGAAGGCTTCGGGAAAGAGGAACAGGATTATTTTGTGCAGTGTTTTTATTATTGTTGTTTCTTGAGGATTTTTGTTTGTTTGTGGAGTTTGGGGCAGCACTGGAAAAAAAACCTATGAAATTGAATGAGTGAAATATTTTTCGAGTTAAGGTCTTATTCACTCAGAATGTAGTAGAAAGGGGATGTGTGTGTGCGTGCGCACAATCTGCAGCATTAGACAAAGATAATCCTTGTAGATAATATTCAATTCCATGGTGCATTTCTTTGCTTAGGGCCGTGGTGGCGAACCTATGGCACTCCAGATGTTCAAGGACTTCAATCCCCATCAGCCCCTACCAGCATGGCCAATTGAACCTATGGCACTCCAGATGTTCAAGGACTACAATCCCCATCAGCCCCTACCAGCATGGCCAATTGGCCATGCTGGCAGGGGCTGATGGGAATTGTAGTCCATGAACATCTGGAGTGCCATAGGTTCACCACCACTTAGGGGCTGGTGCCATCTTTATGAGATGAGCATGCAGGGATTGGCTTTGCTTTGGGGTTGTAGCTCAGTGGAAGAGCATCTTCTGGGCATGCAGAAGGTCCCGGGTTCAACCCCCAGCATCTTCAGTTTCAAAGATCAGGGAGTAGGAGATGTGAAAGACTTCTGCCTGAAATCCCGGAGAGCGACTGCCAGTCTCAGTAGACAGCATGAATCTTGGAGGACCGATGGCTTGATTCAGTATAAGGCAGCTTCATGTGTTTTATTCATGTTGGGCGCCTTGACCCTCACTATTATGTCTTTATATTCGAATTTGATGATAAGATGAAGGTGCTTTACTCAGGTCTCTGGTCTGTAGTCCTTACATCTTTTCATTTGTCTTTTGTCTATTAGATAGTTACATGGAATTGATGAGGCTGTGTAGATTTCTTCTAGTTCTACCTGTCAGTAAAAAGTCCTTGAAACATTTTAGTGAGGGTGATTGGGCCAGTCACAGTCCTGTCAGGGCTCTCTCAGCCCACACAGAGGCAGGCAATGGCAAGCCACCTCTGAATGTCTCTTGACTTGAAAACTCCAAGGGGCTGCTGAAGACAGCTGTGACTTGACAGCACACGCGCACACACACACACACACACACACACAAGATGAAGAGAGAGATTTCCCCATCCCTTGAACACTGATACTTTATACCTGTAAATCAAAGAACACAGTGTATTGAATACATTATTACAGTGGTAACTGGTTGTACCTAAGGGAACCATTCTTGCAATTGCAGATACATTTGCATAAGAAACTAGTCAGAGACAAGAATAGTTAGTCTTAGTCATGGTCAACATAGGCACCAAAGTAAGACCTAATACGAATAGTGGTAGAAGGGAAGGGGAATCCCCCCCCCCCAAAAAGAGACCATACATTAGTGGTTTCACATATATTTCTAAATTGCTCTTCCATGTGTGGACAATTAGGTCACTCCTTTGGCACCTCTGAATTTCTGTTGCTGCTCAGAAAGGAAGTGTAGGCTGGATGTAGACCATGGGCATAACATGTTTGCAGACAGCTAAATGGAAGTTCTGGCTTGGTGTCCTGTTTCAGAGCTTCTGGTTCATGATGCATCACATGCATTTATCACACACGTGTGTGTGCATGTGTGCTCTCATGTACACACCAGAAACCATATGTGGACTGGAATCAATACATTGTAGCTCACAGGACAGTTGTTTTATTAGCATGAAATTCACAAGTACAGTAGAATATTTGAAGTTTCTGAGAACTGAAATATGCAGTTGCCTTGACTATAACAGTTGTTTAGATGGCACCCCACTGGATGGTGCAGAGAAGAACAGCAGGTGAGCTCCATCTTGAGTATAGTACATGTGCCATTGATTGTTTACAACTGTTTGTCTTAGGGCCAAACTACATAAAAAATCAGGAGGCCATGATTGGATACCCTGATTTGCAACAAACTGCATTTTCATGTCACAACAAACCTCTTCTTTTACTATGTTATATACTTCCTTCCTCCTCCCCTGATGTGTGGTGTGTGATTGGAGGCTTACTGGTTTTGGAAGCCTCTGAGCGAACACCATCATGTTTGAATGCAAGAACCTGTTCAAACTGGGGTGTTGAATCACTATCCCAGATGCCTGCATCTGAATATCATAGCAAATTGGAATTTGACTGAAGGCTTGTAAAACCAAGAAGCTTTCAGTGGTTTGTGAGCACATCAAACGAGCCATGTTTATGCCCATTGTGAACAAACAGAAGCTTGTCTTGATTTTCAAATGAAGCGTTAAACTCAAAAAGTAACCACCATTATGTGGTGGGGGAATATGGAACAGAGTTATAGTGTTTGGGGAACTTTTAAAAAATATTTTCTTTTTCCTTGCCCCAAATTGGTCCTGGTGGAACCAGGTGGAAAACAAAGAACCAACTCCTGTCATACGTAACCTCAAGAAATTAACTATCTCCAGTGCTGTGGGGCTAGATTTGGTTTCCAAGGGCAGTATGGGTGAAGGAAGCGATTCATGCTTCTGTCTCATGTCATTTTTCCAAGCTGAAACAGCTGTGGTGGGACCATGTTTTCCCCACTGTGTAGTGCCACACACTGCTACACATGGGGGCCCAGAGCAAGGCAAAAAGTGTCCCCATGACTGTTTCATCTTGGGAAAATGGCACAGGAGGGAAGGCTGAAGCTCCACCCCCCCCCCCCTGAATTCACTAGCTGAATCCAGTCACACAACACTTGGGAATGTTAGTTCTCTCATAATCATGTGACCCCTGACTCAACTCATGTCACACATGTCACCCAGATGAGCCCCTAGGCCTAGTTCTGGCTTGAGTGAAAGATGAAATGGCAAGCTCCTGAGGTGGCAGAATGGACTGCACTGCTTCAGACTGCATGTAGTTGATCACTTTTTGCAATACTCATCTGTGTTTGAAAAGTCTTTACAAATAAAATCATCAGCACAGTAAGGAAAGAGGTGGGGCAAAGAAACTTGCCCCTAGTGCTCGTGTGCACTGAGTTTTCAGTGCAACAAAACATTCACTTTTGGAATCCCTTTTCTCCAGACTGAAATGGTGCTGTCCATTCTACCACCTCAGAGCCCTGCCGCCTCATCATTTAACAGAGTTCCTCTGCAAATGTTGTTTGTTACCCATGTCAAACAAAGTTCAGCAACCATATTTGAGTGTAGCTCAGATGGCCAGTTGCGGTTAGTTGAGGTGGGCAGAAGTAAAGCGTGAAGTTGAAATAGCAAAAGGTTTGTGGATCAAAATTAAAAGCGATATCAACAGATCTGGAGTCTACCAAAGGGTATTTGACTCCAGAACTGAGGTGCTGGAGGCAAAGAAGCGGTCAACTCCTGCACCTTTTATGTGGCCGACTTTCCCTGCTACTTGGTTGTGGCTGCTGCTTCTTTGTTCCCTGACTTCTACAAACCAGGGGCCAAGGGCATCCAAGAGTAATGAAAATCTCATTATCTGGGTCTGGCTTAGAGTCCAGGAGCTGCTAACACGAGGGATTATCTGGGGAAAGTGGAATTAATACAGAACTGTGGTGATGGCACACGATTGAAACAGGATTAATTTCTCTTTGTGTCCAGACTGTGTGTGAGACTGAAGGAAGATAGGGTGTGTGTGTGTGTGTATGTCTCACCTGGCTAGATCTGATATAGGTAGGTGGAGGATGTGGAATTGTATGCGAGGCAAAGTTCTCTGTTGTGGCAAAAGCCAAAATGTTACAATTGTTAAAATATGGCTACCAAAGGGGTGGGTGGGTTTGCCAGCAAGGATTTAGGTGTGATGTCCTGGTTTCCACCTCACCCATCCCCGTGTGTTTCCCCATCCTCACTGCCCAGTCTCTCTTGTCCCCATCCCATTGTCCCCCTACCCTGCTCTGTCTCCCTTGCTCCAGTTGAGCCTCTGCAGTTATTTGGAATCCCGTCTCCCTCTTCGCCCCCATGTCGCCTTCCAAGGCCCAGTTTGCCTGGCACCTCTTTGCCACCTTCAGCCAGACCCAACCAACCTTGGATCTCTCCTTTCCACCAAGGGTTCTGGCTGCTTGACATCCCTTCCCCTCACTCAGAGTGGCTGAACTGTTATGTCTCCTCCATTTCCCCTTCCAATCCAAGAGGCACACCAGCAGAGGTGGGATTCAGGGGGTTCCGAAGGTTCTGTAGAACCTGTTGTTAAAATTTAAAATATCACTTTTTAAATACTTAAAATAGTTTACTTAAAATGCTTAAAATTAAAAAGTGATATTAAAATATTTTTAAAATACTTTTAAACAATCATTATTTGGATCCCACCACCATCGGAACCTGTTGTTAAAATGTTTGAATCCCACCACTGCACACCAGCCTGTCTGGCTGACGGGTGTGGCCTGCTCTCCATAATGGATTGTATGAGGTGTCTGCTGAAGACTTGTGGGTAATGCCTCCGTGTTTTCCTCTTTCTTCCTTGCAGCAACAATCGTAGACTTTCAACATGTGTATCTATAGCAGGAAATTATAACCACCCTTTCTTTTTTTTGTGAAAATCAATAACAATTATTTAAAAAATAACTACCCTTTGTTTTCATGACATGTGTACCCTTCTCATGAAGAAAATGAAATCATACTGCTGGGATTAAAAATGCATTACACAGGCCAAGTACTTTAAGTATAGCTTGAAAACCACATCAGCGGCCGGCCCCCCCCAAAAGCCCGGTGGAACAATTTGGTCTTACAGGCCCTGCCGAACTCTCCAAGATCCCGCAGTGCCCGGATAGCTGGTGGTAAAGTGTTCCACCAGGTAGGGGCCAGGCCTGTAAAGGCCCTGGCCTGGGTAGAGGCCAGCCGCATCATTGAGGGGCTAGGGACCACCAGCAAGTTGGCCTCTGACTAACGTAGAGGCCGTACAGGGACATATGGGGTAAGACGGTCCCAGTGGGAACCCACAGCATCTTACAACACCATTCTTGCCTTCTCCATGTTACCTTTATAACCGCAACAACCCACTGAGGTTCCATGGTATTGTGGGAATCAAATCAAAACCTCCACATCCTAGTCTACTACACCACACTGGTTGCAACCACTACACCACACTGCTCCACCCATTACACCACACTGGTTATTAGCTCTTATTTTTAGTTCTGTTGTGTTGTTATGGTGAGACATTTGCAAGATGGTAGCTTGTTGCATCCTTTCCCTGCTTTGTCAAGAAAGGTGTACATGTCACTCTTATTAAGTGATAGGAATATTGAACAAGAAAAGGGCAATGTTATGGAATTCCATCAGCATCTCCAGCAGAAAGTGTGCTATCATATGCTTGTGTGGATGGGATTCATGACCTGGGTGGAGCGATGAAAAATACTTCCCCTTGACCCTCTCTTCAATTGAACCCCTCTCCCCCCGGTACTAGCAATAGAGGTCCTACCTGATTTTCAACTTGTGTCTGTCTCCCTGCAGGTGCTCAAAACCCATCACCTTCCAAGAAGCCCAGAAGCCGCAGCATCTTCCAATCCCTCTTCTGCTGCCTTTGCCATGACAATTCTGAGCCCATCCCCGTCAACAACAATGCCCCGCTGCTGGTTGAGGAAAATGGTTCGGTGCCCAAGGTAGGGCAGCTTTCTCCACAGCTACTCTGGTTGAGAATCCTATTTAGGAGGTTGCGTTAAGTTCCCGGCCTTCCCTGTCTCTACATCTGGTGGATTATAGGAATCCCATCTCTGTGCAGGATGCCTGAACTCCTGCTGGGCACAGCAGAGAGGCATATGACCACCAGCGCAGAGAAAGGAGGAGATTCTTAATCTCCTGCTTTGAGGGATATATGCCCAGTGCTCAGATGTCATCTACAACTAAAGGGGATGGGTTTCTCCAGAGCAACGGATCTCAGATATTGGGACTTTTTTGCCAAGTGAATGTATGGGGCCCTTTTTTATCCTCAGGTCCTTTCTCTGGACACTTAGTGACTCTAGGCTAGGATATTTGATAGCAGTGCTTGTTGCATCCCAGGGCCTAGTACAGCCAGGGAGCCACAAGAGGTGGAAAATGCACTGGGCTGCTGCTCAAAGTAGGGGGTTGGCCAAGTCATTAATCTACCTTGGGCTGCTATGCTACTGGCAACTGAAGGCAGAGGGGATTTTTAGACTGTTTTGAGCCTTGCAGCTAGTGCCCCCTGGTGCCCAATACTGTAACTGCAAACCTTTGTTTTATTTCTTCAGCAAAATAAAACAGAACAGGGACATTTTATAGTGGTATTTTAAAGACCAACAACATTTATTCCACCATGATCTTTTATAAGTTAGAAGTAACCTCTTCAGATGCTGTGAAGAAGAAATCATATTTCACACTTTCCACATTTCTGCAGTTTCAGGGTTTCTCATTGCCTCATACAGAGCTTGTCACTTGGGGTCAGATTTTGGGTTGAAAATGCTGTCAATTAAAAAGAAATACCAATCCTTAATGATTCTTATTTGGCCACTGTGGAATCCCATGACTGAATTCTTTACTGCAATTATAGCATACCGTAATCCTAGTCTAGAACTCTGGAATTAGCATAGATTAAAAGAAAGTACATTCTGTGCTCTATACAGGAGAGAGCCGGCGCAGTGGTCTTGAATACCTAGTTGAGATCAGAAGTGGAGTTCCATATTTTAACACCCCTTGATCTAGTTGTTAGAGCTGAAGTTTCTATTGTTTCCATCACAGTCTTTCTCTTTGCCCCATAAGACCTAACACTTCTTCATTCTATATGCTTATGTTGATCTGCAGGCTACCATCAAATACCTCCTGCCAGAAATCAAGCCTCAAGACGCTAGCAAAATCTGTGTGGTCATTGATCTGGATGAGACACTGGTTCATAGCTCCTTTAAGGTTAGTTTCCCCTGTCCACAACTTACAGCTCCCATTACCTGTCCAACTTCTTGCCCTTTTTCTGAGTTTTCACTCTAGCCAGTTTAATCCCCTCTTTTCCCAAGAGGAATATACGTGAATATAATATTAGATATAAGTGAATATAATATTAGATTCCGTACTTGTAGAAGAGGTGTGAGGGGTGATTCAGCCATGTTAAAGGGGCCTAAATACAGTTTCTATGTTTGAAATTGCCAACATTAACCAAGATGGTAAGAGGGTAGGTGAGAACCATGCTGGGGTGTGGAGAAAGGCTGGGAGGGAAATACAGGGAACCCTACTGAGCCAGTGTTTTCCTCTCCTTTCCCAGCCAGTGAACAATGCAGATTTTATCATCCCAGTGGAGATTGACGGGGCCATGCATCAGGTATGGGGATGTAATGGGAGATGAGGGGTGGTGAGCCAGCCTATGGTCTTGGCAGTGGTGTCTGAGTGGGGAGGATGGTTTTTTCAAGCTGTAGTCTAATTGCCAAAGCAATAAAGTTGTTCTGAGATATGGGGCTTATGAGGAAGGTAACAGCGAGGGGGTGGTTGCATTGGAGGATGGGGCTGAATGTTTACAGCCTGTGCATTGCTCTCTAATAGTCATATCCGTCATCCCTCCTTCTAAAGGCTGTTGCCAGGTTCAAGTAATCCAGGATAGGCTGTGGGTACTGGAGTCAGCCTGTTCTTGATTACTTGGCCTTGGAGGCAGCCAGCAGCATCAGCCAGATATGGATGAAAAAGGCATACACCAATTTTAAGGAAGAGCTTAACACTGATCATACTGCTCCCAAAGCTGGCTGCATCTCAGATATGGCCCTGGTTTAGCCAGGTTGGAATGTGGAAAGAATCCTCTTGCTTTGACCGTTTCCAAAGATATGCCGCTCATGGAATCAGCAACAGTGCATTGTGTGGATCAGGCAGCTAGCCATCAAGCAGCCCATCCTGTGGTTGTATTCTTAAGGCCAGAAGGGACATCCAAAGCCAATTTAGCACAGGAATCCTCAGTTACAACTTGCCTTTATTCCTCATTGTTGTCTCAGTTGTTAGAATTCCATAGTCCGCATTCATAGATTTCTGTGTCCTCAAAGATTCATTTTGTCTATATTGTATTATCTGGGATGTAGAATGGCATAGCATAGCCTGATCTCATCAAATCTCGAAAGCTAAGCTTGGAATCTCGGAAGCTAAGCTTGATACTTGGAAGGGAGACCTCCAAGGCTGATTCTGCAAAGGAAGGCTACAGCAAACTATGCTTAATCACTTAACTTGAAAACCCCACCAGGGGTTGCTATTTGTTGGTTGTGACTTGGTGGCACTTTACACTCACATACATTATATCCTCCCTCTTGAAGTCTATGTAATACTGACTGTGGTTGTGAAGAACAACTGTCTAGCTAGAATACTGAGAATTTAGGATAGTCATGGTCATGGTTTGTAGCACAAGACCTACCTTTTTAGAATTGATTTAGGCAGGAATTTCTATTCTTTGTCACAAAAAAGAACAAAAAACAAGGTCTAGTCCTCATCATGGATAGGAGAACCTTGTAAATTTCAAGCAGTTCCTCCTAAGGGTAGTGGCCGGATTTCCATATTTGTTTACAGTTACCCCCATCCTTTCTGATGTGCTTGTATACATTGTATTCCTCACATACATATACTTTCCCCTTTTCTCTCCTGTGCCATCTAAAACACAAAATACCCCATGAAATATTCAGCTGTTTTGCCACTGGAATTAATGCGGATATCCCTTGATGTAAGTGATTTATTAAAGTCTGGAGTTGAGATTTCTAGCTGTTTCTCAGTTCCTTTTCCTGGAGAAGTCTGAACACACACAGGCACACACCCATTTGTAACACACTTTAAGAACATAAGAACTAGCCTGCTGGATCAGACCAGAGTCCATCTAGTCCAGCATTCTGCTACTCGCAGTGGCCCACCGGGTGCCTTTGGGAGCTCACATGCAGGATGTGAAAGCAATGGCCTTCTGCTGCTGCTGCTGCTCCTGAGCACCTGGTCTGCTAAGGCATTTGCAATCTGAGATCAAGGAGGATCAAGATTGGTAGCCATAGATTGACTTCTGCTCCATAAATCTGTCCAAGCCCTTTTTAAAGCTATCCAGGTTAGTGGCCATCACCACCTCCTGTGGCAGCATATTCCAAACACCAATCACACGTTGCGTGAAGAAGTGTTTCCTTTTATTAGTCCTAATTCTTCCCCCCAGCATTTTCAATGAATGCCCCCTGGTTCTAGTATTGTGAGAAAGAGAGAAAAGAGAGAGAGAGAGAGACTTTGCTTCAAAACGCCCTCTTCATTTGGAGTTCTTGGAATCAGAACTTGGTGATTTCTCCAGTAGTCCTTTTGTGGCAGTCCAACTTTGGGCTGATTCTCAGCTTGTGTTTTGCACTTTGTTATGGAGACCCAGCTGTGAAACAACTTGCCTCTCACTAAGTCTCCTGAAGGGCATCCATGTATGAAATTTGGATGACATGTACAATACTTGGAAGTGGTGACTGTGAAAGCATCACAGTTATGCTTTTGATTATCTTGATAAGAGTCACATCTGCTTTGTATTCAGGTATCCATACCATACCTGAGTGATGACTTCCAATTTGTTTTTCAGTGTTTCATTTATGTGCTAATAGATCTTATCTGAAAGAGCCAGACCACAAACTCCTTTAGGCCATTGTTACTTGATATTCTTGAAGGACCCATCTCCTAGATATTTTGAGCCATGTGTTTTTGTTATCCAGGCTCAATGAAGCATCCTGCCTAACTCTCATTCCTCACATTTCCAGCTAGAAGGATGCCAGTTTACATTTCCTCAACTCCAGCCAGCGTCACCAGAATGCTCTTGCATATTCTTCCACTCAGGTGTCTCCTGACTATATTTAGCACTGCTTGGTGGAGGGCAGGGTACATAATGACACACAGCAGAGTTCAGGTAGACGCTATGTTAAGAGTCCTCTAGACCTTGCCTCAGACAGGTATTCCTCAGAGTTTTGTGAAAAACTTCCAGGCAGGGAGGCTCTGCAATGTCCTCAGGCAACTTTTTTCCTACTTCCCAGTTATTTGTACAATCCTCAGAGGGCTCCCTCCCACCCCTAATACACAACAAAACTTTGCAAAAGGGAAGACATCGCAGCATAGTATCACGGAGCCAAGTTCTTTGATGGCCAAGGAAATAGGATCTAATAGCTAGTGAGCAGATCTGTACCCCATGACCCCACCCCCATACTCTCCCTTACCCTCCCCAGGTGTATGTGCTGAAGAGACCCCATGTGGACGAATTTCTCCGGCGGATGGGTGAGCTCTTTGAGTGTGTGCTCTTCACTGCTAGTCTGGCAAAGGTGAGACTTTCCTTGTCCATCCCTTGTCCATCACCCCCAGCTCCTTGCTTGGCGATCATCAGCCTCACTCCCTCAGTGACGTCCCTCTGAGGAAATGGGGGCGGGGGGCGGGGAAGCAAGATAGATGAGATGATGGGAGATCCTGCCCTGCTTTTCAGCATGTACACTCAGCCCACCCACCACCCACCACTGAATCCTGAATTCTATCCCCTTTGTTGTAAGCTACTCCCCTGTCAAAACTGGGGGGGGGGGGGAGTCCTGCTTGCAGCCTTCTCCCTTCCATAACCTAAACCCCAATTCTCTTGCCCACCTGGGGAAAGAACAGAGACTCTTGGAAAGAAGCAAATACACCAGATGCATTAGGAGAAATTGAAATGGAACGTCACATTCAGGGAGGGAGAAAGATGATCCAACCTTTCCAAAGTACACAGTGACACACCGTATAATAGACCCCTACACACAGAATGCACCTGGTGAGTGCAGTTTTAAAAAAAACTGCTTTATCTTCCCACTTCTAGTACGCAGATCCTGTCGCTGACCTGCTGGATAAATGGGGAGCCTTTCGCGCCCGCCTCTTCCGTGAGTCCTGCGTTTTCCACCGAGGGAACTACGTTAAGGACCTCAGCCGCCTGGGACGTGACCTGACGCGTATTATCATTGTGGACAATTCGCCTGCTTCCTATGTCTTCCACCCTGATAATGCTGTAAGTACCCGGGCAGCCAACAGGTTTCAGACCTGGGGCCAAGGACTATAGTTCTAATTTGCCAGTGCTAGTATGGGCCCCTATCTTGTTGGATGAAGCCCCCAACCCCAAAAGGAAAGAATTGCAAACTAGAGCATAAGGGACATTGTTTTAATTGGCAATCCTGGGAGCAGATTCAACACCCCACATCTGTGCAAATTCATGTCTGACTCCCAGCTCCTTCTTTCGATGACTGTTTTGAAAGTGGGATCCACCATTGTCATAGTGACGTTTGGCCCTGAGATGCAGATGCCTCTGTAATGGAGCTGTGTTTATAGAGGGATTATTCACCTGAAGCTGAGATACAAACAACTGCAAGGAAAGGCATCCGCTCCTCTGTACACAAATGCTGGTGATAAGGCACATCTTGCCAGCAGAGTTTGTTGAATATACAAGGATTCCCTGGCCTCCCAGCCACCTCTTGTTAGCAGTCCTTAGAGTGATAGCTATCTTTGGTAGCTATATATGGGTAATTGGGGCTTTTGTACTGAGACAGCAGAGAAACCTAACTTTTTATCTGTCTCCCTTCTTGGCAGGTGCCTGTGGCTTCATGGTTTGACAACATGGCTGACACGGAACTTCTTGACCTGTTGCCATTTTTTGAGAGACTGAGCAAAGTGGATGATGTGTATACAGTTCTAAAACAGCACCGGACTAGTAGCTAGTGACTGCAGGAGGCTTTGGGCAGGGGAAGGAGGGGTGTAAGCCCATCTAGCTACTTCCTTTTGCTGAGCTTTTGCTCTCCCAGCCTAGCCCCTGGCATAGCAGTGCACAGGAAAACCCAGCATCGGGCAACAGAGAGCCACTGGTTACCCGGGGCACCAGGACAGAACCAATGTCTGAATGTCACCTTGAACCCTGAACCCCAAAGAGGAAACATCCTTGCCTCTGTGTTTAAATAACGGTTTGTCCCCCTTGTATTAGGGCTGTGGGGACCAGGACCTCAGCCCATCTTTTTCTCACCCTGTGGGACCAAAACTGCAGCCCTGTCCCCTCAATCAAGAGAAAAACATGAATCCTGGCCCATTCCCCTATCACCAGGTTGGGAAGGGTCACACAAGGACTGGTCCCAGGAATTCCCTGTATCCCACTGATGTCTGATATTCTCCCCTTCTCAATAGGTGCTGATCCCTAGATTCTGTTGGGAAGTTATTGGTGCCACTGCTATATTTCTGGTGCTGGTTATTGGTAGTACCAAGAGCTAAGGAAACTCCTGGTGCAAAATATTGAAGAGGGAAAGGGAAACCCAGGAGAGAAGGCAGAACTGACTGGGGGATCAAAAAGATTTGGTCAAATACATAAAGAGGGTAGAACATGCTGAGAAATTTGGCTGCATCTTTAAAGTGGGCTGAGCTTCTCCGTTGTGAAAAGACTCAGCTGATAACTTTGGGCTGATGTCTGGGAACCTTATCTTTGTTAATCAAGAAGATGTATTTGTATGCTCTGTGCAGCACAGGATATGCTGGGCTGTCTCTTACTGCTCTGCTCAGCTGAGGAGGGCGTGTTTTGTTGGCTCTAGGCCATATCCTGCTATCACAAGATGCTACTTCACCAGCAGGATGCACTTTGCCCAACTGAAAGGCACTGCCGTTAGCTGAGGGTAGAATACAACCCTGCGTTTTCTTACTGAGAGTGGTATTCGGCCATTTTGTGGGACAGATGCTGCACAGCCTGTGTGCTCCATGCTTCCACATAAATTTTCCCTTCAGAAGGAAAATAGTCATATTTATTTTTCACCCCCTTTTAGAGGGAAGGGAACCAGACTTCTCTTCATGTTTTTTTCTGAAGGAGTGACAAGAAGTGGGCCAGGAAGGAATGTCCACTAGCAGGTAGGAAGAAAGGCTTTTGCAGCTGAGATGCAACGTGAGCTTGGTCTGTCAGTTCATACAATGATACTTGTAAGTGCCTTAGAGGTGAGGGAATGACCAATCTGATGGGTTGAACAGCCCCAAGGCAGATCCACAGCCCAATTCCATCCTAGTTTAACTCCCTGGTTTGAGGGGCCCCAAGCTAATTCTGTGATTGGTTGCATCTGAGAGAAATGGGTTGAGAAGATATGGGGTGACTGCTTAAAGAGGGCTATAGGGAAGATGAATACCATTGGTTGATAGACGCCACAGAGGAATTTTGCCATGTAGAGCAATCCGGTTGGCTTCTGATCAAATTCATTAATACGATTGGTGATTCTGCCTTGTAGTATCCAGGTATGACACAGCCTAAATATCATTCTCATACGTTAAGTGCCGTTAAGTCTCTTCAGACTAATGACAACCCTATGAATCAATGTGCTCCAAAATATTCTATCATTAACAGCCCTGCTCAGGTCCTGCAAATCGTTCTCATCGCTTTTCCACATCCCATGCCAACCCTGAGTTTTCTCCTTCAACCTCTGACTTCTTCCAGGCCTGTACTCAAGTTCCCATTATCTCTGTCCTCCTAGTTGCGGTGGCCAGACGTTCTATGGGCATAGGCTGGAAAGGGAGAGATTTAGTCTTTCCTTCTGCCCCAGTGGCTTTGTCTCTTATGCTGTAGTGCCTTTAAACTCCTCCGTCTCCAACTGGATCAAATCCAGGCCCTGAAATGCAATAGTTGCCTGTGGGCTCTGGTTGGATTTCTGGAATCTTGCAGGGAACGTGGGGGAAATTGTGCCTTTTAGACATGATGGATCTGCCGGTATAACTGAGAGAAATGAAATGCACAAAACATGAGGGTGATGCTGGCGAACAAGACCTCTGGTGCAGGGGATCCAATTGCTTTAGGTTCCCAAAGACTGCTTAACTGAAGTCAAGCCAGCCCTTCTTGCCAGCTGTTTAACTGTATTTCTTTCCAGCTCATCCAGAAGTTTCAGATGCCCATTTAATAAGAACCTTGAGCTAGCTGCCTTGGCCACTCTACCAGACACCCCAATGAAATACGGATGCCCTTTGGTTTCTCTCCAGTGCCACCTTGAAGTTGCCTTAAAATGTTTCTTTGGATTCAAGAATTCTGTGTGCCTTTTATGATTGTTCTTGCCTGATGGTTAAAGAAATGACATGATGCAGCACATCTTGAGACCCTTAGCCCCATATCGGGATGGAGTGCTTTAGTGACTGAGCAGACCTTGACTCTGGAGAGTGGCTCATTTAGTAGTCTGTGGATCTGGAGCAAGGCCACGTTGAGCCTCACTGTCAGGGAAGTTTTGAGCCATCATTTGCAGATTAGAGTATATTAGAGCTGTGGTTCTCAACCTGGGGGTCAGGACCCCTTTGGGGGTCGAACGACCCTTTCACAGGGGTCGCCTAAGACTCTCTGCATCAGTGTTCTTCATCTGTAAAATGGATAAATGTTAGGGTTGGGGGTCACCACAACATGAGGAAGTGTATTAAAGGGTCGCGGCATTAGGAAGGTTGAGAACCACTGATCTTAGAGCATCTTACTCAAATGACTATGCCAGTGAATCAGGGACAGATGAAGGGCCTCATCCCTTCCAGGGTGGGCCTGTCCTCATCCTCTTTGGGGGTGGGGGATACAGAAAGTCTCAGCAACTATACAAGCAAGAAATTACATTACCTGATAACGACTCCTTCAGGAATGTCTGTGTTCAGTTTTAAGCACATTTCAGTTATTACTGTCCCTCAGCACACAGGGGTGGGGTGGGGAGAGAGTGCTGTGATTGTTTTTATTTAAATGTTGTTTTTAGAAATAATTGTACAATGGAGTACTTTTTATTCCACATTTCCCTAACAACTCTCTCTCTTCCAGCCTTTCCCCCACCTCCAAATTACTGGAATATCTGGACCGTGACTGAGAGAGAAGCTATTGAAAGGAATGCTAGAGGGTTGGGGGGATTTTAGTATTAAATGATAGTGAGATCTCTTTTATCACCATATCTTTGAATGCAGATTCATGTCTAGATAAACTAAGTATCTCTCTTTTCTCCCTTATCATTTGCTGTGTTTTTAAAAGTAGCACAGAAAGCAATCAAGATCTGCTTGAACACTAGATGGAATTTGATGCATTTCACAAACCTCCCACAAATTATAGTGTATGAAAAGCTGCAAGTTTTCTAGCTAGAACATTTAGTGATTTGCTCCATTCTGACTGGATGGCTACCGTTTTCTCTGAGCCTACGATCCACTAATGACCCACCAATCCCAGCAGACAAACTGCTTCAGTTCTAAAGTTCATCCAGACAAACCCTCTGTGTGGGAGTTGCCTCCTGCTCCCCATTCAAGGTGACTTTTAAAGGATGTGGGAGGAAGAATTCTAGCAGGGCACATTTTAGACTATATAAATATGTATAATGTGTATATATATTAGGGGGGACAAGAAAAATGGAGAAAAAACATCAGAGGATTTTTATAGCTGTATTTTTAACAATGTTCTTGGGAGATGGTAATTATTTTTGTGTGGTTGATTGTCAATTTTTCTGGTGTAAAAGGAAATGGGGTGGGAGTGTTTTTGCCCATGAGATGACACCTGTGTCGGGGAGCACGTTCTTCTTCTCCAAATAGCTGTGGCTCCCCTCACAGTGCCCTGCACTCCAACACAAGCACATTTTATAGTATTCAATAGCCACAGTGTTAACAGTTTAGTTGACAGACCCTTTAAGGCCCCTATTCCACATTTAATTTCTTCCTGCCCCCAGGATCAGAAATGAGCTGCCCAAAACTCATCACTGGAAGTTAACAGATTCCTTCATACCTTTTCTTCCAATAAAAATCCATGCCTCCCTCTGTCTGCCACTTCCTTTCTTCCCCTCCACGTTCTCACAAGACGCTGGCTTTCTACCCCAGAAGGTAAAGAAGGATTGGTAGCAAGCCTGTCCTCCTAAGAGTAGTTTTCCTTGGAGTGACTTTTCCTTCCTTACTTTTCTCCATCTGATTGACCTTTTGAATTCTTTCTTTTGGGGTGGAGGTAATGATTCAGTGCTAGCAACCAGGAATAGCAACTTAAATTTTTCTGTCAAACATAGTATTGGAAAACTCAGCACTTTATTTAGGAAAGGAACATCACATATCCTCTCAGTGCCAACTGAAAGCTACAAAGAGCCACAAGTTTTCTATGAAACCTTGCAGACACCTGTTGCGTTTTCTGGGCTGGCTAAGGTGCCACTTCATGCTCTTTTATAAAAAGTCTCTCCTGTAGCTTGACGGTTCGCTTCTACTGCCTGGTCTCCGCAGGGAGCTGTTTCCTACCCCATCTGTTCATACTCTCAAGTAGGTATCTGTTGACGATGATCTGATCTTTTTACAACAGAGGAGAGTGAGAAATCACAAATCAAAGTGCCTTCTCATGTGATTCAAACTGTAAAATAATCTTTAAAAAAATCAAACCCATGAAACAGTCTCTGTCTTTTTGTGTTGCTTATATAGTTGTTGGTAATGAATAATAAGAAATTCAGAATGGGTAAGGCCATTTCTTTGATTGGCCCACATTCATTTAGAAATGGGAGTATGCTCAGTTCAGATTGCTTAAAATCATAGGTCACTGCAAAAATGAGAATGGGTTTGTATGCACAGTAGATCTGTAACGTGCACACACACTGGTCAATTGCCTTTTATCTTGAACTGTTAGAAGTTTTGTACATATCTGGTTATCTGATGTTCAGATCTAAATTGCTTTCACTGCCCCAGGAAGATCTTAGGATCAGAGCTGGAAAAAAAAAACACTGGAATTTCATTAATTTACTGGGGCACTCAAAAAATGGCAAATTATGCATGAGAAAATAGTAGGGAAAGGATGGAAAAATAAAACCACAACTATTATCATGTTTTATATAAAAGTATGGTACATCTGAATTTTGAATTCAATATACCATTCTGGTCATTCACATGACAGTAGTGGGGAAAAGTATAGAAAAGGATAACTTAAATAAAGGCTTCCCTGTGAACAAGAGCTGAAGTGTTGGGAGCTGTTTTGCTTAGTGAAGAAAAAAGAATAAGGTGAGCACATACTTATGAATTTACAAGCAGGTGCCTGGTGTGGGGGAAGAGGGTAGAACTTCATTATTTCTCTGGAAATATTAGATCAATGAAAGTGATAAACTGCAGATTTAGGACAGACAAAAAGAAGTACTTCAGACAGGATATAACTGAGTTGTGAAATTTATTATCACCATATGTCTGCTCCGTTAGATGATTTTTTAAAAAAAGATGAGACAGATTCCTGGTGCATATTTCTATCAGTGATTATTAGTGATGAAAAACAAAATGTATCTTATTAGTAAAAAACACTGGAGGCAAATGAAAGGGAGGGTTGTCACTTTTGTATCCTTTTAATATGCTGCTAATGGATGTCTGACTAGTCGCAGTTGGAATTAAATGGACTTCTGGTCCAGTTTAGCAAGGTGATTGAAAATACTTGCACCTACAGCCCATCTTGCCCTCTGTATGCATATATAATCGACACATCAGTCTGCTGAATTGTTTTGAGTGACCAAACTACCTGTACCACCAGAAGAAGTTGATCCCCAAAAACATTCTCTTACCAGATTTGTATTGCTTAGTGTAGCTATCCCCAGACTGGTACCTGGAGCCACCATGGCCAGTGGGTTTCCTGGTGCCCCTGTGCTGCTGCTGCTGCTGCTGCTACTACTATTACTATTATTGTAGATTGCACAGCTGCCAGATCTTTAGCTGGTTGTTGGCCTTCATTACAATTCGAGCCTCACCCAGAGGCCTAGGAAGTTGTAATGTATCGGCGTAGTATTCGTGCGGATCCCAGCAGGGCTGCCTTCTGAATTTGACAGATGTTAATTTTGTCAATTCGAAGATGTTTCAAGTGCTGTCCTAGTGTTTTTGGGATGGCACCCAGTGTGCTGATTACCACTGGGACGACCTTAGCTGGTTTGTGCCATAGACGCTGAAGCTCGATTTTCAAATCGTGGTATCTAGTTACCTTCTCGTGTTCTTTTTCAATGACCCTGCTGTCACTGGGGATGATGATGATGATGATGATTATACTTCTATACTACTCCTTCCCTTATGGGCTCGGGGCGGTTTAACAGCATAACATCCACAACAGTATACATTCAACACCTAATAACAATCCTATATATAACCAGTTTAAAATTCAATAGATGCTGACAAAATTTACCCAAATTCATCAAATGGCAACAAAATTTAATATCAACAACAGGAGCACAGATAAAAACAGCAGCGGTCTAATCAAAATAGTAAAAGATCAATAACATAAGCTGCTCAGAAAAGAATCCAAAGTATGCCTTATCCAAAGAAAGATCCATTACTGGCATTCCTCCACCTTGTTGGGGTGGGAGAACTCACAAACAACTGACTTCCTAGTCTTCTAGGAAACAGGAATAAGTGAGGAGGGGGAGGTGTGCTAAACATCCTACAAAAGGGGAGTGCTAGCCTTATATTGTCAAATAACTGGCAGATAAAGAATACGAATTTCACTCACACTTCGATTATGGAAGTTGTTGACTCTGCTTGTGGCTTGTCTGGCTCAGTTTAGTAGAGGTGCATCTACACTTGGAAGTGCATTTGCAAATCCCGTGTTTGCTTTAAAATACAGAACTGTGCAAACAAGACTAGCAAAAGTCCAGCAAAAATCTTCTTTCCTGTCTGGACTGTTAAATTGTTAATTTCAATTTGTGCCTTTAGAAGGCACTCTTCTGCTAGGTGGGAGGGATGAGATCATGTTGGCTTGCAATAAGTTAGCTTCTCCTGGTCATAGTAGTACTCAAGACTCGTGTTTCTTCTAGACTTAACATGCTTTTTCCTTCCAGAAAGAAAGTAGCAAGGTGGTTCTGGGTGGAATGGAATTGCAAGAGCTAAGATTAGCCATGGTGTGTCATTTCTCCAGGCCGCTTTGCTCCACCATAACCACTAAAGCATTTATAATGTGGACACTCAGTGCTACTGTGACACAGGCTACTTCACCCTCCTAACTTTCTGAGGCAGGCTGAACATACTCTGACTGAGTATGTGTATTATCCTGCACTAACAAGTTCAGGAATTATCTTATCCCAGAATATCTATTCCTATCCTGTTTATATTTATGGTCACTTGTGGAAAGTCACTGCTCTTCCACCTCAGCCTTGACCACTAAATAAAACAACCAGTTTTCCTTGTCTGAGTATTATTTGCTTCCTCAGCTAGCATTGACATTCCGTATTACCAGTCAGGTCTATACCTTGCCTGAAATACATCCTCAGAGCAGAAATGTTTTAACACTCAGTTAAGGCAGTAGATGTTCACTCCCAGGAATCAAAATCCAAAAGCCCCTTAAAACTCTTTCTGTCAAAGAGATCACCTCCTCTCTCTCTGAGTCATTTGGTTGCGACCCCAAGCAGACAGCAGGTTAGCGAACCCAATCAGAATGCTTCTCTGTTCCTAGGGAGCGTATTTCCCACTCTGCAGGAGTGTAACTTTAAAAAAATGGCTGAAAGCTTACTCCCCTCCATCTTACAGGTAGCAGTACTAAGGCCAGCAAGACACTGGGGGCAGACAAGGTCAGGGAAGGAGTGTCCCCTCCCTGGCCTTATCCTTGGTCTGATATCTTGCCATGCCAGCCTTGGCACACTTGACTTGAATGAAAATATGATTTTCATGGTTTTTTGTGGGGGTGGCAGAGGAGAGGGTGGCAGCCAGGGTATTCCCAGGCACCTGGTAGCCAGGGAAAGAGCCCCCCTTGCACCCCCCACTACACCCCTGAATATGTAAACATCATGTCTCCAGACAGTTCTGCACTTTTAGGTCTCTTCTACTGTGCAGTCCATCACAACTACCTTCTTTTTACAGAGAGGAGGAAAATATAATGACTGTCCCTCCTTTGCATGTATAAATGTAACCTCTTTTGGCGCCAGTCAGCAAGCAGCTTTAAACTGCACAAGGCGAAATAGAACTGGAACACAACACCAAAGGCCGGGCTCAGAGCATCTTGCACACATAGTTAAAATATATAAAACAATCCAGTGTGCAATTCAATGGCAACAATAAGCACTAGCAATCTAAAAATATTAAAGCTGAATTAATCAACATAATCAAGAATATAACTTTGCTGATTTAAAACCTGCTACAATCTGAGTTTATTGACATGCACTTTTTACACATTGCCTGATGACTTGCAGTGGAATGTGTGACCTGCTTCCTCTGCCAAGCATTGTGTTGAAAGAAATGTAGGATAGCAGGAAAGCTCTATGCAAAGCTGCTTTCATAGATTGTACACCACACAGAAGTTTGATGTTGCATTTATCAAGTAACAAATTCGGTATATAGAGGTACAGTAAGCAACTTTGTTTTCAATGCTCCGCACATCCAGGAGACAAAATACTGTTTCAGAAGCAGGAAGTATAATTTCTTGTGCCGCTGCCCTTAAACAGTGCAAACTATGCTTGGTTACTCAAAAGAAATCCCAGCTTTGTTCAGTGGGACTTAATATACAGCGGCTCAGACTTCTGAGTGAAGCAGCATAAGTTCAGGCGATATGAAACCGAACAAACTGCCACCACATTTGAAAAGCTTCCAGATTAACTTAATTGCTAGCAGCAAATCTCAGTAATAAGGGAAAGAATTGCAAAGTGAAAGAAATCAGTTCTGAAAGGCAGCTGGGAATTCCTATTAGGCTGTATATTTCTTTAAATCTTGTTTTCATACTGCACAATTACAGAATGTGGTGCTGGGTAGAGTTGCATAAGCAGATTTTCAGTCTAAATGCCAAGAATGATTGGGGAGACCCAAGGGGATCAGTGAGCAAATACCATTATCGCTGCAGTCCTAAAGGCACTTTCCAAAGTGTAAGTGCCATTGAATGACATGGAACTTACTTCTGAGTAGACCTGGTGAAGGGCACTCACCTCATGCATGGTTCCATTTGAAGATGCACATTTTCCTTACAAACACATGGTGAAAAGGCAAAGAAGAAGCATGGAGGGGCATTTCCCTCTCCAATATTATAGTTTCACTCTATTGCTGATCAGCATGTCTGTTGCATAACTTGTGGTTCCTTTCTACAATCTCTTGGTAGCTTTCAAATTATTCAGTTGTTCCCTAGTGTGTATGCAAACCCCAGAGTCTAAAAAACAGAGCTGGAGACTTGGTGCCCCCTTGCCCCCAATTTAATAACAGGGTTTTTTCCCCCACTACTATTTCAGGCTTTCAGAAATTATTACAGTTGAAAGAAGTGGCACAAACTTTCAAAGTAGTTCATAAGTATTTGTGTAAAATTCCTTGAGGGAAGTGAACTGGCAATTCCAGGGAAATAATTGGTCAGTATTCCCCCTTTCCCTCTGCAACAGAAGGCCTTTGCAGTCTGTTATCAATACTGCACCGCACTCCGACAACAGGGTCAAGTATTCTCCTGGCTCCTTCAGTGCCGACTGCATGTTTGCTGGTTTCATCTGCTGAAGAGTCACTCACAAACACAGGAGGAGCCACACTTGATGTCATTTTCCTTGCTCCGCAACTAACTCACAGAAGCCTTCTCAGGGTCTGGATCAGATAACACTACCTGTTTTGGTGTCCCTTTGTTTCTTGCCACAAATTTCCCCACATGTATGGAGGTAAGCTCTTTCTCTGAAGGTGATAGCCCATCTTAGGGATTCTCAAGCCTGTGGGACTTTACAGATGTGGGGGGAAATTACTAAGGGAGACCATCACAGAAACTTCTAAAAGTATGCATGGCGTGGAAAGATAACTTCTTTCCTCCCAAGTCCTAGCAGTTGAGGAAAGATCATGTCTTCATTGGTAGCAATGAAGGTGACAAGCAGTAAATTCAGGTTAGACAAAAGGACTTAACATCACACACTATTAATTTGTGGAATGAAGGTGCAGTGGCAACCATTAGTGTCAATGGCTTTAAATAGGAATTAGACAAATTCATGCGGTTAACCATGATGGCTACCATGATCATCTGTGTTTTAAAGGTTCTGAATGCCAGGTGTGTGTGGGGTGTGTGTGTGGGGTGTGTGTGGGTGTGGGTGTGGGTGGTGGTGGTGGTGGTAGTGGGGTAACAGGGAGATACTTGGCCTCCTTGCCCTGTTTGTGATTATTCTGTGCCATCTGATTGGTTCCATGAAAAACAAGATGCCGGATGGTTGGATAGATCATTGATCTGTTCCAGCAGAGCTCTTGGGTTCTTACATTCCTCTGTGTGTGCTTTCTTCTCCTCCATTGGGCTTTGAAAGCAGACTATTCATTCCATCCTGAGACTACAAAATGGCAGGTATTTCTCATGTTGTTTGTTTGCTCCTCCGTCTCTGATCTCAACCCATATTTTTTATGACTGCGTTTGTCCTGGTTATGCTTGACTTGTCCTTTTTCCCCCTCCCTTATTAATGAGCTTCTGTCTTCTCAAGTCACCCACTGCCTTTTAGAAAGTGTTTGCTGGAATTTAGCTCATTAGGGGCCCGGGGGTGGGGGGGGGAGTAGCTAGCTGTCTAGCAGAGCAGGAATAATCCAAGCCTGGGCTGTTAGCTATATCCCCCTCCCTCACCCAACATTGTCTTAACGCCCTCACTGAAGCTGGGTCATAGCAACAAAAGCTAGCAACAAAATCAAGAAACGACTACATTATTGGGAGGGCAATAAACACCCATCCATCATCAGCTGCGCCTGGTAAGCATGTTTCCTTTGCATTAATAGGGTAGTAGTTAGATGGGATGCCAAAAGGTGAGTTTGCCAACTTTTCTTCTGGGTGCTTTGTCCCTAAAAGCAGGGGCAGGAATTAGCAAGCATTGATGTTTATCTCCCTGGTGGGAAAATTTCCTTCTGATTGCTACAGAGTCCACTGCTGTTCAAGGTACAAGAGTGAGCAGGGTAGTTTTTATTTGTTCTCCTTAGTTGGCAACCTTAGGCACTGGTAATGAGCGATGTGTGTTGCATGACAAACAATAACCAAGGCTCTGGCAGAAAGGGCCATGGGCAAATCTGTGAATGTCTCCATTTGGGGAAGAGAGGAAAGGATTTTTAAAAGAATAGTACCAGAGAAGAGCTCCAAGATCTATTCAAGAGCTGAGACAATTTCTCTGATTTACTGCTCAGCCTGCAGGCAAGTTCATAAAGAAGCTAAGGAACTGGCGGATCATGCCTAAATTTCATCAATTTTTGTTGTAATCTGAATTGGCGATGGAACAGAAGCCAGTAGCTGTGAAAGTTGAAGCAATAGGTGTTTGAAAAGCAAGCAAGACTGCCAGGGGAAAGGGTAGCAGCTGGCAAACATGTGGAAACAAAAAGGCCATTATCAATGCAGTCTTAAATGCAGTGTAGGCCTAATTCTATATTTCTGAAAGCACAGTGCTTGATGTCTGTGGCGTAACTCTGCACAGGACTGCATGGCAAGTGTGTAAAAATTTTAGCTGCCCCAGCAAGGGAGTATGGACTCTGCGAGTTGTCCCCCAGTGTTCTCAGGAAAGTATCAAGGGATTGTGGAAAGCCCATCGAAGATAATTCAATACAGCAAAATGTTCTGGCCCAGAGGCTGCTATTTCTCTACCAAAGCTCCAAAGCTGTCAAATCAGAGGATCTTCTGTTTGGAGGCTATGGTTGGTTAGAAATTAGGGGACTTGATCAAGCTATGAGAGAAAGCAGGCTTGACTGCAGAGCAAGCAGAAATACATTAAAGGTCTAAAAAAACATGAACAGAGTTTGTTTTTTTAAAAATCCTGCTTCTTGCTATGATGAAGGTAACTAACTGCCAAACAGTGGTAATATTTTGAAACTTTACAAATACTAAAATATTAAAAGAGTTATCTGAAAAGTTATATTTTCCAGAAAGAGGGAGGGAAGGGAACCTATAGTAAAAACCAGTGAATCTCCAAAAAAGTATGGTTGTACAAGTTACCGATTGCTAGAGTGCCTTCTAGCCTTTCTTCCACTCTAACAGTCTGTGCCAGAGGAGCAGAACCGCCACACACGAGATCTTGCCATCAAAATGCTCTCCTGGCAAATGGAGGGGAAGGTTAACACACAGAGGGCATGTTGTGAGGAGGCTGTAATGGGAAAGCGGGTGCTGGGTGGTTCTTCAAGTATTTGGGTCTCAGTGTATGAAAGGCTTTAAAGGTAAGTATTAGAACTTGGAATTGAATCTGGAAATGAACGAAGGTGTTTCTTAAAATGTGAATCCACTGACCAACAGCTTTAAGTAGCTGAGCAGCAGCATTTTGTACAATTTACAGTTCCTTTGTGGTCTTCAAGGCCATATTGCCCTGGCCATCTGTTGCCATCTCCTATTGCCAGTGAGTGAAAACTTTTTTGTTTAGCTTCGCATTCCTTCAATGATCCCTCCTTCCGAATCAATGTTTTAATTGCTGTTTTTAATGGTTTGTATGTTTTTAAACACAATTGTTACAATTATGTATTTGGGGGTTATTGGTTTTTAAATGTGATTTTATCATTTAGGTTTTAAATCAATAACTGCCTCCGTTGCCCTTGTAAGGGTAGAGAGGCAGGATACAAATTTTGTAAATATTAGATATTGCAGTAATCCAACCTGGAGTGTACAGAAGCATGGATAAGTGTGGCTAAGTCCGGAAGAGGTTATGAGCCAAATGCAGATGGATAATGATGCCCTCCTTAGCAAGGTTGGATCGTGGAGAACAGCCAATCTCTTGTCAGCTTACCTCATTCAAAACCAGTAAATCAATCCCATCTAGAATTACAACTCCTCCAGCACTGCTGGTGTCTTGACAGGAATCCGTCTCAAGTTTCTTCTCCCCCATTCACTGCCAGAGGCTGTAGCAGTGGCCACAGGCACAGATGGCTTCAAAAAAAAGAGGATTAAACAGATTGATGGGGAATAGGTCTATTGGTAGGGTTGCCAGTTCCAGGTCAGGAAACTCCTGAAGATTTGGAGATGGAACCTGGGGAGGGCAGGGACCTCAGAGGGGTACAGTGCCATAGAGTCCACCCTCCAAAGCAGCCATTTTCTCCAGGAGAACTTATCTTTGTAGTCTGGAGATGAGCTGTAATTCTTGGAGATGCATGGGCCCTCCCTGGAATCTGACAAACCTATCCGTCAGTGGCTACTCGTCATAGGGATTAAAGGGAACATCCACATTTAGAGGCAGTAAAGCTCTGAATACCGGTACTGGGAGACAGCATCAGGGAAGACCTCAGCCTCTATCTCCTGTTGTTGACCATCTGTGTGGGGCAGGATGCTGGACTAGAAAGATGGGTTGATTCAGCAGAGCTCTAACGATTGTGTGCAGGCATTGGTTATAAGCAGAATGAGTAAGTTAAAGTACAAGACAGACTTGTTCAGCTTTTAACACAGGCAAAAGGTAGAGGGCACTAGACAAAACCAGCTGTCCACACACACATCCACCTAGTACAACTGATCTTTCATATTGATTCTGAAATGTGACAACGGCAACTGCAAATGGCCCAATTCACATTGTTGGGTGAAGGAGTTGTTAGGTTATTGGTTGATGAGATTGCTCTTGGTAGATACCACATTCACATAAGATACTATTTGTGATTTGAAGTAGCCTGAGAAGTAGCCTTGCAGAAAAAAAATAAACAATAGTCTAGCAGCATTATAAAAGACTAACATAATTTTATTCCAGCCCAAAATCTTATGCTACAAAAGAACCTTGTAGGCCTTCAAAATATTCTGAGGTGGTTTTATTGTTTGTGATTTGCTTTTTCACATTCCCAAGCTGATGAATGAGAATCATGAGGAGAAACAAATAAATTATATGAGAAATGTGTTCATGTTATTTGGTTCAGACGACTCCAATTAATTGTGTGTGAATTGGAAATTCTGATGAAAGCAAAGACCTGGGGAGGAAAGCTGTTTTCCCCAAAAGGCCAATTTCTTTCAGGCTCTACTGCCCATGTACCTCAGATGCAGCAAAGTCATGCACCTTTGTTCCAATTGTTTTGAGTTTTGTTTTGTTTTTAGTTGCATACTTTGTCTCTGGACTTTCTTTTCTCTTTCCCAGCTATACGTTTTCCCACCATACAAGAAATAGGTGAAAAGCTTTCTCCTACTGTCTATTTTGGAAGATGAATCAACAGCAATGGCAATGAAAATATAGAGGTTCTAAGTCAGAAATACGGTACTAGGAAGAAGGGTGTTCATGACGGGGAGAGGGAAGAGGTTGAACGTTCTGGCTGTTTTGTCACTGGAAATTATCAATAGGGCATGGTGCTTCCATACAACTCTGGTTGAATTGAAGGTGTCCCTGTTCTCTGATTCCCTTTTTCTCTCCAGTGAGTTACAAAGAAAGGTAGAGAGTCCACAGAACCAGGGCAGAGTCGACATCATAAATAATGCATCTTCCCCATATACTGTTTGCTTTTACTAGAGCCATAAAATCATTAAGGAGAGAACAGCTGGTTTTTAAAAATAGGATTATCAATCAGATAATGGGGAGCAGCTCTGGATCCAGGAGTAGCTCCAGCTTTCGGAGATCCCTTGGGCAATATACAACATGACCTCAGTAGAGTCACTGTGTGGAATTTGCAGCCATGCACTGTCTCTCCCCCTCTTCACCCTGCATCACCACTCAGGCTAGGGAGAGACAGAGATGAGTTACAGCTGCTGCTGCTTCTTGTAATTCCTGTCACTGCTCAGTTGCTTAGAAAGGGTGGACAACCAGGCAGGAACAATGCGGGGTGAGGGAGCCAACAAGGCAAGGCAGTACCACTGCCTTTCTCTTCAAGTCATCAGAGTTCTCCCAGTGAAGTTGCTTCAAGGATGTATCACCCATGTGGAGAAATACAACTGTACTTTAGGGGTCTGAGCTAAAGAAAACCTGCACCTCTAGTTTTAAAAAGTTTTTTTCTCTCTCTCAACAGATAACAAGGTGGAGGGGGGAAGCCAATTGCTCTCAAGCCTCACCCAGCAATGCTTGAAAAATGCTAAGGTCTTCCTTGCCTAGAGACAATGAAATAGTCAGTTCTAACACCTGAGCTTCAGCAGGAGGCCTCCATTGGCATTGATGACCTGGGAGCTATCTCAGGTCATCTTCTCCGGGTGGAAATAAACAGATGGCCTCAGTAGGAAAACAACAGAAGGTGTATTTTCTGTAGAAAGATAAAACTGCAGACATGCAGAGCTTCAGCTAGAGCCAAAGATTTGAGTGATTATGTAGGTTTTTATGGCATGGACCCAGAAGGGTAATGGCTTTCCAGCTATACACTCATGCAAGACCTTTCCCTCATGTGGTTCTCTGACATGTTTTCCAAAGCTCCAGGAACACCCGCAAAGCTCCAGGCAGACTCCAGGGCCTCCTGGTATAATTTATTCCCCCCCTCATCATTGCACATGCAACCCATCTAAGGGTGTGAATTTTAGTATTAAAATGAGCTAGAAAAGTATTTTACCTACTTAGCTCGTGTTAGCCACTAACCTTTGGGTTTACAAAAGCTGAATATTTATCTCCCTTTAGGAATGTATCAGCACCAAAGAGCACCAGCTTATCTCATCTATGCACAGACTGATGACCTGCAAGTTAAATGAAATACTCACGTTAGCTAAATATCTACAGTGTGAGGGTTAACATGAATCAGACTCAAGTGAAGGTTGAACTGAAAGCAATTCATTAATGATTCATTCATGTCAATCATATTTATGTTTTTTAATTTTTTTTCCTCCCTATCCTCCAATCACCATGTGGAGGAAACAATGGGCTGTATGTCTGAACAAAGACACCAGGGTCATGGAAAACTGTTAGAACTCTGGAACATCTAAGTTAAAGGTTGCCTTAAAATAAGAACAATTGGGGCTTGTACAAAGTAGGGGACAAGGAACTGTGTGTTTCCACCTTTCTTTTGGATTCGTTGTTCAGTCTGTGGCTCTGCTGTGAGTGTAGGTGTGAATGTTTTATTTTTAATAAATGCTTTATAACTTTGAATACTGGTAGTTTCCCTCTGTATCACATAGATCTCTACCATTCGAACAAATGGTGCCAAAGGAAAGGGGGAAGTCAGTTGTCAAACTGCCTCATCCAGCAAGCGCAGTAAGCTGTTCTTATGGTAACCAGTGTCTGGGGTAGTTGGAGACACAGGCACAAGGTGAGGCCTTAGAACAGCAACCCAAGGAAGGGAAACTAGGAGCACTGGTCCTCCCAGTGGGTAATTCATACATAGGCCAGGTGGTGGCAGCAGTATCAAAAGGGGGGGGGGAGAAAACCACCCTGAGGGTCTGGAAAGGTGAGAGTAGTGTGTGATTGCACAGAGAGTGCCTAAAGTCTGGGAAAGCAGGAGATAGAGGTGCCAACGGGTCAGCAGGGATGTTCCACCACACCCCACAACAGAGCCCTAAATCTAGCCTCGTTTATACTTACTCCCACAGCCCTGCCATGTCCATTACTGAAGAGCAACTGCTTCACTGACCTGCAGCCAGTGTTAGAACTAATACTGAGACTGTCTTTCTCTACATTGTTATGATGCTAAAAATTGGCAAATCTGAATGCAACAATGAAAAGAGCATTGGATTTAGGTCTGGTGTGTAGGAAAATGAGTTAGTAAAGTGCTGAGATGGAAGAATGGAGAGCAATATGCTGTACTTCAAATGGAAAATGGTTTATTTTTCATGCCCCCATCCATCTGAGCAAGTCCATGCAACATAAAACTAGGACACATGGACAGAAGACTCAATCTGCATTTGCGTCCATTGCCATGAATCATGGCTTAGTGTGATGTCTGAACTCAGCACCAAAGTTTGGTTCATGCAGTCAACTTCAGTGGATTCATCAACATAAAGAAAGATCTATGCAAACTCAAAATCCTGGTCTTACTGAGAGTCAGTTGGTGTAGCAGTTAAGAATGGCAGATTTAAATTTGCCACTGCAAAATAGATGCTGTAAGAAAAATTACACAAGGTAAAGAAGTCCCATATCAAGCATCCTCTTACGAAACAAGCAACTATTTCTGAATGGGCATTCCCTGCAGATTGAGACATGGTGCAGGATGGGCTTCAATCTTTTGAAACTTGTTCTACTCCAATGAGATACAAGAAAGCTGGGTCTATGTCTATAAGGGAGAAAAGCCCTGGGGAAGAAGAAAGTGAGTGCCGACAAAGTAGAAGTACATTGGTGGGGACCGTGGCTGTTTCCGCACAGCACAATTATACTGGGTTACAATTGGTATCTTACAATCCGGATCTATTTTATCCCTGTTTCTCACTTTGCATGGCTGCCCGTTTCCGAGAAGGAATTGAGTGGAAATATTCCAATTTGTTTTGCATGAGCCCGGGTCTTTTGTATTTACACCGCAAGCGTATTGGTGCATGGGCAAACAACCTCGGTGTCCCGTGTTCTGATTGGCTTTTGTTTTTGGGTGGCGGCTTGAATGAATTTCTCTGACCTGCCTTTTTAATTGCCGGCATGAGCAGGGGAAAATGAAGCTCCCCCTTTTTCCAGTTTTGGATAGGGCCCAGCGCAGGCCTCAACACGGCAAGCGGCAGCAAAAAACAATGGGGCACAGCATCACATCAAATTCCCACTCACATTCTCATATTTTTGTGGAAAACAAAAGACTCCCCCATCCCTCATGATATGCCCACTAATATCCAGCCCAAAGTGCACATCTCCCTAGCTATGCGCTTGAGCAACCAGTACATGTACAGAAAAGAAAATGGGGACATTTTGGGACTCCACTCCTGATTAACCTAGGTGAAATGGCACCCAGTCGATACCATGAGCAGAAAACGTGTTTGGGGAATCATTTTTGGGAAGGGTGGGCTGCAATGGTCAGCGGCTCAGCAGAGTTGAAAACTGACATGACATCACGTGGGGAGATCGGGGTGGGGGGTGGGATGGGGAGATCAGGTGGCTGGATGGGGAAAACAAACTGTTTCTCCTCCCATAGTGTTTGCACGGTAGCGTGTTCAACGTGGGATTTTTGAAAAGAATCGCCAAATTGGCAATTTTTGAAAATCCCAGGATGAGGGAAATATCATGGGACAAACTGGGAACCGTGCAAACTTCTTAGCCAAACTGGGATATTTCCCTTGCTCAACCCAGGATATTTGGACCGTGCAGAAACGACCCATGTTGGGGATCATGCCTTGGAGTGTAATGGTACAGTACATGAAAGAGAAAAAATCCACAACAGCTGTGATGGTTCTATGCCTGTGTCTTTTGGAGTCACTGTGTATTATAGAGGAGGCATTTAATCCTGAAGGATAGGTGGCTGTCGGAAGCAAAGAGAACTCCCTGTCCAAAGGCATCCAGGAGCAGTGCTGAGCATGATAGAGAACAGTAGGATGTACAGCAGATTATCTGACACCTCAGAGTTTGGAGAAACATGCCCCAACCCCCAATAGCAGCATGATGGCGAGTTCCTAATAGCTGTAAACATGAACACTGAAAGAGGCAACAGGGTAGTGATGGGATAATCTTTTGGGGGAAACGGGGAGTTGCATTTCATTGATGTCTCTCTCTGCATGCTGGGTTTAAGCAGATACAGATTTTCTCACCCTTGTCCTTTGCTATGACAATCAAAGGTGTCAAATCCTTGCCTCTTTTGCATCTATTACCCATTGCACACCTATCACACACGACAACCCCCTGTTCAGATATTGTGCACATAAGGTGTGTTGTAACACAGGACTGGGTGCTCCTGGTGCCAGATATTCCTGTTGCTCATTTCTGCATGTGACCATTGCACTGGGAGGGACATCTGTACAGATTGGTCTCCCTCTGGAAATGTCACTCTACCTGCTAAGGTCCAAGGGCTTTGACTGCAAGGTCAAGGCCACTCATACAAACTTGTCAAAGAGCTCCCACTGGGAAAGGGTTGCCTTCCTCTTACAAATTATTTGGCTACTCGTGATTATTTCCTGCAATTCATTCCTATCAGTACCATCAAATGAGAGATAGGAATGAGAAAGGAATTCTATTGACCAAGCTTTATTTCTGCTAGCTTGACAGGTAAGATAAGATAAACCAGACTTTCCCTGTAACCATAAGGAGAAACACAGAGCAATATAAGGCCTTTGCCCTCACACAGGAGTCAGTGAGAGTTGTTTAATACATGTGTATAATTGATCAGAAGGTATCAAAGCAAGAGGAACAGCAAGGAAAGGTGCTGGTTCTGGTCCCTCGGCTGAATCCTGCTAAGCTTCAACACAATTTCAGTTCTGCAAGAACAAATCCATTGCATGCTTCTCCACACGCACAGTGCTTCCATTTGCAATACAAAACGAGTGCGTCAATAGTGCATTGGTGCTTGCTGACTGAATTGGTTCTGTTGAACAAGAACAGTACCGTGTGATTCAGTTGCACGTGTCAATAGAGTGAAAAGGAGAAATGGGGTCAAGGGTGCCTGCCCAACTTTGATAAATACTATTCTGCATAAAACAATGTCCAAATAGATAGTCTCTTCCATCTTTATAAATGCTCCCAATTGTGCATGTGTGTATCCACGAGCACAAGACCCCATCAAACCACTCACCCACTGTTATAAAAGAGAACCATTTAACTATTGAGCCTTCACAATGTGGGAGAAACAGGTGCAGCGCAGAATGGTGCTTATAAAACAATGTATTAAGATTGCTTGAGTAAGTGAGCCAATGTGCATATTCTAGGCCGGGAAAAGCAGAATTTCTGCCAGCAGCAGGATCTTCGTATATCACTCTGTATTTGTAGAGATGATTACACCTCATTGCCTGATCATCCCCACTCGTTTGTGGAGAAGGAGAAACTGCTGCTTTATTCCAATGCAAATTTCAAATTGCAAACTCCAAAAGCAGAACAATCCTATTCCATCAGTCATGCAGAATTCTGCAAGTTGCTTGAATGACAGCAGTGGTTGCCCTTACTTATGGTTGGGATGGATTTTAATTGTGACTTTAACCCTTTTAACTTGAAGTGACCGAAAAGCAGGGAATAAACAAATACCAATGACATTTCCTTCTGTGGGAAGTTTCCTTCTGCTTTTGGAGGGGGTGCCTATGCCCTGCTCTAGCCCTTTGCTAATGGGCTGTTTGAATTTGGACTTCGGTATACAGATCCATGTAGTACTGCCTGCAATTGTGTCTGCATGCACCCCTACAAAACAGAAGCTTAGTGCCGGTGAGTGCAAAAAGGGAGCAGAAAATATAATGAGCTTCAAAGAAAATGCAAATCATTGGAGGGATTGCGGTTTGTTGTTCACAGTACTTCTTTTTTCTTGTGTCTGTAGCTTTAGCATGTTTGAGTTTATCTTTCTGTCTGCATATACATTTTGTTTCCAAATCTTCCTGCTATGTTTCCAATAAATGCAGAAACATTTGCTCACTTCTGTCTGTGCAGTTCAGTCCTAAACAGAAGGGTTTGAAAATGCATCCCAATATCAATTACAAAAACAAGGGGATTGTCGCAACAATCAATGGTGGCATATGGAATGGTGGGTGACCGGTTGTGCAAGCCTTTGCCATGAGACCACACTGTGACTGCATGCCAGGTTTTTGTTCTGCCCAAAAGCACAGCTCGGGTGTACACAGACAGAGTAGCATGGACTTATACAGGTAATGTGGCAGTGCATGAGTGGAGGAACCTTGGTTTATTCTGCTTGCTCTTCCCTTCCTAGATACTTCTGCCCTTATATGGCGAAGGCAGGTGGTGTTCAGCAGGGAGGGAAGGAGGGAACAAAGGTCATCCCTGCACTTGCTTTATTCAGGTACAGTCTGTCTCCAAGGTGCTGTGTACCCACCAAGCCTCAAGTAAGGTAAGCAGTTGGTGCTGGGAGGTCTTCAGAGCTTGTCCCTGCCACAGAATAATTTTGTATGATAGAAGGGGAGGGTGATAACCGGACATAGATTCATGCTAGTCTTTGCTATAGCTCAGGGCTAAACACCTGAGGCTGTCTTCTCCTAGATGATGGCAAACTGTGCTTCCTCCTAACAGTGAGCCAAAGTGGCAGTTATAAAATATTCTGGAAGTTGTTTCAAAATGTGAGGGAGGAAGAGAGTTTCTGGGACTTTATAACTCTAGTGAAGACACGCTTGTGTAGATTTCCACAATGATTGGTTGGGTAGAAGCAAAATCACCTGTGTAGCCTGATTGATTCTTTACCTTGACTGCTCGGTGAAAGCTGCTGGCTAAGCAGAAATGGCTTGCCATAAAGTTTGTGGAACCAACAAATGCTCTTGGAGGCTGCAAGACAGCGACTGTTTCTGGAAGGAAAATGGAGATGTGGCAAACAGGATCCAGGCAGGCAGGAGAGGATTGCAAACTCAAGAGTGAATGAGCAGAGTCCAAGTGAAAACCACTCAGAAGCCAAGCAGTTTTCTGATAAGAAGGAATTGCCAGAGAATTAGATGGACCAATGAGAAGTTATGCCATTCCTCTTTAGTTGGAAATGTGATAGCTGGGCATCCTCTTCCCCTCCCATTGTGTCTAATGTGATGGCACACTGCTGATGTTCAAAGGACAGCCCTGTGCATATGCTTTGGAGCTCCCCACCTGTGCGTATGCTTTGGAACTCCCCCTGCACCCTCAGGCAGCCCCACCTACTATCATGGCCAATGGGCACCCAATGGCCAATGGATGAGGACAGATTCCTGCAGTCTCACTTACCGAGCTCCACAGCCTCAGCACCCCAAGCCACCTGCGTGCTCCAGAACAGTGGTCAGGGCTAAGCCTGATGTAATCTCAAATCCTGCTCCTCTGCCATGCTGTCACAAGCAGGCAGGGATACATGTGCCAAATGTAGTTGTATCAAATGGATATTTTTGTAATTTTGTAATTTAAGCCAAATCTGGCCCAGAGAGTTGGTCTTCTCCCCTGAAATCACCAGCTTCAGCAGGACGTTGCAATCCTCCATGAACACCGTCGTGCCGGAGGAGCAGCAGTGGCGTAGTGGCTAAGAGCAGTGGCTAAGAGCAGGTGCATTCTGATCTGGAGGAACCGGGTTTGATTCCCAGCTCTGCCACCTGAGCTGTGGAGGCTTATCTGGGGAATTCAGATTAGCCTGTACACTCCCACACATGCCAGCTGGGTGACCTTGGACTAGTCATAGCTTTTCGGAGCTCTCTCAGCCCCACCCACCTCACAGGGTGTTTGTTGTGAGGGGGGAAGGGCAAGGAGATTGTAAGCCCCTTTGAGTCTCCTACAGGAGAGAAACGGGGGATATAAATCCAAACTCTTCTTCTTCTTCAAATCATCACGTGAAACTTGTTTTCCTCTGTTCCCATATGGGGAGGTTTCTCTGTAGAATCATACATAGGCAAAATGTTGTTCAGATGCCTGCAGATGTTCCCTTTTCCTTTCATAATCTATGTCTACAAACCTGGGAAATGCAGTAACAGTAATGATTATTCTGCCTCCCGCATGGTCCTGGGTTAGATAAGGATCTGAAAGCTGTCAGAACATCTTTGATTATTTTTTTCCTTGTTCATCAATTCCCCAGTTTTTTAAAAATAAAAACTAAAAACAGTATTTTTGTGAATGATTTTAAATAAATGAAAGAGTCTTGTACCAAGTCTGCTGATCCATCTGGCCCGGAGTTGCCTCCCCTGATTGACAGTTCCAGAAGAAATCTTTCCCAAGCACTGCTTCATGGGCTTCTTTAGCTGGGGATTGAATTTGGGATCTTTGGTTTGCAGACGATCTGTCCATTTGTTGATGTGTTCTTCCCTGCTAACTGAAGCAGGTAAACCCATTCCTCATCCATTGGTCATGCTAGTATTCCTTTTTTCTTTTATTTGTTCCATTTTTGAACCACATCTTTCTTCCCTTATGGAACCCAAGGTGGCATGCATAGCATTCTCAGGAACCTGTGATCCCGGTTTGCTTAACTTTAACAAGACTGCTGTAATCTTGTGCCCTCCAGCCATATCTTGCCTGGGACCACTCTTAAAACTGAAAGCACAATCAATAACCTTGACATCTGTGAAATGTTTACGATAGGGAGTGTTAAATTTAATTTCTCATCTGACCCCCTTGGTTTAGATTCTACTACAAAGCGTTTATAGCTCCCCCTTTTACACTCTGCCTCCAAAGCATCTACTGTTCTGTTCAATAATGTGTGTGGCAAAGGAGGCAAAACAAGATAATTCTACCAGGATAAAAAGAAGGAAGCCTGAGCTATTTGGGGGTAAGGGCTACAAGGGGGTAGTTCTGAGTCCGGAAACAGAGGCTGCATTAAGAATACAATCTCCTGTGTACCAGTCTCCTGATTTGTAACCAAACCATATTAACAAAAATATATATTGTAATAATGCCATCAGTACTGCCTGTAAAATTCTATTTCAAAATTTTCCACCATTTGAGGAGTGAAAGGACAGGCATGACTGAGTATATAAGTGGGTACAGTATAAATATGAGGGTGCAACTATAAAAGTAAAAGGTTAACGAAATTATCTTTCTTCCTCACTGTCCTCATGTTTCTTTTCCTTCTCAGCTACTTTCTTTCGTTCCATTCTCTTTCCAGTAATTTCTCCCGGCCCCTCTTCTATTGTAGGGTACTGCCTTCTTGCTCTACTTTCTTTCTTTCGTTCCATTCTCTTTCCAGTAATTTCTCCCGGCCCCTCTTCTATTGTAGGGTACTGCCTTCTTGCTCTACTTTCTTTCTTTCGTTCCATTCTCTTTCCAGTAATTTCTCCCGGGCCCTCTTCTATTGTAGGGTACTGCCTTCTTGCTCTAGTAGCACCATGCGTCCAGGATGCCTGGTAGAGGCCTTTATTATTTCTCCTGCCCAACTAAATCCCTTCCTGACCATTCCATCACCCATCTGTCATTTATTCCTTGCATTCTGTGTTAGCTCTTTCTGCACACCCATCTAAGTACTGACTGTGGACAACCCTGCTTAGCTTCCAAATCTTAATCAGCTTGGCCAAACTGGACTAATCAGGCTGCCCACCACCACCACCACTAAGGCTCAAAAAGTTTCTACCAAATATGAGATTTAATAATGGGCTACTGCTGAAGAGTTAGAACTTTCCAAACACTTTATTTGCTGTTTTTAATTTAATTTCAATTTAACTGTTTGCGTTGAATTTAATGGGCTAAAAATCTTAGCAGCCATTGTCACATGCCTGTCACAAATCCATGGCAAAATTCTGCTGGGCAGCCCTTCTGTAGAAGCTAAGGAGATGCTCTGAATCTTTCGCTCTGGGAACTTGGCAACATTAGATAGAAGCACAGAAATGACACTTGGTTTGTTGAGTATTCATTTTGAGATCCATCAGCTTGCTGTGCATGGGAGATCCAGATTTAAATGTATCTTGCTCCAGCCTCCAACGTCACCATTCATCAGAAGGTATTTCCCAAATACCTTCTGATGGGTAAGATGAGCAACTCCCCCTTGGCGCACATCCTTTGGGGTGGCTTCCACCTTGTGGAGTAGCCTGTCTGAGATGATGAGGAATGCACCTGCATTCCTATCATTTTGCAGAACGTGCACAATAGAAATGACAAGGAGGGCATTTTTGTAAAAGAATTGGAATTGTGGTGTGATGGACGAGTGCAGGAGGTCATATTATAAATGATAGTGTACTGCAGTGTCTAGAGAGTCCATTGCAGTGTTTTTCATGCATACCACCTGCCTTTTAACTATATCTTCTGCCTCTGCCCTTCTGCCCTTTCCTCATTATGGTGAGTCATGCATCAGACAGTTTGTGCTACCTTAGACAGTTTTGTTTGTTTGTTTGTTTGCATTGTTTTCCAGGTTTGTAATCTTAGCCCTACTGCATTTCACATCTTGTAATCTGCCTTGAGTCTAAAGGCAATAACAACAATAATAGTTGTTGCTGATATAAAGTGAACTGATAAGTTTATGGAGTTTATAGTAAAGAGTTGAGATTGCTTGATCTGAGCAAAACACTGTAGATTCTTTGCAGGCTTTGCAAGATGGCTGTCCTTCTGCATGTTAATGAGCTTTCCTGATATGCTAATCTAAGTTGCTGTAAATTGTTGCAAGGAATAGAATGGCATGTTTGTTATTGCTATAGGGACATCTGGTTGGACATGATGCTGGACACTGGTCTGATCTACAATACTCCTCTGGTGTTCTCATATCAAGAAGATCTTGCACAGTCTTCTGTTACAGAAAGCAGACTGGATTTAGAAGAGTTCTAAGCCATCCCAATAGGAACAATCATTATTTAGGAATATTCTTGGAAAGATTGCAAATAGTACAATATTCTCATTTTCAACTAGCAGGAACGGACGTGGGAATTTCAGTGCTTGGGGAGTAGCCTTAAGCTCTTTTATTCTAGGGATTTTCAACTGCTGGCTAGTATGTGTTGCTTGTAATAAGGCTGTTATTAATGTTCCATCCCTAGTGCCAGACCCCTTCATAAAGGGCTGATCACTATGCCAGAACTCAATGCTAAAGTCACCAGGACACTGAACAAAACCACACCTGGACTCCAGATATGGAGAATTGAGGTGGGTGCATGTGTGTGTATGTGTCAATCTGTCTGTCTTTAATACTACCGTTTTTAACTATGCCTCTGTGTAGTTCACTCCCCTTGGGATCTCCTGTTTTTTGGAGGAAAGGTGGAAAGAAGAACAATTCTGGCCAGCCAACTAAATGATGGTGCCACGAGGTTGGATCCAAGGGTTCTCTTGGGCTGAATGAGGAGTCTTCCATCATCAGCAGAAGATTCCTCACTTATAGAAAGGAAGCCTTTGGATCAAACTCATATTCAATCTGCTGTTCTCATTCCTCTGAGTAGGTAGTCAGAGCAGTCTTGTGCTACTGAAAGAAAAGGAAAGTGTTCCAGGTAGGCAGATGATATTCCCAGAAATTGTATGAACAAGATTTTGTTCAACAGAAGAGATGCTAAGATGGATTCATGAGGAACTGAGTCTGGTTGGCTTTGCTGGTAAAGGAAGCAAGCTTGGATATAGAGTAAAGGGAAAGCAGCTGGTGTTGGGAGTTAGAAGGGAGCCCTCTGAGGTGTTGATATTCTCTGTTGGTGGAGTTTTGGAGTTGCCAGATGACAATAAATTACTTATGACCTTTTTTCTACACGCACACACACCCTGCTCTGGCAGTAGTTCAAGAGCAGCTTTCCTGAACTTCTATCACAGCTGTCAAGGATCTAGTAATGTTCAGGTCATCACATATTTAAACGTTCACTTATCTGCTATGTAGGTGCAAAAAGATTCTGGATAAATGGAACTTTTCAAGACTAGTGTGTGAAGGAAGAAAGAAAAGATTTTGAAAGGTGAAAAGAAACGCAGGAGGCTTTTTAATGTAAGTGAGAGATTTTTTTTTCATGGAGCTTACTAATGTTTTCCCACTTTCCCTTCCAGAACATGGAGATGGTGCCAATACCACCCAAAACATATGGAAACTTCTATGAAGGGGATGCTTATCTGCTTCTCTCGGTAAAGGCAGTTATGAATGGTTGGATGGGGCTCCAGTTGTTAGATTTAACAGGACAAGACAGCATCACAGAAGAAAAGATGGCAGCCCAGTAAACAGCAGCCAAAGCATGTCCTGTCTCATGAATAGGGGTTGGTAGGTTACATGGGGTGTGTGTGTGTGTGTGTCATAGGTGAAGACAGTTCTCTTGAGCCACCAGGGACATTTGTGTTGACTAGGAACAAACACATGAATGGGAATATGAAGACATTTGCACCTGGTGAGACCCATCTACTCATTCCTCCCACATCAGTTGCCAGAGGCTACCTGGCAATTTTGTGTCAGGAGGAGGAAAGAGATGTGAGGTCAGCTGGCAAACAGCTACTCTCCCAGTGATGCATTATGCAGTAAGCTGACGTCAGGACAACCAGTTGCTGAACAGTAGGAGACACAGAGGCGAGGCCTCAGGACTGGGAAAGGAAACTGGAAGTCTTGGCCCTCCTGGTGGCCAATTCCTTCAAGGGCCAGGTGGTGGCAGTGGCTGAACATAGAGACAGAAGACTATCCAGGTGTTAGGAAACCTTGGAGGGCACAGTAGAATAGGGCCTGCAGGTCACAACAAGATTGTTCCAGTGCAGGGAACATTCCCCCAAGCTGCCCAAATTGCCTCCTCACATGGTTATCACTTTGGAGACCAGATTCTATCTGCACTAGTTTGTGATTATATTGCATATCATAATTAATTCTTGGCTTTTCTTCCCAATACCTCTGACTATCTTATATATGGCTCTGAGGTAGGCAGCTTAAGGCATAAGTTTCTTTCAGTAATAGGATCACATAATGTACCTTCAGGCCTCCTGGATTTCCTAAACAGTTGCCATTGGCAATTAGGATAAGTGACATTTTGCATTTTTATAACTGTGATAATTTAATATTGGTATGTGTCACCTGATAATTACTAGATGATAGTTTTGTTCTGCATCAAAACTGTTTGGACAGCAGATATTTGTTTACATCTTTTGAAAACTGATATAGCAGCTAAGAGATGGATTTATTCATCAAGAAGCTGTTAATTCAAATTTTATTTTTGTTATGAATTCTTCATGTGGCCTTAGTCAAGTTGCTACTTTTTCTCTCCCTCTCAGCCTTCCATCTATAATGCAAGAATAATAATTCTGGCCTTCCAAAGGGGGTGTTGCAAGAATAATAAACAAGATATAAGTGCTTTGAATGCTGAAATACTAGATAAATTCCAAGTGTTATTATTTTGACGATGATCTACTTTTGAATCTTGTTGCATATCAGAAGTATTTTTATATTCACTCCTCTAATACACCTGTTGTAGGTTTCATATTTTTTAATTATTGTTTTTGCATTCATGCTTGTTGGAAGCTGCTTGAAGGTCGTATTTGATCAAAGGTAGAGTAGAAATCTAGTAAGTATTTTCACCCCACTCTGTCCTTACTTCCTACCTGCATTGTTGCATTTTACTAGTTTTAGTTATCTGGAAACTGGCATGCAGTTCGGAAATCACTGTGAAATAAATAAATAAAATAAGACAAGTGAGTGGAGTTGTTAGTTCAAAACAGAACTTCTTGCAAGAGCCCTGCACCTCTGCATGTAATAATAGGATAATTTCTGCAAGCTTGCACAATGGTGTAGAACAGTTATGGGGAAAGGTACCAGATAGCCTTAAAATGTGGTGTTAATTTTCTACAGCACCCTCCCGCCCCCTCCAGATTGTGATACGTATTAGGCAATTGGACTGCCTGTATTTTCAGCCAGGAAAAGGCAACCAACACTTCTAAGGCTTTTATACCGATTTGACTATGCACAAGAAAATTAATTTTAAAAAATGGAATTAGAGAGTATAATGGATGTACTCTTTGAGTGGATGGGTTGTGACCAGGCTAGCTGTATGGGTAAAACAGTCAAGTGGCCATAGCTTTACTGAGCTCAGTAGAGCAGGAATAAGTCTAGAGTACTGGGAACATGCCTGGATCTGGCCAGCTAAGTGTGTACTTTTTCCAACACAGACACATAAGACTGGGAACAGCTTCTCCTATGACATCCACTACTGGCTGGGCACCTCGTCAACTGTGGACGAGCAGGGTGCAGCTGCCATCTATACTACCCAGATGGATGATTACCTGGGTGGGGTAGCGGTCCAGCATCGGGAGGCCCAGGGCTATGAGAGTGAGGTCTTCCGGGGCTACTTCAAACATGGACTCATGTAAGTAAAGCCTTCATGTGTACTACCTTCCACTTGCTGACCTGACCAAAATCATACTTTTTTCTTCTTCCAATAACAAATCTTGTTGGAACAATCTTGTTGTGACCTGCATGCTTTCTGTTTTCTTTTAAATGGAAGTTTTTGCCTGGATTCCTTGAGCCCACCCTACAGTTCAGGGGGGAAAAATGCAAGGTGGAGTTTTTCAGAAGGGACTTTGGCTGAATTTGGTTTCTAAATTGGCTCATTAGAAGGTTATTTTTAATTATTTTTTGCCTATTGATTTTAGTGAGAGGCAGACCCGTTGTGGGGTTGGAGGAGCCTTGACTATTAAAAAGTTGGTGTTCCTTACTGTTGTGCAAATTCTGACCTTTCTCTCCTTCTGCAGATATAAGAAAGGAGGCGTGGCCTCAGGCATGAAACACGTGGAGACAAACACATACAACGTGCAACGGCTGCTGCATGTCAAGGGCAAGAAGAATGTGGTGGCTGGAGAGGTGGGTCATGGGAGGAAAGGTCATGTGAGGAAAAGACTGGTGCTTTAACTCCTCGCAAAATCTGTTGGAAAGGTTGAGAAATTCCTGGAGATTTGAAGGTAGTCTGGGGAGGGTGGCATTTTGGGGCAGGGAGGGGCCTTATCAAATTATGATGCCACAGAGATTCCACTCTGAAGCAGCCATTTTCTCTGTGGGAAACAGATGTGTAGTCTAGAGATCAGTTGTGATTCTGGGGGCTCTCCAACCCACCTGGAGGTTGGCAAACATATCTGTTCATTCCAGGTTAGGCCCTGAGAGGCATTGAGCACCTTTGGCTAGTCCAGGGGTAGGGAACCTGTGGCTCTCCAGATGTTCAGGAACTACAATTCCCATCAGCCTCTGTCAGCATGGCCAATTGGCCATGCTGAGTAGAAACTGTTATCCTAATTGTGGACCCTGAATTTATCTATCCTGAGCTAATCTACTAAAGAATCTGAGATTTAGCCAGACGCCCTGCTTAGGTTCTCAATTAAGCATGAGACTGTCTTTTCTTTTTCTGAAGAGATGTGAAAGTATTCTGGTTTTCTAATTGCACTGGATCCTTCCCATGCAACTTCCCCATCACTGTATGATCCTGTTCAGTCCCACCTGCAGAATATACATCCTGTGTTTAAAGAGGCAGCTCATCCCAGTTGCTCTTCTTCTCTTCGTAGGTGGAGATGAGCTGGCACAGTTTCAACCGAGGCGATGTATTCCTGCTGGACCTGGGCAAGCTCATCATTCAGTGGAATGGCCCTGAGAGCAACCGCATGGAGCGTCTGAAGGTGCGGAGGGTATTGGCAGGGGGGTGGGTGGGGGGAGGTGTATGTGGTGACATGAAAGCTGGTAGTTATGAGACCTGCAGGAAGTGGTGAAGTTCATTATTGAGAGAACGAGGGTTTTGCTATATCTACTTTCTACAATGACACAAAGTCTCCTTTTTTGAAATCTAGCAATAATATAGGATCCGTCCTGCTGTCAAGGCGATGACATCATTGTGGGTGGCCACTGAGGCCCAAGAGTCTCAGGAGAGATTCCCTGATCACTGCAGCACAACCCTGGATCATTGCAGTACAGCAGCAACAGCTGCTGTCATTTATCCTAATGTTGTGTGGTAGTGACAGGCTTGGGCACCCCAGGCTGAGGTGTCGTAGTTAGATTAGGAATGGTTTTGATCCCCTCTTGGTCAGGTGGAAAACTGGGTGGCCTTGTAGTAGTTGTGCTTCGTCTAGCCTACCTCACAGAGTTGTGAGTATTAAATGGAGAATGGATTGAATGTCCTGAGCGCATTGAAGTAGGGTAAAACAAAGACAACTGGTTTTCTGATCTGAGTGGTAATCCAAACATTACACACTTTTCAACAAGGCTGCCAGATTACATATGGAACAGAATTCCCTTAATGGGGAAGAAGGGAGGTTTTGCAAGGAAATGATGGAATGGAACAAGAATTCAACTCCATTTCAACAGTTAGAAACCTGTCATGTATTGACTGTGTCAAAGGCCCCTTCCGCACACGCAAAATAATGCATTTTCAAACCACTTTCACAACTGTTTGCAAGTGGATTTTGCTATTCCGCACAGCTTCAAAGAGCACTGAAAGCAGTTTGAAAGTGCATTATTCTTCATGTGCGGAATGAGCCAAAGAGATTTGTCCCGAAGGTCGTTGGAATGGTCAGGCATATGATACTCGAGGGGCTTCCACTGACATTTGGCTCCTGTTCCAGTGGCAGGAGTATCTACCAGCAGTGCAGGTTTGGAATACATGACAGCCATACTCTACTATCTTCTCCAGGTGCCCCCTCCTGGCACATGGGCAGCTGCCTCTCTGACAGGGAAAGAAGAGAGCTGCAAAATGGAGGGATTGGGGAGAAGCACCTGTGAAATTGGAGAAGGAGAAAAGGAAGCATGCTGTGGCGGAGGCAGGGAAGTCTTGTACCAGAAGGCCCACCAATAACTACAGCTATCCTTGCTGGCATACCTGGAATGTAATCCTAAAAAGAGTTACACACTTCTAAGGAAGTGGAAGGAAATGGGCTTAAGTGTAATTAGGATGGCACTTCTAAACTCACAGTTGTTCACAGTCATGGTCCAGAAGGCCTAACATATAGGTTCTCTGATCAGTGGACCCCCAAAGTGAAGTCAATGCTTTCTACTCATCTACTAGCAACCTTCTCACACTGATTTGTGGTCGTCACCTGTTCACCACAGGGGATGAATCTAGCCAAGGATATCCGTGATCATGAACGTGGAGGTCGAGCACAGGTAGGTGTGGTGGATGGTGAGGCTGAAGATGCTTCTCCTGGGCTGATGAAAGTCTTGACCTACGTACTGGGGCAGAAGACAGAAATCAAGCCAGCCATCGCAGATGCTGTGGTGGACCAGAAGATGAAATCTTCTCTGAAGCTCTATCAGTGAGTGAATTTGGCTTTGTGCTGCTGGGGACTAAAGTGAGGTTGCCAGATCTGGGTTGGGAAGTACTGGAGATTTTGGGGGTGGAGAAGGGCAGGGTTCGGGAGGGGGGACTTCAGTGGGGTATAATGCAATAGTCCACCTTCCAAAGTGGCCCTTTGCTCCAAATGAGCAGATCTCTTTTGCCTGGAGATCAATTGTAATCCCAGAAGATCTCTAGCTACCACCTGGAAGTTCTATGTAAATAAAGGCTCAGTTCTTTTGTCAGAAAACATTAAAAAAATCAGAACACTTGTATTGAATTCCTTAATTAGTATAATTTTGATTGTGATATTCATTAAGGTTTCCAGTTTCTGTCTTGGAAATGCCTAGAGGTTTGGAACTGGAGCCTGGGCAGGGAAGGATTTAGGGAGGGAAGGGACTATATTGCCCCCCTCCAGGGGAAACTGATCTCTGTTGTCTGGAGCTCAGGTGTAATTCCAGATCTCCAGGTCCTACCTGGAGATTGGGAACCCTAGTATTTGAGTATGGGGTGTTTTTGTGTGTATGTATGTGTGAATTTGGAAATTTTTGATGACTGTGGTATCAGAGGGCAAAATATGAGTGGGAGCCAAGAAAGGGTACAGGGAACATAGATACACAAAACAAAATAAAACACAAAAAAATTCAAAGGGATGAAAATCATGATGACGGACTCCTTGGTTTTCTCCTGCATGCATTAATCTGCAAGCACAAATTCAATCAAGCAATTCATCAGAGTATTTATACTGGCAGCTTACAACCATCCAAGTGGAAATAAATAGGATAGATTAGACCAAAACTAAAATCAAACAGCAGCATGAACGCTGCAGGAAAATGCCTTTCATTAAAAGCAACTGAAGATCCATCTATCCATAAATCCAATTAAATAATGCAGCCCAAAATACTGGGCTTTCCCCCCTAACTCCTGCAAACTTTAGCTGAATCACAAATTTGGTGGGGGTCAGAGGTGCTGCAATGATAAAAGTTTAAGAGAAGGCTTCCCCATCACCAAATCTTGACTCATGATTGAAAAATCTATTGGATGTAGCTCTACAGGGAAATGTAATTTAAATTAAAAGAGATATGGAATCATAGTTTAAGAACAGATGGGACCTTTTGATACCGTATAAGATATGTACTTGCTTTCCACTTTTCATGTGGTGTATCCTGTTTGACTCTTTATTTTCTCTGATTTTTTCTTCTCTCACCGTTTACATTTCTCTTTTTTCTACTCCTGCCATCATGAGAATTGAAGTTGAAAATGACCCCCTTTGAGACTTCTGTTCACTGTTTTGTTACTTGGTAAAGGGAAAATGAATACAAATAAGAAAAATAATAAAGAAGCACAAATTAAAGATTTATTTCCGATCAGAAGGGTCAAAAGCAAGGAGGATACAGTTTAACAAAAAAACCTGGTAAAATAAATATGTTTTCCCCTAATACTTAACATTCAGCAAGGCTCGCACCAAGTCTTTTGTTTCATGTTCTCGCACTCCATGCCTTTCAAAATAGCGTAAAGGCAAGCATGATACAGACTGGATTCTTCACACATACATAACAAGAGAATGAGGGAATGAATGAAGAAGCATGCGTCATTCAAACATATCCCTTACTTTTGTGGAAGAGTATGATGGAATGTTGAGAGTATCAGGAAGTCCAGATCTGAGGCACATTCTTTCTATACTCATTGTGCACAGTCTTTTTAGCCTCTAAGATGCAGTTTCTTTGATCAACAGCTCAATAAAACCTGTGCATGAACTTCACTCTGGAAATGGCTCCCTGACATTACTTTGTCTCTTCCTCACAGTGTCTGTGATGTAGAAGGGAACCTGCTCATTCAGGAAGTTGCTACCCAGCCCCTTACCCAAGACCTCCTGAACCATGAGGCAAGTGCCTTCCTTGGGCAAAGGACTGCATTGCTGCAAACCAGCAGAGAAAATCTTGCTTAAAGTTGTGGGGCGGGGGGAGGGGGGAATCAGGGAGAAGAGAAACAGCAAACTATTACTCAACACAACTATCTCCTTTATCCATTGCCATTCCAACCCTAAAAGGAGAAGCACAAAGGAGTGGGGAGGGGTCTTAGGATAGTTTGGCTATATGAGAAAGAGTTCCCAACTCTCACACAGCTGCTTTCTAACAAAGCCTTATCTGGATCTGTTTCCTTCCTACTAGGACTGCTATATCTTAGACCAGTGTGGTGTGAGGATCTTTGTATGGAAGGGCAGGAACTCTAGCAAGGAAGAGAAACAGCAAGCCATGTCACGTGCCCTGGTGAGTGAGAGCTTGGCAGAAGATCATGGAGGCACTGTCTTTGCCTTGGGGTGGAGGAAAAGCTGGGCCCATTCAGTTCTGTACTTGACAAGGAACAATTACAGGACAACAGAACTCTTTGTTGATTTGTGGGCAGGCTCTGCACTTCTTGTAGTCTGTGGCCTCTGAAAGAGACATCAGGTGTCATACTTTTATGTGCTGACTAACATGCATGTGTCAACACCTGTGGAGGTCCAGGGCAATTTTTTCTCATTCAAATGTATGCATTTTTCAACATGGTATAGCAATTGCACATAAATGAAGAGCGTGTATAAACAAATTGTGTACAATAAGTGTACAAATTCTGTAAAATGGACAAAAGACTCAACAATGACAGCAATAAAAATGAAGCAGACCAACCAAGTCCTTTAATAAAATAGGAATGTAAAAGAATCATAGATAGTGATATCGTGTTATCAATAGGGATAACACGCAATGGCTCACACTGTGGCTCAGTAAAACAGCCCCTGCTTTGCATGCAGAAGGTTCAATCTCCACCATCTCCAGTTAAAAGGACCAAGCAGTAGATGATATGAAAGACCTCAGCCTGAGATTCTGGAGAGCCACTGCCTGTCTGAGACGATAACATGGACCTTGATGGGCCAATGGCCTGATTCAGTATAAGGCTGCTTCATATGCCTTAGAATACCCTTATTTCTTTCCTGGGCATCTAGGTACTGGAAGAGGTGCTTGTATGTAACATTTCAGGTCAGGAAAACGGTGCAGGAGGGGGAGGTTTAAGCCCCCCCCCCCTCTCATGCCACAATCGCCACAGTCACAAATGGAAATTATACTCCAGTTTCCTGATTTTGAAAGAACTTTGTTCATGGAACTCTGTGTCTTGTATAGTTGACAGCAGACTTGCCCAACAGTGAACTTGCAACAAGAATTAGGGTAGTACAGTGTTCCAAAGTGAGGGTTCCACAATGAACAGACTAAAATTTCAAGTCTGCTTTTTTCCTTGAGTAAGAAGATATTATAAGCATGTCTGAAATTTTGGTAGGCAGAGCAGTGCAAACATTAGTATGAAGAAAACAGAATGTCATAAAATAAGGCACACGTATATTACTCAAATATTCAGTGTTGACTAAATAGATAGTGGTGGAAAGGTCCACAAGTTGCAGCAGACTTATGGCAACCCTGTAGGATTTTGAAGGCAAGAGACTCACAGGTGATCTCCCGCTGCCTTCATTTGTATAGTGACCCTGGACTTCCTCAGTGGTATCCCAACCAAGTAGTGACCAGGGCTGACCCTGAGATCTGATGAAATTGGGCTATCCAGATCAGGACTTGATTAAACTACACAGTCATATTTTCTTTGAGGAAATAAGAAATAAAAAAGAGAAGTGTATTGTCGAAGGCTTTCACGGCCGGAATCACTTGGGTGCTGTGTGGTTTCCGGGCTGTATGGCCGTGTTCTAGCAGCATTCTCTCCTGACGTTTCACCTGCGTCTGTGGCTGGCATCTTCAGAGGATCTGATGTTGGGAAAGCAAGTGGAGTATATATCTGTTGGAGTGTCCAGGGTGGGTGGGGAAACCAGTCTTCATTGTTACTCATACTTCTATTCAGATGCCCTCAACTATTGACCTGGTTGCCGCCTTTGTTACTCACAGACAAGGTTTCCACACCCACCCTGGACACTCCAACAGATATATACTCTACTTGCTTTCCCAACATCAGATCCTCTGAAGATGCCAGCCACAGACGCAGGCGAAAAGTCAGGAGAGAATGCTGCTAGAACACGGCCATACAGCCCGGAAACCACACAGCACCCAAAAAAAGAGAAGGTTAAGCGATGCTGGGGGAAAATGGCAGACTGAGTGGAGAACTTGTAAAGTGCTCCGAGGCTTATTTCATTGTGCGGCATTCTGAAGAAAGACGCATTGGTTGAGAAGGATCATGCATCCTCTTCTCACCTCTTCTGAGAAGTGAAAATCAAATTTGATAGGTGAATCCTATAGGTGAATCCTACTGACCTGAGTAGGAACTGTGGGCTTCTGATTTCAGCAAGAACACTAAGGTAATGTGAACTAGCTTTGCTAGTATTCAAGCCCACCTTCTTCCTTTTAATATTAATGTCCTTTTTCTTTTAATATAAACTTTGCTCTCTAACAGTTTACAATTTGGTTGCAACAAAAACACTTCCTATTTCTTGTTTGTCAAGAGAGAGAGAGTTGAAATATTTACTCAAGATAAAAAACTTGGAGACTAGCCGGAAAACTTGATTAATTGTGACAGTGTTTTATAATTATAATTCACTGCCAGACTAAACAGCTTTTGAGAAGATATATAGCCCTGTTGGTAAAGGAGATAGAAAACAAAGAGAGAGCAGTGACTGACATATTAGGAAGGAGAGACCAGTGGGTGAAAGATTTGTTTTTCAGACTTTGTTTTTCAAAGACTTTAATTAACTCCACACCAGTTTCTTTAGGGTGCACGGGGGCCTTGGATAATGAATTATTTTGAATACCAGAACTTGGATGAATGCATAGTTGGCTTTAGTAAGCTCTTAAATCATGATCTCTCCCTTCCACATTCCTTTTTATTTTTTACAAACTGACTGCAAAAGGACCATTTTTTGCTTTTCCTCTCTTTATCCTTCCCTGATTAATGTAATACTTACTTGGGATGCGTAATAAATATTCGAATCAGAAGAATCCAAAAGGATTACATAAGTCTTTCCCTGGTTTACACCTTATGGTGGAGAGAAAATACGGACCTGAAAATGGAGGAGGAATGGGCCATCTGGTGGATTGACACTGGAAGAGAAGTATATTGGTGAATAATGAATTATGACAGATTCTGGTGCCATCCGATGGTCATAAGAAAGAACTACAGGTTTATAGATTCAATTTTTTGAAACTTTTAGTATAATAATACTAATCTTTGTTTAAATGTTAATATTAACACATTAATACACTGATACCAGTATTATTATCATTGTTGTCTTTATTTCTGTTCTTTTTACTGTAGTTTTTAATAGACAATTTTTGATTTAATATTTTTATCTGTTTCTCCTTCCTTACTTTCCCGTACTTTTCTTTTTGTTCTTTTTTATTTTTATAATAGTTCTCTGCTATTTTGAATTGTTATAAGGTGAGAAGACTAAGAGATTTAAACAGAAATTGATGATTTATCTGAATTGACTGAAAATTTCTGAACTATCTACTCTATAAAGTAGTTAATGAGCTGAAATGCCTGAGTCAACTGATTAATTGAAAGTATTGTTTTATTGTATATGGAATAGATAAAAATGATGATATAAGATTTTTGTGAATACTGTTCAGTATCTAGTTAACGTGACAGTATATATAAGTGATCAAATAAGAAAAATAGAAAAAAGATCATATCAACAGGGGTATGACAAAAAACTAAGGGGAACTGAGGAATAAAACTTTTTAGAGAGGATGAATAAACTTTCAGAAAGATTGATACAGTAAATACAAATCAAATTAAGCAGACAGAAGAAAACTGTAGGAAAAAGCTGAAGAGAATACACAAAATAGACTTAGAAAAGGAAAACACACAAGAAAAGATAAAAAAGAAAGTGCAAAGTGTGAGGCAGGGGATATCAATGGGTTTATCAAAAATCAAAAAAGTATACAGGAAAACACACAAGAAATCATTTGAGGGAGAAGTATCTTTTCAACAATGGGACACCCTATGGACAAAAGACATAAAATTTACATCCAGACAGACATTAAGAGAAAAATTGGTACAAGATGTTTTATCAGTGGCATATCACTTCAAAGATTATCAAGAAGATGGACAAGAACTACAAAGGAAAATGTTGGAAATGTAAAGAAGTTAATGGTACTTTTTATCACATGGGGTGGCAGTGGTTTAAAGGAAAGAAGATGAGTGTAACATTTATAGTTAATCCAGAGTGGGAAGGGATGAAAGTGCTGTGAAGTTGGCATGACCTGGCATCTTTGCCCGTGCCACGTATGCCACTGTGAGGGCCACTTACACTGGCTCTGGGGAGCCGTATGGCTCAGTGTCACCTGGGTGTTCCATTGATGGGGGTGTTCCCAAGGGCAGAGCTGACTTTAGTATGGCCGTTTATGCCGCGGCCCCAATCTGACGGCCTGGGGTAAGCCCAGGCGCCCGTTCGCACAGGCCGCTGCTTGCAGCAGCAGGCGGTGGTCACGCTTCCCTCCCCGCGGGAAGCGACCTCAGGCAGCCCTAAACAACCCAAGGGTTGTTGTTGAGAGGCGTCTCCCTGCTGGCCAGTGCGGAGCAGCGGCGCTGTTCCCCCCTCCTCCCCTCCCACTTACCGTGTCCTTCTGCGTCGTCTGCGAGAGCCGGCCCGCCCACACTGTCCTCCGACCTCCCGAGGTCGGAGGGAGCAGCGTGGCGGGCTACGGCGCCCTGGCAGCCTGTGGTCAGAAGGGCTGGGCGACTCTGTCTTGAGCCGCCTGCCTTCTACGGCCTCCCCACCGCCTGCTGCGCTTCCCGATGCGAGCAGGCCCATGCCTTGGCCCGAAACTCACGCCCGGCGTAGAGGCGACTAGGGGCGTGCATAAACGGCCTTAGCTTCCTCAGGCCTTCTACCCAGTGGTGGGATTAAAATAATTTAACAACTGTTTGTTTACAAGCACCATTTTAATAACCGGTTCCGCCGAAGTGGTGCGAACCTGCTGAATCCCACCACTGCTTCTACCCCTTTTGCTGGCAGCAACTTGCCATCATACAGGCACAGTCTGAATGGATAGGGGAGTTTTGGGCAGTTGGTGAGTTTTCTTTTTCTTTTCTTTCTTGCTGCACCTCCTCCATGCCTGTGCTGCTCTGTGTGCCACCCATCTACCGCCCCCCCCCCCACATAGATTCAGCTTCCAAATATATTATGAATAGATTATAATATATATGTGGACTCAAGTTTGAATTTGTAAGAAATATTCTTAGACCAGGAAATCCAGACAATCACTTATCAGTATTCCTATTATTTTGTTACTGGTAGATGTTCAATTATACCATTGTATAATAATATTATTAGGTTTCATCAGATATTTTTGTTAGATTATTGTAAGTATTATTTTATGTCTGCTATTATTATCTATGGTCAGTGGCAGTTTGCATGAACATGTACATGGGGACCTGGGTCTTTGTATGTGTTTTCATATGAACAATTTTTTTTCTCTTACCAGTAGTCTTCAGTTGTAATTGTAATAACTGTTTTGACTTTTGCATTGTCACATTTTTGCTTTTTTGGCCTAAATTTGCTGTTTTCTGCCCCAAAATTTATCGCAGCATCCAGTGTTACAGCATCAGTGCATCTTCACTCAGAAAGCAAACATTGTTTTGACATTCACTTTTTGAAGCATTAACTTCTCTCTCACTCATTATTAATTAATTGATGGATTCCCCACTCTTGTACTCAGAAAACACTCAAGGAAATCAAATTACTTTGAAATTCAAGCCAGACTATATTATTTTATTCCATTTAAACTGAGTGTAAGTGATAAAATTGTTTCCTGATGGAATATACCCAGCATGAACTTTTGTGAGTCAGGGCTCACTTCTTCAGATGCAATAAAAAGAAATCACTTCCCACATTTTATAAGGAAAATTGCAGAAGAAAGAAGTAGGGAGGAACTGCGGAATTCATGCCAAGCCTCTCTTGCCACAACTCCTCCCTTTCCTTCAGTAATTTTCCTTATGAAATGTGGAAAATGGTGTTCTCTTTATGCATCTGAAGAGATGAACTCTGATGGAGGAAGATTCATACTAGAAGATTTGTTGTAAGTCTTTAAGGTGCCACTGGATTTTTGTTTTATTTTGCTGGCTGCCCTTCTGGGGCACTCATGACATCCAATCATCCTTTGGACCTATGACAATCTTCTCTTTCTCTTAGTTATTGCTAAGCATCATAATCAACATTATCATATGCAATAACAGTGTTATCATATGCAATGGACTATTTGTACATACAGTAGCTCCTTTGTTATGACAACCTTTCTCTTGTGATATTGTTCTCTTTCCCACCCCAGGGTTTCATCAAAGCAAAGAACTATCCGCCTACCACTGGGGTGGAGACTGAAAACGATGGTTCTGAATCTGCTGTGTTTAAGCAGCTCTTTCAAAAATGGACAGTAACCAACCAAACTGTCGGCTTTGGAAAGACAAGCTCAGTTGGTAAAATAGGTAAGTACTAAAGCCTGACCAGATCAGGAGACCTGATGGAGGCAGCCTGCTTCTGTTTGATATGGAACTTTACAATGGAGAAGATGAAGAAAACTTTTATGATCTTCTTGCCCCTAAGTTTAGAAAAAGAGTTTTGGCGGGGGTGGGGCGGGGCATCTTCTTATTGATTTTGTAACAGCACTGTTGCCTCTGCAACAGGCATTCTGATGTGGAAGTATAGTAGTTCTATTCTGGTTTGCACGCATAGCAATATGGAGGACCCAAATGCTGGTCAGAGGAAGCTGATGTTATAAGCCACCTTGTTCCTTGATTACTGCAACATTATTTACAGAATGCTGCGGCCTGGATAGGCCAAGCTAGCCAGATCTCATCTAAGAAGGATTGGCCCTAGTCAGTATTTGGATGGGAGACCAGGAAATCCAGGGCTACTCCACATTTGCAGGCAAACGGCAAACTGCCTCTGAATGTCTCTTGACTTGAAAAGCCTATAGGGTCACCATAAGTCAGCTTTGACTTGACAGCAAGAGGAAAAAAATACAGAACAGAAGACCTCTCAGCTGTGGAGGGTTTGTACTATATATACTTGGTTGGTCTCCCTTTTGGAGGAATAACCACATGTATGCAATGAAATGTAAGTGGAACCCATCACTAACTGAATGATGTTCTGTTGCTTCTAGGATCATTGAGCAAGTGGTAGTATTGAACCTGGCACAATCATGAACATTTTATGTTTTCTGTTCTTTAATTGCCATTCTTTAATTGCATTATTAAATTAAATAAATTAGACCTACATTCTAATGCTAGCCTTTTGAAAAAAAAGAAGCTCTTCGGCTTCAATTTTTTAAGCACACCAACGTACTACAACTGTAGGGGCAGGGGGGAAATCTGCTAATGGAACAGGTATTACACTTGCAGAAGAAGACTGCAGGATACCTGTCAATATGTCTTTTCCATCAAAACCCCTTCCTACCTTTCACTGCCCACCCTTGATGTAACTTGATGTAAGACACAGCTGTTCTGGTAACTCCAAGCCTATCTACATACCTGCCTATCATCTCTCAACAGCTAAAGTGGAGCAGGTGAAGTTTGATGCCACCACTTTACACGCCAAGCCTGAGATGGCTGCCCAGAACAGGATGGTGGATGATGGCTCTGGAGAGGCGCAGGTAAGGAGAAAACCTGACCAATCCCTCCCCTATTATAAATCTCTGAATTAGATTTGAGACTAGTTGGATGACTTGTGAGACACTAGGGTTAGAAGACAGATAGAGGGAATGTGGAATGGTATGGTATAGCCTGATCTTGTCAGATGTTGGAAGCTACCCTAGGTTGGTACTTGGATGGGAGACCACCATGGAAGACTCTGCAGAGGAAGGCAATGGCAAACCATTGCTGCCTCTCGTTTGTCTTGCTGGGGTCAGTGGCAACTTGCTGGGAGGAGGAGCTGCAGTAAATCTGATGAGACCAACCGTATCACTTCAGACTGCCTACTGTGATCAAATAATAGAAAGCGTCCTTGGACAGGGCTGTCACTGCCTAGTTGGAACGACTAGAGCTCTTCATACAATGCTTATTTTGGCAGGTCTGGAGAATTGAGAACTTGGAGCTGGTGCCTGTGGAGAGTCGCTGGCTTGGGCATTTCTACAGTGGTGACTGCTACCTCATCCTCTACAAATATCAAATTTACAATAAAATCCACTACATCATCTATGTTTGGCAGGTGGGTATTGGGGCCAGGCAAAGGAATGCAAGCACCAAACTAGACAAGACAGGAGCTAACCCTTTCCCTCTGCACTGCTTTACTGATTTAAACACCTCCAGCCAAAATTACTGTTACTTTATGAATGAAAATACAGATACCAATATAAGCAGAGAGATAAAAAGTACCTGGGACTCAAATTGAGCACCTTTGTGGTCACAGCACGTTTCTACTTTTATATACATGAAATTGTGTAAAAGCATTCTTGCAGGACAGTAAATTGTTAAGTGAAGAGAGGAGGGATTGGCAAATTTTGTTGTAGGAGGGAAGATTTCAGTGTAGCCAGAGAACATTTAAGGGTGTTTTCTGAGAATTTCACAAGAACTATAGCAATATTCTCAATATAATGCAAATAAATTCTCCTGTCCTTCCTTTGTTTGCTTTGCGACAAAAAATAAATTCAGTTGGCATGCATAGTTGTGCATGCGCATATGCATGCACACGCATCGATTGCTTTCTTACGAACCAGCAAGTTGGGTAAAGGTATAGGTGCTCATGTGGATTCTCATATGTGCTCTGAAATATAAATAGTGGGTGGAATTGGTTACCATTCTGCCTTGGATGGAAGAGAGAAAGAATCATAGGAGACCAAACTCTTATTTCATAAACCCTCAGGTCAGACTCTTCATCCCCAGTAATAGAAACTGCTTTCATGTTCTATGCCATCATGAGAGCTGAAAACCTGATCATTTTATTTATACTTCAAAACCCAAAAGATGTTTTTAGGATTCTGAGTAGACTGCAGGAGGCTGCATCCCATAATTTACCAGATAGTCATAATTCTGTAGTTTTTTAAAAGAACCAAATCCTCTAAATGACACTGGGGTAACATCCAGTCCTTCCAAATGAGCCCCCTTTTTGCCACTTTCCAGGGCCGCCATGCCAGCCAGGACGAGATCACTGCTTCTGCTTACCAGGCTGTTATTCTGGACCAACAGTACAACAATGAGCCTGTGCAGGTGCGAGTGACCATGGGCAAGGAGCCTGCCCACCTCATGGCCATTTTCAAGGGGCGCATGGTGGTGTATGCGGTGAGTAGGACCTGGCTGGTTCAGATTGCTATTCCTTCGAGTACTAAGAACATACTTGGATTCTACCACATCAGGAAATTCTTTGACTGTATCAAGGAAAACTGTATGACTGGATTTGCGGTTTTCTTCCTAATGGGATAGTATGTTTTTGCTGCTTTTTGGTGGGGTGGGGTGGGTCTTTCATGGAATTATAGGTGGAGAGAAAACATTTGTTCACTCCATGCTCTGACGCGAAGACAAGAAGCCAGAGGTGTAAATTCCCAACATGCAGATGTCATTCCTATTAGAGGAATACAAAACAGGTCACCTAGACAGGACACAGAATTTCTTCCCTTGGAAGTTAAGGAACTTAGAAAATCTGGGACACTTCAGACAATCTCCCAGCTGGAAGCTATACTCTTATGACCTCTTGTCCGCATTACCCTGACAGGATATTGGACAAGATGTAGGCTTTGAAAAAGATTAAACTTCCTCTGCTCAGGGGAATAGTGTGAGCAAGTCAGATGAACCAATTTTCGTTCAGTCTTCTTTCCATGGCCTTCCAAGTCAGTTTGGGTTAAAGACTAAATATCACTGGCTTTGTAGCACAGTGATATAGAAACTCTCCTTGCTGAGCCTTCGCAAAAAGTCATGGTTGAGAATTTAGGTTGGGTTGCTTCCAAGGTTACGTAACATTCCTTAAAGAAACACAGGTTATTAAAATGTGCATATGTCTACATAATTTGTCCTAGAAAGCAACTAGGTCTCCCAGTAATCATGACCAATGTTGAAATCTTAAAATTTTCTGTACCCTCCCCCTCCCTTTGGCCAGGGTGGTACATCACGAGCTGGCAACACAGACCCAGTGCCCTCAATTCGCCTTTTCCAAGTTCATGGAACCAACGAGTTCAACACCAAGGCCTTTGAGGTGTCTCCCTGTGCCGCCTCCCTCAACTCCAACGATGTCTTTATTCTCAAATCGCAGACTTGCTGCTACCTCTGGTATGGGAAGGTAAGTATCTTCTCCTGAGGTGGGGTTCTAAGTATGGTGCAGCACTTAGAGTGCTGGATTGGAGAAACCCTGATTCGAATTCCCCCTCTGCCATGGAAGCGTGCTAGGCAACCTCAGGCCACACCCTCTTTCTCAGCCTCACCTACCTCACAGGGGTCTTCTGACAATAAGATGAAGGGAAGGAGAATATTAGCTGCTTTGAGTTCCCACTGGGGAGAAAAGAAGGTATAAATTATATAAATAAATACATTTCCAGTCTCAGATATGTAGGAAATGAGATTCCCACTCCAACACTGAAAGAAGTGGGGTGGGGTGGGAGTGCGTGGAAATGTAGTCACTCAAAAGGACAGAGAGTGACTTCTATTATACACCCATTTTGGGGGGAAGTATGACTTAGTTGACAGGCAAGACTTTGAGGTTATACAAGTTAGTATGCTGAGTCCTTCCATAAGCCATCCCCTTGGTTCCTTCTCCCAGGGCTGCAGTGGAGATGAAAGGGAGATGGCCAAGACTGTGGCTGACCTCCTCTCCAAGACAGAGAAAGTGGTGGTTGCTGAAGGCCAGGAACCTGCTGAATTCTGGCTTGCACTGGGTGGAAAGACTCAGTACTCCAACAACAAAAGGTAACATCTCCACCAGACTCTTGAGACAAGGGGCTTCAACCCTTTCTGACAGGAATAACACTAAATGTACCTTCTTGCAAACTGTCAGGCCATGTTCTCCTTAGATCAGCCATTCTCAACCAGGTTCCCTGGTACCCTGGGGTGCCGTGAGCATATCCCAGGGGTACCGCGGCAACACTACCGCCCCCCCCCCCTCATTTTTGTGGTGTCTCCCACTGGCGCCAGCAAGGACATGGAGCTGGCCCATGGGGCAGGGCCTGCCACAAGGTCAGCAGCCACCACCACCCCCAGTGCTTCCCTTCACCCTGGGAGGGGAAGGTGGGGTGTGTGGCAAGCAGGGGCAATGGGAGGAGAAGGTGGTGGGTGGTGGCAGGGGTACCGTGAGATATGAAGAGTGAGGTCAAGGGTACCCTGACCTCGAAAAGGTCGGGAAACACTGCCTTAGATCCTTTCCCTGAATACATAAGCTCCTTCCCAATGATAAGATTGCCTAGTGTTGCCTAGGCCAGGGGTCTGCAACCTGTGGCTCTCCAGATGTTCATGGACTACAATTCCCATCAGCCTCTGCCAGCCTCCTAGATCTATGGGAGCATCGGTAGAGCACTCTACAGCACCAAAGCCTGGTATTAGGACAGACACTGAAATTTACCTCCAGTCACATGGGGGCCCCTGCTGGCCTTCTGAGGTTTCAGTGGTGAATTACATACACACAGACCTGTCTTTTCCACTGCAATGACACTTCAAGGGCAGTCTGAAGCAGTGTCTCCACAAGGAAGCAGGAGATGATGGATGAGTTAAGCCCAGCCCTCCTATGCTGCCACACTGCAGTATTCCAGATTACATATCCTGGCACTGCTTTTCAGCATACAAGATCCCAAAGGGTTCTTACATACCTTTTTAGATAACATGAAGGTGATCTTGCTCTAGTACCTGGTCCACCCCTCTATCTTTCCATGCAGGTTACAGGAAGAAACCCTCTCCATCATGCCTCGCCTCTTCGAATGTTCCAATAAAACAGGCACCTTCCTTGCTACAGAAATTCCAAATTTTACTCAAGATGACCTAGAAGAAGATGATGTCTTCTTGCTGGATGTCTGGGATCAGGTGGGTCTGAGTGGGAGATGCATCTGTCAAGAGAGGAAGCCTTTGCTCCTCCTATATATTTGCACATGAGATGTCCCTCTTTCCATGAAAACTAGTGTCTCCTAATTTCCATAAAGACAGGTGTTTAGATACTCTTAAGGTTGTGCTCAGCCTCCCAAATTTATGTGTTAGTTAAATAGGTTGAGTCTTTCGAGTTGCCATGAGCCTGTGTTGATAATTCCAGTAGGAGTTCTATGAACATGCAGCAGCAAATAAACAAGGGCAATTTGACAAAACATATTCAAATTTAAGCTTTCACAAGGCAGAGCTCCCTTCATCAAATGCATGAGTTCATTCATCAAACAGAAGTTTTTATACTGAAAGCTGCACAGAACAGAAGGCCCAGGGGCAGGAGAGAGGTTACAAAAAGAGCCCAGTTTAAGGCAGTGGCCAATCAAAACAGCAATCAACTCCTGATAGGTAGTCAAAAGTAAGAGTAACATAAAATAGGACTATGTTATCACTCCTTTAAACGATCAGATCATTGAGGGCAAAAGGGAATTCTTGTTGGGGAGGTATAGTAAAGTCTGGGATCAGGTTGGACAAAAAAGCACCAGGCACAGCAGCATCAAAAACCAAGGAAGACCTCCTTGGACTCTGTTGTTAGCCACCTTGAGTTCCACGACAGAAAATATAAATATATGAAATATTGCACTCGCTAGGAGAAGTTAATGGGATTTTTTGTGGGGGGGGGGGAGCTTCTCCCTCATGGATCCTGTCTTCCTATAACTTGAACTTCCTCACCCATAGGTCTTCTTCTGGATTGGAAAAGAGTCAAATCAGACAGAGAAGGAAGCAGCAGCTGTCACTGCTCAGGAATACCTGCGCAGCCACCCAAGTGGCCGTGACCTCGCTACCCCTATAGTCATTGTGAAACAAGGCTGTGAACCTCCAACATTTACCGGCTGGTTCCTGGCATGGGACCCACTCAAATGGACTGTGAGTGACACAGCAAAGCTTTCTTTCTTGGGCCCAATGAAAGGCAGCTGTGGACATGTTGCCACAGACTAAGCCTTCTGCAGCTACTGTTCCTATATTAGACTGGCGAGAAACATGCAGGGAATGTGGCTTTCACAACCTTGCCCGTTACTGTTAGTTGCTCTTCCTTGTGATTTATCTAGAACTACACTGGTCTGACTGCTACCGATTGCCTATGAGCAGATATGTTTTGGAAGCTCTTTGCCTCCAAAGCCTGGAGTTGAATGTGTGTCTTTAAATCTTCAGTTATCTGTAAATAAGGTCACTGTAGCAAGCTGGTTCTTTTGATTTATCTTCCCACAGGGCAAGAAAACCTATGAGGAACTGAAAGCTGAACTTGGAGATGACAGTGTGCTCAGCGATCTCACTTCAGTAAGTGTTGCAGAAGCAAGCGGAGACCAGCTCTCCTTACTGCATTTCACTGTTGTTAGAGCCATTATTAGGGAAAGGCTATATTTGCAGTTATTTCCATATACCTTTAAACAGAGGAGTTAAAGGAAAATGCAACTCCCTTGGCTCTCGTCTGCTTGCAGCAAACTGTGTTTAGATGAAGCAGCCTTACATGGTCAGAATATTGGTAGATCTGGCTCAGGATTGCATAGTCTGAGGGGCAGCAGCTCTCCAGGAGACTGTCAGGCAGTCTGTTCCCCAGTACCTAGTACATAAGGTCCATTCAAGTAGAGAACTGACAGGGGGGTCCTGCCTACAAAATGCAAGCTTTGCTTCTGGGGGTAATGTAGCCCCTCCCTTGATATTGTTCTGTTCACCAACAATAGATCACGACACCCAGAAACTTTTCACCTCTCACATCAACAAGATGGAGCTACTATCCTGTAGCCTGCTCCCCCCTTCCCCAAACCTGATCTGGCTGCCTTCTTCCAGAGTCAACAGATAGGGCCAGCAGCCTTTAAGGGGACAGAGTGAATGTGCTGGTCTCTCTGGAGCCATTGCTCATTGTTGCATAATCTGCTCTGGGAATCCTGTATTCAGCGTTCATACATGGCACCATCTTAGGAGGCCCCTTCTTTTTCTCCCTTGAGCATCATAAGAGGACCTCATGCTTTAGATCAGGGGTGTCCAACTCTGGCCATCCAGATGATGTTCATGGAGTATGATTCCCATCAGCCCCTGCCAGCATAATACTGACAGGGGCTGATGGGAATCATAGTCCATGGACAACATCTGGATGGCCAGAGTTGGACACCCCTGCTTCAGACAAATTGTCATTCCAGTTCACCTCCAGAGGTGGGCCCTCTGTCCCTCTCATGATTAGCAAAGAGAATTTGATTCTTAGAATACTTAAGCCACCCTCTTCTTAAACAACAAAAAAGGGGGCACTATAGAATATCAGTTCTCATAACATGGCATCCTGGTTGATGCTTGGTGGGGCGGGGAGGGGGGCGGAGAGCTCAGCTGAGGCTTGTTTGATATCCCTTTCCCTCTGTTACTGTCTTCCCCCATGCATGTGCAATGTCACAAATCTGTCCTTCAATAGGACAATGACTGGGACAAGGTTGTTTCTAGCAAGGTTGTTTCTAGGATGATCACCACAAACTTCTTTCTATGGCTGGGATTTCTGAAGGGGTCTACAAACGGGGGCAACTGCATGTCTGGCATTTTTATGACCTTGACTATAAGCAACAGAGGGTCAAAGTCTAAGAGAAAAGGAACGATTAAAGAAATGATGTTACGGAAACTTAGAGGTACAAACTGTAACAGAAGCTGCAGCTCCATTCATGTTACTGGTTACGGATTTTCAAAAAAAGTTTCTAATGACTCTCACAGAATTCTCTAGCCAGACACTTTAAGTTCATTCGGGATCCTCCACTTCCAAGGCCACAGCCTAGACTTCCAGAGTGTGGTTATGAAAAGCAGCTCAGGGTGCACAACTGCATTAAAACCAAATTAAGAGATGGGAATATATATATATATATACAGGCTACTTTGGAAAGCCCTTTTCTTTTTTTAGGAACTTCTAGAGGCAAAAGAGATGTTCACTGCTGACACAAACTTTGCTGAGACGTTCACTGCCGACGCAAACTTTGCCAAGCTACCAGTTGGTACAGATTTTGCCAAGCTGTCAGTCGGTACAAATTTTGCCAAGCTGCCAGTTGGTACGTACCCACCAGAGCAACTGGTGAACCAGTCAGCAGAAGAACTACCCAAGGATGTGGATCCCAGCAGGAAGGAGGTAAGACATCAGAGTGCTGTGTTCTAATTCTCCTGTGTGTCTGGACCTCCCGTGTTTCCAGAGCAGTGAGTGATGTAGTTGCTGGATCAGTGTAGTTAGATGTGGGAAACTCAGCCTGAAACCAAGGCCCCTTCTGCACAGGCAAAATAATGCGTTTTCAAACCACTTTCACAACTGTTTGCAAGTGGATTTTGCTATTCCGCACAGCTTCAAAGAGCACTGAAAGCAGTTTGAAAGTGCATTATTCTGCATGTGCGGAATGAGCCCAAGACACACCCCTACAAAACCTGTCAGCCCTGAAAGTACAACCAAATCAAGGCTAGTATTTTAAAGTCAATTTTCATGTGTTCAGTGTAATTTATAAGGATTCTAAAAGCTACATTTAGAGAACTCTGAGAAATTGATCATTGGGATTCCCACTTCACTCCATCTTGAGCCCAGAGCAGCCTCTGGTCTGAAGGATACAGTTCTCAACAAATCTACACAATGATGAATCCTCACTGCGGCACGCTCAGTTTATCATTCTAGCTCCTCCTTTCTCTCATCCGTACTTTTCTCTCCTTCAATAGGATTACTTGTCAGAGGACGATTTCAGTACTATCTTTGGAATGTCTCGACAGGAGTATGCTACTCTGCCACAGTGGAAACAACAGGCTCTCAAGAAAGACAAAGGACTCTTCTGAACGCTAAGTCCCTGCGGCCATTATCTGCAGGTGGAGGCTATTTTTAAAAAATCTGTGTTCAAGTTGATAACAGGAGTTTTACAGGATAAATGGCCGGGTCTTGTCTGTCGCTGAGAGATTTTCAGGGACAAAATGCAAGAGTATTTAAATTATACCTGCAAGTTTTCCAGTCAAGGCTGAATCAATATATTTTGTTCCCTAAGTCAGCTTTCGAAACATGAACATAAGTACATTTAAAAAATGGAAATGAGTAGGCAGTCCAATTCCAGATTTATGCTTTTTAAAGGGAAAAAAATCACATGTCCTAGAAGGCAAAACATTTCTAAAAACCAGGAACGCCCTCCCAGTGCTGACTATTGTAGAAAATAAGCAATACAAAAACTGTACTGTGATTACCACTTGCACCCTTCTAAAAAGAGGAACCAGAACATCAGTGTTAATAAACAGTGTTTAATTTCTCTGAAATCTATCTACACATCATTTAAAGAAAAAAGGCAGAATTGTAAAGAATACATAAGAAACACATCTGCTATAACACAGAAAAGTGCTGTTCCACATGTAGTGTCCAGAGACACAAGGTGACTAACATAAATACCATGGCATCCTCTTCCAACACACATGCCCAGAAATCATTCACACTCCCTCCCCCCATTTTTACAAATAACTCACTTAAGAAACAACAAAAGTCAGGAGGCTAGCACAGGAAGCTGACTTTTAATTTAATTCTGGGCGGATCCATTACATGCTAGAGCAGTTTAAAAGCATTCCCCCCCCCCCCCCCCGAAAACTCTCAGCTCCCTAGTTCTTACCCCAGAACTCCTGTTTCTGACATCAGATGATAGCCTCTATGAATTTGGAGTGCAGTGTTACTTCATTTAATGTTAGATAATTGTTTTGACCTTGACTTGGTTGCCATGCAAACAGCTTAATCTAGGATCCTAAACGATTCTGCAACACATGAAACAAGTGTTGCAGTGTTGTTTCTAAGCCTCTGTTTTACAGGATGCTCCGGTTCCAGTTGGTGAAGAAAACTTTTAATGCACAGTCTGAACTGTATGCCTAGGAGTGTCACAAGGGGTTATAGGCTCACGGCTCTTTATACGAAGTAGTCTTCATTAAAGAAGGAGGTGCTTGGTGTTTTCTAAGGTTTTCTTTAACAAACTACCCTGAGCCACCTTCATGTATGTACAAAACTTGGTGAACAACAGTGATGGAGAATTTAATTACTTAGTGCAAACACATGTATGGCTATTTCTCTTTATAATGAATTAAATACAGCACAGTAAGACCAATGAATAAAGTCAGACTTAAAATACGTTGGCTCAAACTAGATCTGCTGGAGACCGATATTTAAGTTGTTACATCCTTTTGAAACTAATAATAGTATCCTTGAGCTGATGTATAAGGATGTTTTATAGCACACAGCTCTAAAAGAAACCCCTATTTTCTTCAATAGGCAATAATATCGTAAATATCATCAGCTACCAGGGTTCCCTGAGGCATTCAATATTTCTGTAAAATTGTTGCAAAAGGATCTATAATAAGAGATGTTAAAATCACATGCCTTAATATTTGGTTTTAAATGCAGCTGAATGGCTATACAAAAACCATTTATGCTCTTGCAGAATTTTAAACCATCGTATGAGATCAGTGTGGCAAAGAGATGCCCTCCTCTGGTGACCCTTATCTCAGACTTTGAATTCAGGCCATGGAACACAGAACAATGTGTCAACTGAAACCCTCAGAACTAAAGAAAGCACTAGTTCCTTCTCTGTCATCATATTTAACCTTAAAAAAATTGAGAACAGTGACTTCAATGCAGTACTCAATGTTGCTGTTATAAAGGCTTGTCAGGTGCCATTTCTTGCTAGGCAAGAGACTGGCTTCCAGTAGAAAAACACATTAAGTGTTCTTCCATACAACTCTGGAGGTAATACCCATTTGAATGGCAGGTTTACAGTGCAATCCTATGCAGAGTTACTCCAGTCTAAGCCCAGTGAAATGAACGGCTTCGGCTGCAGTAATTCTCCTTAGGTTCACACAGTTTACCAAGGCATCTCTCTGGGATGCTTTGCCTTTAAATATGCTGGCTATTTTGCCTCACCATTGATCAAATACAGTGCTGTTACTTCCATATAACTGCTTAATTACGGCATTTATTTAGAGAGAAAAGCAGCTCTACACCAGAACCATAGGTCTTATTTTGAGATCTTCTTTTTTCACTGAAAGAAGATCTTATTGTTAAAAATAAAAGTAACTAACTGCCGACAGGAAAAGGTATAATGGCAAGATAAATTAGTACAATATGCTTCTCGGAGTGTGACTGCTGAGCCTTTGTCTTATTTGACAGGCTGATTAGACAGTTAAAGTATCAGTACAAAACAGGGGCCATGTAGGTTTGCTTAACATAGCCGGTTATTCTGTTAGCATGGCAGGAAAACCCGTCTCCAAAGTGTAGAGCCAGTTGTCTATTAACTTCCATGGGTCTGTGCTTTCGAGTTTCAGACTTTATTAAGTAGAAAGTCTTTAATGGTAATAAAATATATCCTCCCCCCCCCCCGCCCGCCCCGAGTGGAAAAAGCCTTCAAATTCTCAACACCGGTTAACAACCTTTTCAAAGGAAAACCCTGAGTTAGGAGCAAACCAAGAAGAAGCTACATGGTTAGCAATTTCATTGCCAAAAAAAAAGAAAAGAAAAAGAAAAAAGCAGCAAAGTTAACAATCAGGTCCAGCACTAAAATGAGAAACTTGCACAAATCAAATCAAAGCTTTTCTCTTTTGTCCAAACTAGCTAAAAATGATCATCACATTATCCAAATGCATTTTCGATAACAAAGCCTCATAATCTATCCAAGACCACAGCACCATCTTGAGAAAGAACAAAATGCCTTATGAATATATAACAGTTTGGAAATGTTTGATTTTTTTCTACAAGTGATTTAATTGTATTTATCACACAAATAAAATAAAGCCAGGTATATTTTAATGCTTCTCCTATCAGCCTTGTCCAACACAGCACTCTTGCAGAAGAAAGCCTCTGCCCACAGTATCTATGCAATTATTTGGGGCTCAAGGCTCCATAAACACAGGGAACGTAGCAGAACAGTTGTTCATATGCCATTTGCTGATTAGCACCAGCTGTACACAGCCTGAAAAGGACTTCCAAAGGCTACAGCTTGCACTTCCCATTGTTAGCTGCCTCCATCTCGGTTCAACCGGAACAGTCTTCAGTGAAACCCAGCAACTGTATACAAGTACACCCACACAAATTCAGAGAAATAAAGTTGTCCTGCAAATGGCAGTACTTAGCCAAGAATGCAGTCATAATGAATAAAAACTTTTCAAGTTAAAATATATATATATATATATATATAATTTTCAACAATGACCTGGGTAAAGATGACATATGCAACATGTTCCTGAGCACCAACCGTTTGCTTTCTGGGTCTATGCAATGCTGTATTTAGGAATCCCTGTTTTGGCAGTGCCTGGTTATCCCGTGTAAGAAGGGAGATGGACACTGAAGTTAATCATCTGAGCTTTCCAATGAGCTTGCCAGATTGATTGCAGGCTATTTCTGCTCTTTTGTGGTAAAGGGGAAGAAAGCCCCACTACGTGGGATATTCTCCGTTCCCCAGTGATAGGAGAATATATGAATCTGTAGGGTCTTCTCACACTATTCCTTTATGAGTTTCTGAAGGAGCTGCTTCGTCTGATTAACTCAACTGCTGGCAAAGTTACTTTAAAAGTGAAGTGAAAGAAGCCTCCCAGCAGGAAGCCAAGTAACAGCAGCTTAAACGGCACAGATGAAGTTCAAAGACAGGTACAGAACAGTCCATTCCTCCTATTCCAAGGTGTTTGTCTCAGTGGTACCCTGAGTTTTTGGGGTTTGTGGCTCCTGCAAGTTCAGAATCCTATTGTGCTCAGGAAAGAGGAGACAGTCTTCACAGGGGCTGCCGAACTGATTTTCCCAACTCTGTGCAAGGCAGTTGCATATTCTTTTCTGTTTCCAGTAATTCATCAAATATCTCCCTGGGAACAAAACAATGGTTCATATCAGCAAACTAAAGAATGCCTATAGGGGTAGCAAAAGTATATGGTATGCAAAAGTCAGGCTAAGAGCAAATCCGGAGAAGTTCCAAAATAACCACTTTGCAATTTTATATCTTTACTAATAAGGACTGCAAAACTGAGGCCCTGAGAACTTCCATGTGTGGTTCATGAGCTAACTAGTAGGAAAACAGAAGTACTTTTTTCATAAAACTATTGAGATTTTAAAACAGGAGGAAACAAATGCAAGAACACATTGTGTTGTATGGCGAAAATACATAAAGGATATTTACTTGTGCATATAAAAGAAGATGTAGCCACTTCGGTCCCTGTCACTCTGCACAGAGGCCTCTTGAGTTCTGGATACTTCCAGATCATTGTATGTGAACCATACCTGTTTGCGGATGTCGTATACATCACTAATATAGTGACCTTAAAAAAGAAAGGACAGGAATAACATTTGATTTCCAGACTATATTAAGGATCAAAAAACCCTTTCCCAAGCTACTTGCATAAGAATTACCTAATGTGTATATACTGGGAGATACATGAAATGGCAGCATCTTGTGCGAGGCACCAAGACCAATCTTTTGGTAGTCTCATCAAAATCAATTTAGATAATTTTAAGTAATCCGCCTTTAAAAATACAAGGACAATATCACAGGTTCTTCAAGGGCTTTTCAAGTGTTTGGACTATTATACAATAAAAGCAACACACTCACAAGCAATGAATTTGTTGTGGGAAATTGAACTTTTGAATCTTCCCAAACACTTGGACATTATTTTTCTTCCTTCCCAAGGATTTGTGGTTGCCTGAAAAGGCCCCCAAAAGACACATCTTTCATACATGGAGAACAGTTGTGATCCTAGTCTTACCTGAGGAGGATGAATCTCCAATATGGCTGACAATACTAATAAGGCGATAGGAATTAGGAAGCTCTCCTGTCTATGGAAAAAGAAACCAACAGTTAGCTTTGCTAAGCATAGTTTGCTTCTATTTCATTCAGGCAGGGAGGTGGCTTACAATTTTTATGAGATCACAGCAGCTGTGCCACACACTGGAGTCAACCCTCCTGAGTCTGCCTGCTTAGCTCATATCAGATCACCAGACCTTGCAGCAAAAGTATGATTGGTTATCATTTTCCTAAAAGTGAAACAATAATATCATCTCAATCTCTAAACTGGAGAGTAAATAATTCCCCTGTGTGTCTGTGGATGACAGGGCAATAGAATGTTGTTCAAATTTACAGTAGTGAGGTTTTATGCAAACCATTCATCCCCATGACTACTTTACCAGTACAGACATGGCTCTTTGCTACCCACCCCCCTCCCCCAGCTCCTTCTGAACCTTAGTAAATTGTAAATCTGTGTGAAATGGTCACAAGAGTTCAGAGGGGAAACTGCCTTTCATCGCTCGTCTGCAAGTGCAGCATTGCTGATAGAAGCAGGAGGAGGGGCAATATCAATCCACAAGGATACGACAATCTAAGGGATCAATTTTCTTGAAGTTGGAAGAGATGGGAGGGAGGACAACAAGGTGCCAAAAATCCTCATCCTCACTTTCCGCTACTGAATCCAACCCCATGAAAACAGTACAATAAAATAGCAGGAACACATTGGCCAATTACCCACAATGCATCAGCTGCGTGATGGGGGCAAATGTGAATCACTGCAAGATTTCTCATATGGATGTCTTTTCTCAAGTCAGCTTTCACTTTCTATTCTCCCCATGGCAAGCAAGATCACTTCTAGCATGAATTTAATTTTGCTTTGTAGCCAGAGCAGGCAGGTTTTGCCAGTGAGCACAGCTTCGCCCTGGGCCTCTTTCCCTCTGCCCACAGCCAGCCCACCTGCTCTCACCACCCCCCACTCCCTCATGCTGGTTTGCACACTTCCCCCTTTGCTCTCTTCCCTGTTGCCATCTCCTTCCTGCTTCTCTAAATCCATGTATCTATACATTGGACAGCACAAGATACCCTCACTCTCTCGTGCACCAGGGATGGGAGGGAAGGAGAAGAGGGAGAGATGGAGGTGCTCTCAGCAGCCAGTACAGGTGTTCCCTATCTCTGCTAGGGTACCTGCTGGGATCTTCCAATACTTCCGGCCAGTGGGGGGGGGGGGGTTTCTGTGTGTCGTAGGGTGGTGGTTCCCTCCTCTTCTTTCGAAGGCACGCACGTGCACACCAACAGCAAGCGCCTCTAACATCAGCAATGGCTAAGGAGGCTGTGCCCGTCCCCTCCCTTTTCTCTCTATTGTTCAGACTTACTCTCCACCACCACTACCGTCACCCTCTTTGCTGGCAATTACCCTATCAGCTTCAAACGGAATTTTCCTTCGCTTTGCCAAAATAAAGAAATCCCCAGCTGGTTTTAGGCAACTGACAGCTCCATCTTGCTGGAGCCTGATTGCCATTGGTAATTATTGTAGAAGGGTGTCCCCACCACCGAGTCTCTGCATCAGAGGGGAAGAGAACATCAGTGAGATCTGTGCCTTTAAGGCTACTGATGGGCAGAGTTAAGAAAAGCAGCACAAGGAGAGACCAATTACTTCAACAATCAGCAGCAGGGCAAGCACTGGGGTGCCCCCTCACGTGTAAACAGAGGAATGCGAGGAGAGCTCTCTGCAAACCCAGCGTACAGAGAACAGCCTCGAGGTAAGGGTTTCCTGCGTAATCGGCCACTATCTGTGTCCACTGTATTATTAATATATGTCTGGTTCAGATAGTGAATTAATGCATCATTTTCCATTTTACTAGAGAGTTGGCTAAAAGAATCAATATATTCACAGTCCATCTGTCACCTTTTGGAATCAGATCCATTTGTTAAAATCCTGAGAACTGGCAAAATTTACGCTAGTCCAACAATCCATAAGGTTAAGAATGGAAACTCTAAACTTTATCATATGCTGCTGAAGTTACAACCTACATGAACAGGAAGATGTCCTGAAGGGTACATGCATACTAAAAGCACAAAGAAATCCCAACCACTCTAAATGTTAGAATGGCCAGTGAATAACACAGAACAAGAAAAATTTAAGACAGGTCTTTAAAGTAAGACCATCCAAGATTACGAGTAAACAAAAATGTTTTCCCTGAATTCAAAACAAAAACAGGGCTCTCAGCAGAAAGAGATCGTAATCTCTGTATCTGAAATGACACTTGGGCTTTTTTTGAGAGGCCACTCTTCCCGACAGTGAAGCAACCACGAAACAGCACTGACACCCACAGGAGTGTCCATGTAAATGCACTGCAGTAAAAAAGAAAGCACATGGACAAACTAGTTGCTCTTGCACTCCACTACAGCAATCTGAGTTTTTGGATGTGGCTAATTATCTTTCAAAAAATTGTTTCAGTACAGACAACAGTTACTCAAAACCAAGATGAATACACAAAACAGATATTCAGCCTCATGCTATCAGATGTGTTCATATCCTCCTCAGATACAGTGTGTCTTCCCCAGGTTCTACAAGAAAACTAACATGCTATTCTGCCCTGGTAAACACATGACTAGGCAGGAATTCTGAATCTCCAAGGCTTAATGTATTCCACTGTCTTTCAGTGATCCTATGTAGCAATTAAGAGACTTTTACAGACTTTGGTAGAGAGATAACCAAATATATTACACAAGGCAAACTACACTGCAAAAACAAGAGACCCTGAACACATGATTTTGTTCCCCTGGAGTAACAGGTCCCGCTCTGTGGGTGCAACAGCAACCCCTCACCCCCCACCCCATGCAGTGCTCACGGTATCAAAGTTCCTCACCTCAGCGTTTCTCTTCAGTTCTTCAGCCTCCGCTTCTGAGTACTCCATATCTAAGACATCCTCATTCCCAGAGTCCTCATCGGAGCCAATGCTGTCCAGAAGAGAGCTGTTAAACTCTAAACAGCATGAAAATGATACTGCATAAGACACAACTTCGCGTATGAAACAAAGATAACAATACTTTACAGCAGAGTAGACAAACAAGTTGACTACAAAGTCCAAATGGAACAGCCCTCTTTTGCCAAGGAAATAAAAGGGACTTCAAGGAATAGATTCTACTACCTGCACAAAACACAGAGAATTAGACAGCATCTGTGCTTTCAGTGTAACAATTAGATATTTAAAATGTAGAAACCTCATTTATGAAAGATAATTTCACTGAGCAGCTCAAGGTTCATATCTCAAATGTTGGTGCTCAAGTTAAATGTTTTACCACTGAAGTGTTGACAGCATTCTGCCAGCATTTTGCCTCTTCGTGGTTCTCTCCTGATAAGATTCATTCTTCACAATGGGAATTGACTGTCCCATTTGGGCTGAACAGAACATATGCAGTTGTTCTTTCTGGAGTTTATATTGTCCATAATTCCATTAATAAGTATTTACAAGTGGGAATGCACAAGGACCTGTTTGGGGAATTCCATTTTTCCCTCCCTCACTATTTTCTTTCTTCCTTTCCTGAAAGACTCTCCCTCTAGGCTCTCCCTTTTCCTGCTTCCTTCTCTCATCCAACAGCCAACTTGCACTTATTTTGGAGGTTTGTTTCAGGTTTCCTTGTTCTCTCCATTGGGCTCTACCTAGGAAAACTGTGGCATTTACTTAATTTGTATCCCACCTTTCTTCAAAGTGGAAACAAAGGTAGCTTACGTTATTCCCCTCTTCCCATTTTTATCTGTACAACAACCCTATGAGGTAGATTAGGCTGAAAGTATGCAACTGGTCCAAAATCACCCAGTGAACTTCTACAGAAAGATTAGAATTTGAACCTGGATCTCCCAGATCCTACTCTGAGGCTATACCTGCTTCACCACATTTGTAAATTTTTCAGACATCCTTCTCATCACACGCTCACTCATTACCTTCTCTCTTTCTCTTTCCTGCTCACCTCCAACTTGCTGGTTCCAGCTATTCCTGTCAGTTCGGGGAGGCGGGGGGCAGAAGTTCCCATTCCTTCTACTCTGCACACTGCAGTGCAGCTGTGCCTCAATGCCCACCCCACCCCTTCCTTCGTTTCTCTGGCTGCAGAATGGATTTTATTGTGAAGATGGGTGGGCAAAAGTCCCCCCACTCTTCCTCCATTTCAGTGGTACGCCAAGATTGCCCCCTTCCTCCCGCTCAATGACATGATCAGGCTTCCCCCTTCCCTTCCCCCTCTCTGTTGGCGCCTTGCCCAGACTGCTCTATGCAGGAGCACTGAGGCTGTGCCATCCCTGCCAGCCTGAGGTAAGCATGTTATCTGCACTTGCTCAGAGAACTTTTTTTATTTGGAGGGGAATTTAACCCCCCCCCCCTTTTTAAAAATGTCAGATTTTTTTTCAAACAGCTGTCAGATTTTTCTGCCAGGGGTCCGCCATTTGTGCAGAAAAATCTGTGTGGGTGACAGGCGCCTCCCGGCCCGCAGATTTAAATATCCTGTGATGTGCGCCTACGTGGCCATTATTAGATAGATGATAGGGAAGGCACCTTCCCTGGCGCTGCAATTCTACCACTAATCTCTGCACCCAGTTTACTTCAATGGTCAGGGGCTTCACATATGCAGTCATGCAAATTGTAAACTGTAATTTCTTATTGTTTGTAGAGAACTGTCTATAATCAGCTGCTGCTTGAGGAATCAGTGCAGGGTGATGGCATGTGTGAAAGTCAGCTACAGGAATTAATGTACTAGACCAGCAGTGGATACAGAAAGTTCACATTCAGGAGAACCAGATCAATTTATCCATGCTTCACAAAAGCTTTAACAAAGCTGTCACCAACTCTTTTAATTAAAAGAGATCTGAAATTATTCTGGAGATTCCAACTAGGAAACGTCTGAGAAATGTCATGGGGAAGTAACAGGTTTAAGTTAAACAAGCAAAACATTTCAAGGGGGAGGGTTCTGAAGAACAAACTGTTGCTTGTGTTTTCTTAAGACGTTTGAACAGTTTTATTACTTTTTTCAAAGTGCTCTGATTGTTCAAGTATGATATTTTTTTAAAAAAGCTGATATTTGCTTTTGTATAGCTACCTTGTAGACTTAATTCAGTGGCTCGCTTAAGGTCATCATCTTCTTTCTGTTCTCGCGCCTCCTGCTAGAGGAGAGAAGCAAGCTTAGTTTACTGAGACATTTTGGCTTCTGGTGCAGGTTTGTTTGTTTGTTAATTAATTCATTAATGGGATTTGATAAACCACCCACCCCCAAAGGGCTCTGGGTGGTGCTTCTCCTGCCTACCACTAAAAGTTATGCTGCTTCGGTTTGTGTAGCAAAACACATTCCCTCAGCAGGTAGAACTGTGACCAGTGAGAGCCCAAATGTTCCAAAGGACAAGTTTTAAACAAAAGGCTGTTCAAGTTTGGTATGCATCACAGCAAGTCCCTGGTGCCACAATACGCTCTCTGAAGTTTTTCTTTCTTTCTTTTTGAAAAGAACTGAAATGAATGTGAACTATTTGCAAAGCAAAGAACAATTGCTGCTACTCTATTCCTAAAGCCAATTGAGGACACAAGCCTTAGTTGAAAGTGGAAAACCCCCACATTGCATTAAAAAATGTAAAATACTGGTGTTTGCAGCTTAACAAAAAATAGACCATGGCTGTACACACATATACTCCTCACCTTCACCCCACCTTCATCATATACAATTCCTCAAAAGGTTACTTCAATCACAGCTTGCACATATTTATGAAAACATTGAAATCCCAAATGTACACTTCTGTAACAAAAACCTGGAGAATGAGATGGCGTTACTGTGCAACTATTAAATGCACACATGAGAAGTGGCAGCAAAGAGAACATAATCAAGGACATTTTAAAGGGTTCCTGCTCGCTATGTGCATACTCAGCTAAAAGGAATTACTTTTCTTTGAAAGATAAACAGAGTTAGTTTTTGATGATTCCCATGACCAGCTTTTAGTACAGTAACCAAACCAAACCAAGGGGTGGCAATTCCACTACAAGCAAAATACTAATACTATGATAGTCATAATTATGGTCATGTTGAGACAGCATAAACGTATAATATTGTTCTTCAAAACAGGATTCTGTACCACCAACATACATTTTACTGATCAACCACTGTATTCAAAAGGCTGATCCAGTTCAAAATGTGCAGCAGAGTGGATTCTGGATTACTTGTGGCCATCACAGAACATTACAGTTCCGAAACATTATTGAACAACTCAAGTCATCCAATGCTTTAAAGTCAAGTATTTGCATTTTCACAAGTTAAAAGGTCAAATTAGCAGGCATTTTCCCCAGTGTACAGAAAGCAAGTTACCACACAACTCTCTAAGGGCAGCCTTCTGCTTTCTAGGTTGTTTTCCAGTATCCAGTTTATGTGAAAGACTCTTCCACGTAAGGAACTTGAAACAGTAGATTCATGATTCAGCAACAGGAAAAGACAACACAGGATGGAAATTCCAGAATTAGTTTGTTTGAGCAAAAATAAACAGGAGCCTTGGGGCATCTAAAAGACTAATAAACTGGTAAAAACAGTGATTTTATGTGAGAAAAAGTAGACACGTGGATCTGAGTGGAAGGACTCCAATGTTTCCATTGGAAAAGTTGGAAAAAGTTTTGCTAAACATGCCACTTGAAAACATGTCAAGTTCAGCCATGAAACTTTCCATAAAGCTTACATGAAAACACCCAAGAATTTCTAAGCTCCTGATTAGCAAATAGAAGTAGCATGTTTTTTTTAAAAAAAATCCTTTCCAAATAGTTCTTGCATAAAGACACACTGAATGTTAAGTGACTTCCCAGCACTAGGGAAGGAATGCCTGATTGGTTTGCAGAACTTGGGAGGAGACTTTGGCTCTTACTTGTTCTTGGAGGCTCTGAGCCAAAGCCTGCTGTAGCTCCTGTTCCTCTCTCTCTCGCTCCATGTCATATTGCTGCAGCCAATCGACCTCCCCCTGAGTACCTTCCGGTGTTTTATTTTCCTTGTTCTCATCAAAATCTTTAGTTATCTCAGTGAAGTTGGCAAATCCTATGGAAACAAACACACTAATAGTGATACTCTGGTTCGGCTGGGGGAGGAAACAGGAACTTCTCTTGAAGGCTACCAGTCAAGTTTTATCTAAGACACTAAAATTTAATTCAGAGTGACACCTACTGGCCTGGGAGCATCTAAATATGAATGCTACCCAAGAGAAAAGTTTCAGCAGTAGCAAACTTTCCCCCATCTGATCAGAGATGCTCACTAAATTGTAATTTTTTAAAAAATCCATTGACATTCAGCAAAGTTTACAGCCAAATACTGCAGTGTGCATCAAGAAGAAAATCAAGATAGGACATTTACACTTAACCAGTCTTTCCTGACATGCTTTGATACTTTTTCCCATTTTTCAGATGCAAAAAAGGTATATTTTGTTGGATTCTACAACTTATCTTTCCTGTCTGCTTTCCTTTCACTGATACGCTGACACTGCTACACAACTTAACTTCTGTAACAAGCTAGTGTGGGTAAATAAAGGCTTGAATGCCATCTGGACTGTCTACATGTACAAGGAGAAGGGGCAATTGTTTCAATTCCCCCTGTTGTGGAAGCCCAAAATGTCCCCTCTGACATGCTGTTTTTTGGGGGGACCCCACCCAATAATAGTTTCCATGGGAGAAGACTGACCCTTCTTGAGCCTACAAAAATTCTTAGGGGGATCTACACCATATTTTATAGTCAACATGGGCCAATTCAAGGGCTCTGGGATGTTCAGAAATTAGACCTTTTGCCATGAAAATCCTTGAAAAAGTCTAATTGTTTTAAAGTTTACCTCACTAATTTTTGTGCAAACCTCAAACAGTTTAACAGATGTTTTTATTCATCTCCTCCTGGTTTCCATCTGACTTTTTCCCTTCCCCATGAATACTGCCATTCTAATTACAACTTTCTGTTTAAAAAAATGCTTAAAGACTTAACCTCCCGACTGTCACCTGAGTCTATAGCTGTTTTGGGCTTCTCCACATCCACGGGTTCCAGATTCTCTGGCAACTCCTGCATTTCATCATCTCCAAAGCCAGTATCTGGACTGTTTGTTGGCTTGTCTTCGTCATGGCACTGTGGCAGCGAGGCTTCCCTCTTACTAATTTCCAGGACTGCAGCAAAAAGCTCATCCTCGTTCATCCCATCAAATCCAGCACTTGCCAGCTCTGAGGTTTTATCATTCTCTGTTTTGCTTTTCTTTGAACCCTGCCGATGAATAAAATAATGTAGACTTCAATCTGTAGCATGATGTACACTCTTCCTTTCAGTTATTCTTGTGGAAGTAAAAATAAGTAAACAACTCTGAACCCACAACCTCCCAAGAAACATAATTCTAGGGTCTAGGGTTGTCTCTGTCCATTAGGTAAAAATGTGGCATGTTTTGAAATTTTAAGAAAAGCATTTTTGAGGATTTACAATAAATGAAGGTCTCTTCATTTGTTACCATCATTTTAATGTTTCTTATAAGAGGTACATCCAAATTGTGGCTTGGATGCCAAGAGTAATCAATGCCTTTTGTGCTCCTTAATACGAGTCTGAATGGTGTGTTTTGTAGTTCTTATGTACACCTTTCCACAGCTGCAGGGTATGTGATAAGACTCCTGCAGAAGTGACACTGTAGGCTTAACCAGCCTGAAAAATCTGCAGTAGCAGAACATGCTCTAAACAAAACTGAACATAACATTTCATTGGAAAACACTGAAATTCTGGACAACTCGGATGGTTGCTATGTCAGACTACATAGGGAGGCTATTGAAATCCACAAACACTAAGACAACTTCAACAAGAAGAGACCCTGAGAATTAACAAAACTTGGCTACCAGTACTTAAAAACACTGGAATCAAAGGACAAGGGCAAGCTACGTTCATGGACAATGAACTCCCCCCAGACACAGGATTTACATTCACTAATACTGTTGCTACTGCAGAGAATGCAAATGCAAATACACATGGACTGAAAACCCCACCCGCAATACAATGCAGTCAACCACACCTTTACATAGCAAGTTCCACCCAAACATTTACTGATTGATTCCCCACCCTGGGACATGGACAAAATATACCCAACTAAACATTTTCTTCTCACCGGACACAGTATGTAGCACACTTCTCTCTGAGATACACCTTTGAAGATGCCAGCCACAGATGCAGGTGAAACGTTAGGAACAAGTTCTACCAGACTACAGTCATATATCCTGGAAAGCCTGTATAGTCAAATCTCTAGGTTTGCTATTGGGAATATAAATTTGTTAAACTGTTTACTGGGGTTACACAGTCTTGGTTCAGAGCTCAGGAACTGAGCATTCAATATAGTTACAAAAAGTGGAATGTTGAAGCTAAATGTGCCTTCACTAATCATAAAAGCAACCAATTGCCTTTTATGATTAGTGATGAGGGCACATTTAGTTTCAACATTCCACTTTCTGTAAATATATGAAATGCACAGTTCCAGAGTTCTGAACCAAGACTGTGAAACAGTAAACAGTTTTAACAAATTTATATTCCCAATAGCAAACCTAGAGATTTGACTGTAGAGGCAATGGGCTAGGAACATTTTCAGACGTTCTTCACAGTAGAACCCCAGGATTAAATCTTGAACTGGAACACTGGTTTGCAGGCAAGAAAAAAAAAACACCTTCTCTTTGTTCACAATAAACTGTGGTTTGCTCCAAGTGGAAGATTTCATTCTGGGCAATTTTTGGAAAGGAAGACTGTGTGCAAGCCCAAAAAACTCAAAGGCTCACCCTTGAAACAAACAAGGTTCCGTTGTCTGAACGTAGCCAGTGAGTTCCCCTATCAGCCTGCTGCAGATGATGAAAAAAACACCCTAGCAAATCTTTCCTTACTTTCTCTAGCTCCTCTCGTTGCTGTTCCCTGATAGGGAAATCACATTGTTTTTGGCGGCTTGCGACAGAGCGTTTCAACGGTTCATCTTCGCTGTCTGAATCCACAGTATTTAGAATGGGGCCTTTAAACTTGAATGAGTACTTCCTGTAAAGTAAAATGAACACCTTAATTCCTCAGCCCAGAGGAATCCTGACAAAGCGAGGAACTGCAATAGTACAACACTTCATATAATCGCTATCCACTTCCAGCTTCTTTTCATAGCCTCCCTTTCTACTCAGGTAGAAGCAATATATTCAAGAAACAATCTCTCAGGAAATGTTTATATCCTTTCTCTAGGTGCCTTTTAAAAAACTGAAACGAATTAGAAATTACTTTTGTGCTATGACTAATTTTTGCCAGTTAGTTATTAACTGTAGTGAACCAAAGTTTTTAGTTTTTCAGAAAGTGAAAAGTTAAGTCAGTCTTGTATAATTAAAAAGCATCTCATTGAGCAAATGTGGTCATTTTGTTATCTTAAATTTCATTTTACAGCTTCCAGTACCTGGTTCACTCATCTTAACCATGTTTCAGAAGGAAGGAATGCTCATTTAGCTGCTATCGCAAGGTTCTTTATTCAGTCTGAGGGTCCAATCTATTCTGATGGTCTTGGAGGTCTACTGATTAAAAATCCTGCCCTTCTCACTATACGAAGCCCCTATTTGGATATCAGCAGCTCCAGCTAGATTGGAGGCTATGCAGGTGACATTCTTGCATACTCTTCTGAGAGCTCCTAAATATATTTCTAATCCTAATTTACTGCTGTAAATTGGGTGCAGTCGAATTTTTCTTATGGCTTGGCAAGCTGCAGTAAAATATATTTATTTATTTGCTAGATTGTGAGTCCCTACCAGAGCTCTTAAGTCACTCAGGTTAAATTAATAGAGGATCAGCTGCTGAGCTGTAATCAATCAGTTGTTGAGATGTAATCAAGGAAAGGTGGGATACAAGAACTGAATATAGAACAAAAAGTCAAAATTTTTCAGCTGCAACAGGAATCCCAAAACAGGATGCGTTTCAGTTTAATTGTGAAGAATGATAAAAAGCAAAGATATCATTAATATAAATAAGGGGACAAAACAGAGCAAGCAAAAAAAAGCTGTAATCAGAATTAATGTTGTAGATCTGTTCGGTAATACACTTTCAGATCCCTTAAAAATTGTATAAATCATGACTCACCGACAGGATGTGGAAGTGCTTACAGAGCAGGAATTCACCATTTGGGATACTTTCAATGGCCGAGAACTGATATAAAAATTAGAAGATGCAGGTGATTATTGTCTGTCACTGAGCCCTGATAGAAACCAACCATTTTAATTGGGATTATAGTCATCAGTCCATGGCAAAGACACCATGACAAAACCAACCAACCAACCAACCTTGAATCAGAAGAAGAAGAAGAGTTTGGATTTATATCCCCCCTTTCTCTCCTGTAGGAGACTCAAAGGGGCTTACAATCTCCTTGCCCTCCCCCTCCCCCCACAACAAACACCCTGTGAGGTAGGTGGGGCTGAGAGAGCTCCGAAAAGCTGTGACTAGCCCAAGGTCACCCAGCTGGCGTGTGTGGGAGTGTACAGGCTAATCAGACTAACATTGCCATGCTACAATGTTTGTGGGAAACATTTAATTCTTTACTGTTTTCCATGCCAGCAGGACAACTGTGGCTACTTCTTCTCAACTCTTTTTTCCCATGCCCCACTTCCTTATATGTCAGCTCTAGACGCTAAAGGACAAAAACACCTGCAGATTAAATTCTAGCAATAAGCAACAGAAATAACCACACCATTATCAAAAAGAGAATAATCCAGCAGAAGATATTCTGCACATGTTCAATGGTTTGCTGGTAAAGAGGATTCAGTTCAGCTTTCAGAAAGTTTTACAAGATTATTTTAATGACTACTGTTTTAAGTAAACAAAGAATATTGTCTTTAATAATGTTTTTTACTAGCAATATTGGTACTGGAATAAACTAAGGAGCTTACATTGCAGAGTGTGCACTCCACCCAAGAACAAGTGGGGGCCTTGTACTTTCTGTAGAGTGAGGCTGCAGGGTTAAAAATCTTGGTATAATTACTTGCTGTCCAACTTTGTGATTGAGAGAGAGCGCTACATTGAAGCTGTATCGTTTCAGATGAAGAATCAAGACCCTTAAGACACAAGAACAGGTGGAAGTTCAGTAAATATGTTCCCATCTTAAATTGGAGCTGCTATTCTGTGTACAAATACCTACAAGTAAACTCCTATCATCACACATACACAATACTGCTTCTGACACTGCTCTGTATTCCCAGAGAAGAGTACTACCTTCACTCCTCTGATCACACAACACAAGCAACACTCTTGCTTAGTGGTTACAAGTTTAGCCTGTTGATTAGAAGGGCTATACATTTCTAACATGAAAACATATAGTTTCACACCTAGCATTAAACTATGTCTCTGTGTGTTAGCTAAGAATTCTGTTGCTGCAAGTTCTTTCTGACAAACAGGATTTAAGCACTCTCAAGAACATCACGATGGGTTTTCACTCTCTTGCGTTAATGTTACTTTGCTCTGAACTTAACACAAGTGAAATGCCAGTCTTCCCATATAACACACAACTAACTAGTTTCTGCTATAAATCCTCTAAATCACCTATTACATTTCCTGAAAGTTGCTTCTAGTTTCATTCAGTTTTATTTTAAGATAATATACTTGCCTGGGAAACCTACTGAATTTGTGAGTAACAAGAGCCGATTTCCCGTTGCACTTCTCACAGGAGTATTCTATCTCTTCTGCCTATAAGACACAACACACACAGTGAGCATATTACAAAGACTGCAAACCACCAAAGTCTCTTGCAATATAGCTATCCAACTGTCTCAGCAGGGCAATAATCAACTTTCACTGCAGAACGTAATATAAACTTTAAAAGTCCGACAACTAAAGGAATAGCAGGCAGCTCATAGACTAAAGATAGAATAGTGGGGGAAAATGAAGTAAATGAGAGATATTCTTCATATCCATCATTTGCTGTCTTCCGTAAGTAGATTTTTGCTTGGTGCTGTACCTTGTCTTGATGATCCCATTCTTTTGGAAATAATTACTGAAATACATGCGCTAGCCTGATAATAAAGAAGTGCTGTAAAACACATTCAGCACTCATACTGTGACTGACGTTTCATGCCATTAGTTCAACTTTTGATACTTGATTCTTAAGTTAGTTACCCAGAGCCATGGTTCTTGAACTTAGGGCTATGAGTCATGATCTTAAGAACTATTTTTGAATCCAAGAAAGAGAAAAAGCAGGATGAGCTAGGAGAGAAGGCTTAATGGCAAATTTGGGTTTACTACTGCATAATGCATATAATGGCCATGAAGTACAGCTTGTTAAACAGTAATATTGTAATGGACCCCCACACCTTCTCAACTTCTTCAGGAAGGGAAACCACTCTCTGACCTAGCTTGTCCTATTTTTTCCTGCCTTTTTTCCTTCAAGGACTGAGGTGCTTAAGAAATGGTAGCGTAAGATAGAATATAAGCACTTTCTCTCAGCCCTGTAACTGATCCTGAAGGTGAAGGATGCCCTTTGTCTTAAAACCTTTCTAGGCAACCCCCTTGATAAGGCATAAACAGAATAAAACTTTTATTAACACAGAGGAAATGGGAAAGAGAGACAAATAACTTGGAGATAAGGACAGGTGAGGCTATACACACACACACGAGAGCTGGCACAGAGATTCAGTATTTAGTTTTTCAAGCACAGACTTAATAATATTTATTCAGTTTCAGTTCTCAGTTACAGTTCAGCTTAGATGTTATATAGTGGTTTTTTCGATGGTACAGTTTCTTAAACCTAGGATGTTCTGGCTAATGGCTTGTTCACACACACATAGGGTTCTAACAGGCTTGGTACATATACTCAGACCTCACAGTTTGAAAAACTCTCAACTACAACACTCTACTGAGGAAAAACAAAGCAAAACTCAGTACCCAAGACTAACAAATACACTGGAATGCTTCCCTTGCTAGAAGATATTCCTCACTGGTTTATATCTATATGACACTTCATCTTGGCCCCTTTATAAACCCTCCACCAGTCCTCTTTATAAACCCCTCCACCAGTCTGTGTATATTAATGCTTTCACCACAACTTGCAATGCTGTCAATAGAACCAGTCACACACTTTGGCTGAATTACTCTTCTCGGAGATGTTATGCTTTTTAACTCAGTTAAGGCACGATAGCTCTTAACACCAGAAACTCTAAAGTCCAGAAGCATCTCAAATTGTTCTGTCAGAGGTCCCATTCACATTGTTCCATTGTCTGCATTGTCAATGAGCGAGTCAAGAAAACAATAATGTGTGGGGTATTCGCCACTGCAGCTGCGCTCCAGCAGCAGCAGTGCAAACAACTCCCCCACACCGGCGTTTTTACCGGCCCCACACTGCTCTACATGGCCAGTGCAGAAGTGGCCAGAGAGTTAACTTATTCCCCCCCTGCATCATCTAGTCATTAGGACAATCAGGGTGCAGAATGCCGCAATCCATCAGGTGGCTTTTCCTATTCCGAGGCCTTTATGCCTCACTCTGAAAGTAAACAATGCTTTGCTTTAAGACAGACCTGCACTTTTGAAAACATACATTTCTCTGCAGTCCATTACAAATGTTATTTATTTAAATAGCATACATGAAAAAGAAAAATATGAACCTGCTGACAGAAAACTGATGGGAAATTTCTGCATTTTGGGGAGGGGGTAAAGAAGCATGTGGTTACTTGGCCCATGGCTCCCCAAAAGCCTGCAATTGGTTCCACTAAAAAAAAACCCCCAACACCTGAGAACCAATGACCTGAAAGAACATGACTATTTATTCTTACATTATTTCATTTCATGCTACTCTCCAAAGTAAATAATTACAAATCACATTTCTCATCAATGTCACCACATATTTTGAGGGTGGATAAACTTCTCTTATCAAGTAAAAAAATCAAATATCACCAGATTAGAACTTACACAAGCCTTCACCACGAACTGACTTCACAGAGAATGGCAGGAAAATGTGCTCATGTCAGCTTTCTTGGGAGTGTTTACATTTCAAAGTTATCCATCTAACTTTGCCATTAACCAAAGAAAGAAGTTAGCAACTGGAAGCGTTATAAACTTTTCAGTGTCAAGAAAGCAGAATATGCGTTAACAAAAAATGCTAAAAGGGAAGAGTAATGTATATTTCATACCCTGAAGAAGAGATCCAATGAATCCTGGATAGAACGAGATGGAAGAAGCTTTTTCCGTCGTGGTAAGTCAATGGAAAGGTCATTAAACTGTTCCCGTTTGGTGACAGTTTCACCACACCTACATTGAAAGGAGACATTCTGACTTATTTTAACCCGCCAACTGTTTCAGTCAGCTTGATTTACTGCGATGGACAAAACTATTCACATGTACTCAAGTTATTAATTTAGCCAGGTCAAGTAATTTGTCAAAGTAATCAAAATGTCTGGGTCATTTCTGGACACAAAGTTCAAATGCTCTTAAATCAGGCTTGCAATACGTAAGGCTAGAAGGCTGACTGCAGTCTCTTCTCCAACACTTTATGGCCTGTGGAGGAACTGCAAGTATCCATGCTTGCAGTCCTTTCCCACCTTTTTCGAGGACTTTCGAGGAATGGTGCCCAAACCTACCACAGAAGTGGGAGACTAGGACTGGAGAATCTGTGTTACTTTTCCTGAATCTAGAGAGAGGAGAGCCCTGGTGGAATTTTCCAACTATAAATAACACAGCTTGGTGTTTAGTTGCAGTGGAAATTGCTGAGAGAATGCTGAGGAAGTGAAAGCTTTGTATGATATTGCTGTCAAATTCAATGAGTAGGAGGTAAAACAACTGAAGTAAAAATGGGAGGAGTAAATGCAGAGGAAAAAAAAAGTGAAGAGTGAGATGCAGTGAGACGTATGCTGAGCACAGAAAACAGAACACTGAAATACAAAGAGAAATATGGGGTGGGAGAAAGAGACACAGTGTAGTGAGGGCTGTGGTAAACAAAAGAGGGTGGCTGGGGATGCAGCTTAGGGAAAATGAAAGGATTGCAACCTTAGTGTATAGGAGAAATTGAGCAGGTGGTGTAATTTTGTAAAATAAATAAAATATGGAAGACGACAAAAACAGTTAACAGAAAAAATGAGGATGCAGACCTCTGGTACTGAGAGAGAAAGCAAGCATTACTGAGCACAAAAATTAAAGGAGGCACAAGAGAAGAAAACATGCTATGGGAAGTGGTGCAGGGGGGAACAAAACAGGAGAAAAAGATAGTAGCAAAATAATTGTAGAGATAGAGGTTTCAAGTGAATAAAAGTGTAAATGGATTCTCAGAGGGATCTAATTTGTATACTTCTTCCTAGCGTTGTCCCACTAATGCAGGGTCTGCTGCTTGTATTTTTAAACGCCACTTCTCTTGATTGAGCGCAATGTCTGGTTGCAATTTGCACGCCCCTGTCTTAATCATGGAATCGAAAAGTAATAATTTGGAAGGAAATCTCATACGCATCTAGGAAAACATATTATGGAATCATGAAAATTTCTGAAAATAAAGTCTGTGATAATCTTCCAAGATAAATAAGAAGTACTTTAATAAAAGATATTCAACACATGCCTAAAGGCACCTTTTGCAAAAATCAACCTTATTTACATAAACTGAGGTCAAGTTATGTCCTCACAAACTTACAAAAACATTTTTTTTAAATCTTTCTGTGGATGAACAAACAATGGTTTGCAAAGCATCTATCCAGTCTCCCAATGAAGTTAACAGCAACACTAAGATTACATAATGGTAGGTGAACTTATCATTCACCACACATGAAAGATTAGTTACAGTCAAACAAATTCACTGGAAAATGGTAGGTTTGCTTATTGCTAATTAAAGCACAAATATTGTTAGACCTACTTCAAAGCTGACTGCTTTTTTGGGTAAATAATACTGCGAGCTAATTGTTATTTGCTTTTCGAAAGCAGTCTGGTTGGAAATTTAAATTGATCTCAGTGTTCTATTTTGTATTATTTACTCATCAATACTTTAATGATTTTATTTACATGCATAATTTTCTTTGCAGGCAACAGTCTCAGTTTTTGTGCAAGTTCATTTCAAATTCATATACACACACAAACCCAGATTTTTAACAACCATGCTACATGGGTACTGAACCAGAGATATTGCAAACATATACCTGAATTGGAGAATAATGGCATTTCTAGAAATATTCGTATGAGAATGCTGAGATTGGAAAAAATGTTAATTAAGCACTTACATTTTACATATGATAGAATGCTGAACTTCAAACTCCAAGTTTGTAATAACTGGACAAGTATAAACTTTGGCAGCTGTTAAGTCATCAGATGTTCGACCTACGGAGCTGTCTTCACCAGAAACTGGCTCACTCTTCCAAGTTTTGTTCAGCTTCTCCATGTCTTCCTTCAGTTGATCCAAGCACTGACTTAAAAATTCATGTGCATCCTAAAGCCAAGCATTCATTTAATAGAACAGCAACTCCAACATTTACTTCACACATTTCTGTGAGTACAGTATATTATATTAAACTATGTAAAGGACACACAGTGTAGTCCTATGAAGTGTTATTTCACTCGAAACTGAAATAACTCTGCACAAAACAGCAGTTAGCTACTTTAGGCATACTCCCACATACCAGACTCATGCAGGAACCCAGTCTGACAACTCAGTTTAGAATACTATCTGAAAGTTTTTGAAAACACTTAATGTCTTGATTGTAAAAATGTCACTATTATATTTTATGGAAACACGTTTCATTCCGTGTCCTGCATATTTTCTATTCTAAGTATCTGTCCACTAAGAAAGCACGGGGAGTGGGAGGGGAGCAGTAATGGGAGGGGAGGTAAGCAAGAGAAAAGAAACAGAGTTGGGGGGATGGGATGCCCCCTCCTGTACAAGTTTTCATGGGTTACTCTTTTGAATTCTATTAATAGTAAGACGCATGACCATGACACAACAGAATAAAGCAACTTTTTCAAAAGTAATAACTGGGAAATGCATCCAAGATTTCCTGTTTGTAATATTTGCCAACATTTGCTAAAGGCAGGCTTTGTTTCTTGAAAGCCGCCAACTACACATTTCAGAAAACTATGCAGAACTCCGGGGGGGGGGGGGAAGGTAGCACAAATGTTAGTGCAGATAGTCTCAATAATAGTTAAAGCACCTCACTTTCTGACTGCCATTATACTTCCTGTTTGCTTAAAGACACAGTACTCACATTTTGCATGTAACCAGAGAATCTCTCTGCAGTGGCTGAAATTGCATTTTTCACCTTCTTGAGTAAATCTTTCTTCACCTCAGGGCTACAAATATCCTTCTTAGCAAGCAGATGAGCAAAACGTCTAGAAAAATAAACATAATAGTAATTTCAATGGTAAAAATATCTGAGAAGTATTGTTGAATACCCTCTTCCTGAAACATTACTCACTCCTACTGTAACATGGCAAGGATTCAATAGTAAAAAAAACCCTCAGCAGTAATTCATATTCCATCGTTATATTGCACACATTTAATCAACATGTGAGAGAACCTATGAAATAATATTAAGACTAAACCAGTAGCAAAGGTCAAATGAGCATTAATACAAATTTTAGTATATATTGAAACTGAACAGATTAAAAACAGACACTGTTTAAAATTACAATTTGGGATTATGATAAAATGTAAATTATATAAATGTAGGCCAGAGATATCTGTATGCGCAAAAGAAAGGAAACTACAGAGAATTAAAACTTCCATCTGCTTTGTTTGATACCATGTAGTTTGCGCAGGCAAAATGCCAAGCAGAGTATCAAGACAAGAGTGAGACCTAGACTCGTCTCCAATAAATAGTCTTTTTCATCCTTTCTCATGCATCTTCTTCCCCACAACCTAAATGAGAAAGCAAATTCAGGCATCGTTCAGTAATTATGACAAAATAAAGCACGCTGATGACAGGGGGTTTTGGAACTCTTGTCTGCTTCCATAGTTTGAGATTTTCTCTAAAAGCTGAGATCCCTCAAACATCAGGAGGAAAATATCAGAGATCAAAAGTAACCAATTATTTTCTATATAGACAGTTTAATAATAACCTATGTTTAGACCTCCTTGCATTTTCACAATGGGTATCAGTAATGGATAAATGTAGTCAGGTCAGAAGGATTGCCTCATAGAAACCTATGCCCTTTAGCAGCCCCATCCAAGAGGCTGGACATCTGGCCGTGGCGTTACAGCTGCACCAGACCGCCACTCCCATGAAGGCTTCCCAGCTGCGTGGGGAAAAATGAAAAAGCATCCCTGTTGCTGAGAAGCCTCCACTGGGCTGAATGGACCTATGCCACCTTTTTAGTGGTGCAAGTCCAAGACCCTGGTCGCCAGCATAATGGGGGCAATAGCTGGGAGGAAGCCGACTAATGTCAGCTCCTCCCATGGCCATGCCCTCTGTTACACCAGCAGGGGCCACAGGGGCCCTGGGACACTGGTGCGGTGTCTGGCATAGTGTCCCACTGACAGGAAGCAGCACAGCAGCCGCACACTGGCAGATGTGCCCCTCTGCTGGGGCAAGTGCTGCAGCTGCACCACTCCCACAGGCAGATTCGGCCCCCCAGATGGAGCTGTCTTTTGTAGAAACACACATTCACTTACTTCAGCAGGCAGTTACTGTATCAACACTCCAACTAGAAGATATATATATCCTGCTCACAGAACTAGTGCTCACCTGATCAGTGCATTGAATGGAATTTTTTTCCATGGTATATTTTGCTTCAGAAGATCGTTAGCAAATGACTGAATTGAAAACAGAGATTGTAAAATGGCGTTCATGTAACAGGTATTTCCCAGGTTTGTAAATCTGTAAAGATTAACAGGATTATATTACAACAATAAAATACTTCTAATACAGATGTGAATTGTCATGCCAAGTATGGTTCTTCCAGTGCCCTCAAATTGGAGTTAGAATTCTGCAATGGGATTAGGAGGAATTTCTTTACAAATTTGAAGAAGCCCTCCACCTTCCCTCAAATCTGAAACATTAAAAATTATATCAGGGGATTAATGCTTTCCAAAATAATGGAAAAAATGCCTGTAGCTTTAAGAAAAGAATGGCCACTGAGTTCTCAGTCTCCATCTTGGTGGCTGCTAGGAAACCACAACAATATTGCTGAGTCTTCCAAGCCTTGGTTTGTACAAAGTAAAATCAGGGGGGAAGCAGGAAAAAACTTGGATAAAACAGCACTAGAAAGATTGCCATCTCCTGTCAGTTTCCCTGAGTGAAAAGGACTTGCTAGCCACAATGCAACTCACCCACCTTTTCCAGGGCAGAGGCTGCCAGGGAAAATGATAAAAGGGAAGAGAAGATAGGACAAAAAGAAAACAGGAAAGGGGTGCAAACTATGGAGGCTTCCAAAGGGAAAGAGGAAATAGTGGGGAGGGGATACAAAGGAAAATAAGATGCCTCCAGCAAGTGCTACACATACAATTACACACACTGTTCCTCCAGCTAAAAATGGATTCCAAGGACAGGTTATATAACATAAATAATTTTTAAAAGATAAGCCAAAGAGAAGCCTTCTATTTCCACAAAAAAGAACCATAATACCATCATAAAAGATTTCTTTCCTCAATTTATCTTAAGACAACTTATCTTAAGACAACAATTTATCTTAAGACAACTTACAAGTCAAAAATCCTCAGCAGTTCGCAGAACAACAAAGACACAGTAAGGAAGATTTCCCCCAAGATCATTCCAGATTCAGCACACTGCTATTAAGGAAGTCCTCCCTCTAACAGCCACCTACCCCTCTGTCTCCAGATGTTGGAGACTTATTTCCTATCTATAGTACCAGCTTGTAGCATACCAGAACTAGGCTACAAGCTGCCCACTTTGTATGAAGCTGTATCAATTGCACCTAAAAGCTTTACACAATGGGACTTTAGAAGCTATGCGGAGGCAAATTTGGCTGCTGTTAATTTTCTTCAATCATAACAAAGAGTTTATTTGGAAAATGAAAACAAAATAGGCACACTTTCAAACCACTCTTGAAACATAAGAACAAGCCAGCTGGATCAGACCAGAGTCCATCTAGTCCAGCTCTCTGCTACTCGCAGTGGCCCGCTAGGTGCCTTTGGGAGCTCACATGCAGGAGGTGAAAGCAATGGCCTTCTGTGGCTGTTGCTCCTGATCACCTGGTCTGTTAAGGCATTTGCAATCTCAGATCAAAGAGGATCAAGATTGGTAGCCGCTTAAATCGAGCTTCTCCTCCATAAATCTGTCCAAGCCCCTTTTAAAGCTATCCAGGTTAGTGGCCATCACCACCTCCTGTGGCAGCATATTCCAAACACCAATCACACGTTGCGTGAAGAAGTGTTTCCTTTTATTAGTCCTAATTCCTCCCCCCAGCATTTTCAATGAATGCCCCCTGGTTCTAGTATTGTGAGAAAGAGAGAAAAATTTCTCTCTGTCAACATTTTCTACCCCATGCACTTGTAATTTTATAGACTTCAATCATATCCCCCCCCTCAGACGTCTCCTCTCCAAACTAAAGAGTCCCAAACGGCTGCAGCCTTTCCTCATAAGGAAGGTGCTCCAATCAACCTCAATCATCCTCGCACTGCCCTTCTCTGCACTTTCTCTATCTCTTCGATATCCTTTTTTGGAGATGTGTATGACCAGAACTGAACACAGAGATACTCCAAGTGCGGCCAGCACTATTGGCTTTATATAAGGGACATGACAATCCTGTACGAGATTTTTATTATCAACTCCTCTTTCCTAATTATCCCCAGCATAGAGTTTGCCTTGCTTTCACAGCTGCCATGCATTGAGTTGACATTCCCATGGAACTATCAACTAAGACGCTTCCAAATCCCTTTCCTGGTCTTGTGACTGATAGCACTGACCCCTATAAGCTTGTATGTGAAGTTTGGATTTTTTGCCCCTATGTGCATCACTTGCCATTTTGCTACATTGAGACTGCATTTGCCATTTCTGTCTTAGCCCACTCCACCCACTTCTTATCAAGGTCCCACTTGGAGCTCTTTCATAATCCCTTTGTGGTTCTCGCACCACCCCACATAATTTGTATCATCTGCAAACTTGGCTTTCACCACACTACTCACCCCTCACTTCCAGGTCATTTATGAATAGGTTAAAGAGCACTGGTCCCAAAGCAGTGGATCCTTGGGACACTTCACTCGCATATCTCTCCATTGTGAGAACTTCCCATTTACACCCACTCTTGCACAGCTTCCTGTTTCTCAACCAGTTTTTAATCCCATAGGAGGACTTCCCTCTTATTCCTTGCTTGCTGAGTTTTCTCAATAGTCTCTGGTGAGGAACTTTGTCAAAGTCTTTGGAAATCCAAGTAGACTAATGTCCACTGGTTCCTCCCCTTATCCACATGCCTGTTTACACCCTCCAAAGAACTCACTAGTACAGGGGGTGGGAACCTGTGAATCTCTCAGATGTTCAGAAGCTACAATTCCATAACCACCCTTGCTTGGTCCAGCATGGCCAATTGGCCATGCTGGTAGGGGCTGATGGGAATTGTAGTTCCTGAACATCTGGAGAGCCGCAGGTTCCCTACCCCTGCTCTAGTAAGTTTGTAAGAAACAACACACGAGGGAGGAAAAGAGACACAAGCTAGTGTATTTGCCACACAGAAGTCAAGCTCTTTCTAGAATACTGCCAGGCAATCCATTACATTAAGAAAATTAGTGATTATTTCAAGAGTTTAAATTATATTCCAAAAGTTGGGGGGGGGGGGGGGAGATAGAAAGAACCATACAAATTTTGCACTGTACAAGAATTTACAGTATAAAGAACCACTGGTCCTTTCCTGTCCCCAGTTTACTGCCCTAAAAAGAGGGTGAAACATTACTTCTACTTATTATAAAATACTGATTTTGCATAAGCAGTGACCACCTAACTGCCAGCCCTAATTGGGGCTGTACTCAAGGGATTGTACTCAAGGCACAGGACAAACAAGGACAGCATTTGAAAATAAAGTAATGGAGTTAGGATGCTGTGTAAGTAACTGGTAATAACAAGTGTTGAAAAAAAGAAGAGACTACAGCAATTAAGGAAAAGTTTTGTTTTCTGTTTGTTAGTGTGAGTGATGCCTATTGTTTCTGTGCATGTTTTAAAAAGCAGAAGCACATTTAAATGCACAAACATATACATACAAAAGCTTACCCCTTGCAACTGCTGTTGTGGGTGAGTGGAAAGAGGAACTCGTGGCTTGTTCCATCCCAGATAATCTTGATTTGATCTCATTTTTTTAACCGAGAGAGGGGCTGGCTGAGAGAGAAAGCCCAAGCTTCTTTTGGCAGAAGGAGTCTGATTCAACACGTTAGACCTATAAGATGAGATGGGCTAAGCAACAGGGTTTCTATTCCAAAAACTAACAAAACCAATTAATCCCATCAAAGATAGATTAAACACAATAGGTACGCAAGGGCAGTATGACATGGTCATCAACCTCCAATATTTACCGTTTATACTGGTGGTATAAGTCGAGTTTTTCAGCCTTTTTTGGCTGAAAAATGCCCCCCTCGAATTTATACACGGGTCCCACTTACCGGTAATTCTTGTGTGGCATTCCCCCTCTCCCATCTTCGCTCTGTCCTGCCTTCTTCTCTGCTGCCCCCCTTTCAGCCACTTTCTGTGCCTCGTTCTCCTCTGCCTTCTCCTCCACCATCTCCTGTCCCGTTCACCCTCCACGGCCCCCAGCTTCTTCCTTCTCCCTGGACCTGCACACACCCACCTCGCCCCTCCTTAAAAAGCCTTCCAAAGGCTTCTGGGGCACTCCTTTTCCCCAGCTGTGCTCCTTTGCCAGCTTAGCACCCCGCCTCCCAATGGACCTTTCCCCACCCCTCAACTTACACTTTTCGAAGTTAATAAGGTTTCCCAGCCTTTCAAAGTAAAATTAGGTGCCCTGACTTATATGGTTTTAGATTTGCATAATGCGAGTACATATACAGTATACATACATATGGCAAAATATGTTATCACACAATTACCTCTATGGAGCCCTGCTCCCCTGCAATATTATTTAACTCTCATTTTGCCATGACAACTGGCTTAACCTCAATTTAGAATTCCCATTTGTGGGGAACAACTACCTATTTGTCTAGGACTAGGTCTAGGCTATTCCACCACTTAAAGGTGGTGATTTGGAATCGATTAGAGTCTGAACCTTTGCTATTGGGGCTCCAGCTCTGTGGAACAGGTTCCCTGAAGAGATGAGAGGGGGCCCTCCTGGCAGAGCTTCAGAAGGTGCTGCAAAGCCTGCCTATCTGTCAGGACTTTTGAGAAGGTTTCAACAGCCCATATATTTTAAGAGATTTGGGGCCTACTATTTTCTTTGACTGTAGATGGGGATGTTTTAACTATTATTGTAAGCTGCCTTGAACCTAGAGAAAAGGTAGGCTATAAATATTTTAATAAATAAATAAACTATCACTTGCATCTGGAAATACCAGCAAGTGGGAGCTTAATTTAAGCCTCCCCAAATGAAGAAACCTTCAACAGTGCTTCATGCACTAAGGGAGAACAAGATGCATTTGTGCCCTTCAAAGACCAACAGAGGTCTGGGATGATATCTGAATGTGACTTCAATGTCTCATCGTCACACTGATAAGAAGTGTTTATTCCTCAAGCCAGAATAACTGATAGGGTTTCATGTTATGTTGTATTTTTATGTGACAGTTTCCTTAACTGACTTAAACGGGCTCAATCCACAACACTGATAATGTACAATATACCTACTTCTTCAGCAAAACATTGTCTAATGGAGGAATAATATAAAAATCTGATTTCATGTATACACATACATCATTTGAGAAATGCAGTGCTCTGATATTAGCAACAATTCCATACCCACCTGTCTAGATTAGAATTACTAGCTGAATAGTCCTTTGTGGATGATCTACTACCATAAAATGAGGAGGTCTGTAAAGGCAAAACCCCTTGAAAAAGAACAGAAAAACATGTTAAAAGCAAAAACATCTTAGAAGGCAAGCCACATGGTACTACAAGAAGCTGCTCAGTATAAGAACCGTGATGGCGACCTTTGGCACTCAGGATGTTGTGGACTACTTTCCATCAGCCCCCGCCAGCATGATCACCATTAGCCATGCTGGCAGGGGCTGATGGGAATTGTAGTCCATCACAACTGGAGTGCCAAAGGTTCGCCAACACTGGTATAGAATCATGTTAACCCACTTTTTCTTTGCATCAATTTATAATGTGTACGGATGCATGCCACAAAAATCCCGCCCAGTCTCACAAACAAAATTGGAAATGGATTTAAGTGTAGCTTGATATATTTGATACAGCACTATTTCCCCTTAGTATGTGGAACTTAGGAACAGGTTGTTCTATCAGTTCTCCAGCCTATGCAATGAAATACGTATATGGCCTGTGTTCCTTTTTCTTACTGCATGTGAATATTAGAGCTTAGCTTCAAGGAAGACTGTCATTATTCCAGGAAGCATAGCTTTATGCCATACAAAGGTACACAAGAATACAAAAGGCAAAACATTTTTAAAAGCCTTTTCCCAACAGAACCATGAGAGCTTTTATAGTGAATTACTTGCTAATCTTTATTTGAGCTGAGTGCCAAAATGCAGCAGCATAGCTCAAAAATGTGTCACTTCAAGAAACTGAGATACACCCCTATATTTGCATCTGGAAAGGGACGTCACCTGAATTTCCATGTAAAAGGCCTTGAGAATTCCAGTGATTACACCACCTTCTTTGCCAGTAGATGCAGGAAAAATTGGCCCTAATCTTGTGTATGTGTTCAAGTTAAAAGTTTTTTATGTTGCCTGTTGAGGTTGAATTGAGAGGAAAATCAGCCAAGAGGTAGAAAAATACCAGCACAACAATTTACATTTCTCCTAATCCCTCAGTTACAAGATTCTCATTAAAATCTTGTTGGGAGGTTCTTATTCTTTTGGCTGAATTATATCCTAAACATATGATTCACATTCATCCCCTACCCTACCCCAATATATTACAACCTGAAAGAGTTCCATTCAACTAAGTATGCTAATATTCAAGGAAAAATTAAATCTTGGCAAGAAATTAAGGAAGAAAGGAAAAATATTCAAAGGATGCTATATTTTCAAATTGTTTCAAGACTAAGGAGAAATTTAAAAATAGCAGGTGTCCTGAGAGAAAGGTCAGAATCTGAAAAAGAAACTGATCAGCAGGAGCAACATATATTGGGAAGAATCTAGAAGATATTACTTAAATATGATTCAGAAAGAAAACGAGAATTGTATGATAAAATGAATGCAAAACTTTCAAGAAGAGATGAACTTTCATCAGTGGGAAACACTATGGACAAAAAATATTAAACTTACTACTAGCCAACTGCTGAAAGTAAATTGGTATAAGATGTTTTACAGATGGTATATATCCCTAGATGATATCAAGAAAATGGATTAAAAAAATATAAGAGAACATTCTGGAAAGGTCTAGAACCATGGTGGCGAACCTTTGGCACTCCAGATGTTATGGACTACAATTCCCATCAGCCCCTGCCAGCATGGCCAATTGACAGGGGCTGATGGGAATTGTAGTCCATAACATCTGGAGTGCCAAAGGTTCGCCACCACTGGTCTAGAAAAACCTAGCTTGTTTTTCTATAAGTGGTGGACTTGTAGCAAGACAAAAATTATTTGGATATTAATCCACACAGAAATGCAAAAAATATTAAAGGTCAAATTTTGAATGGACCCTAAAGTTATGTTGTTGGGTATTGTACCAAAAAAACTTGCCAAAGCAGCAACAAGAACTATTTCTTTATATAATGACTGTGGCAAGAATTGCCATTGCCTCCACCTGCAAAGTGGACACAGATCCCGCTCAAGAGAATTGGGAGGTTAAAACAAGACAGTATTACTTAATGGTGTAACAAACTAATTTTGCAAATAGAAGACCCGTATATGATTTTTTTAAAAAATGGGAGTCCTCCTCTGAGTATTATAAAATGTAAAGTTCGGTCCAAGTTTGAAAGTTATTATAATTTCAATGTATAAGTGCATAAATGTACGCATACCTTTTTAAAATATATACAGATACTGACAATTTTAAATTTAATAATTATGGAATTGCAGAAAAGATGGAGTAAATTCAAGATTGTTTTTCTATCTTAGATTGTACTTTATGTTCCTTTAGTATAACTGATACTCAGTGCAGATCCATCTATTGTGTGTTTATATACTTATTCTCTCTTCCCCTGTATTCTTTGGTTGTTGTTGTATTGTTATAGTGTTTTGTGAAAAATTAATAAATTTCATTTTAAAAAACTAAGCAAGAATACCAACAGAATAGTTCAGTTCAAAGGTGCTTTTCTGTAAGCACAGGTGTGTGCATGCTTGCTGATTTCCCCTTCCGACTCATAAGCTCCCCGTCCGCAGAGCTTCCCTGATCCCAGAAACAGAATTTCAAGGGACAGGAGTGAAGGTGAAAAGGCAAGAAAGTCCTGCTCACAGTAATGTGGATCCATCTCCCATGTTCAGTTTTACTAGTTGAGATGGCACAATCACTGTATCAATTTGTCAAAAACAGTAGCATAAACTTGTTTACCTGATGTTCTGTTCTCCTCAGCCTGTTTCAAGTTCAGTTGCTTTTCTCTGCTACTACATAAAAATTTCCGTGCGGGATCAGTCATAGCTTTGTTATTGCTGCAGGGACACATAATTTTATTTGACGCTAATGTACCATACTACCTTATTCTCTGCATAGACTTGCTACCTTTACATGTCTCCTGTTCTTTGTAAAACGCTGCACTATCACGTAAATACATATTTTAACGACTAGTCCTATGAATCTTAAGCTTAAACTTAAACATTCAGCTAATTTTAACATGGAAATGTGAAGGGAGCCACCCTACTTGTACACCAGCATTGCAATCCTAAGAAAAATTACACTTTTCTAAAAGCTGACTGGGGATTACACTTTTCTAAAATTACACTTTTCTAAAAGCTGACTCTGCATTGTGACTTTGGACTTTCTTGGTGGTCTCCCCATCCAAATACTAACAAGGAACAACCCATCTTAACTTCCAGAAACTTCAGAGATTGGGCTAGTCTGGGATATTCAGGCCAGAGTACTAAAATTTAGAAAGCTATGAATTCTGTTGAGGATTTCCCTGCCAACCACACACAGCCAACATACATTCATAACATGCTATTACCAAATGTGCACAATTTTCAAGGATACTAACACTGTTTTTTTACAACAATGTAAGATTATGCTAACATTTTTTAAAGTGAGGCTTTCTTAGTTACTTTAAGCTACAAATTTACTGTGGGGGAAGAGATTAAGAAAAGAAGGGATGGTAGAGAAGGTGTAGAATAGTTTAAGATAAAAAAATTACCTTGACGAATCATTCTCTTTAGGGTAATCTTCATTCATTTCTGAAGTAGGCTGGGCTCTTTTTCTCCTTTCACTGTTTTATTTAAAAAACACATCCATTCAGTCCATGAGAAAACAGAAGAAGCCATTCTTTCATGTTAAAACATTTTAAGACATTCTCTGGAAAGTTTGATGTTGGCATCGATACTTTCACCCCTGCTTTGCATGAAAGGTACAGTGGAATTTTCCAGGCAGCTCATATATTAAAACATTTTTAATAACTTGAAAAACAATTGACTAAATGTTTTCATAGCCATGCATACATTAATGCATATACACTAAATAAAGATGCAGTATCTTAAAAAGTTTGTTTCCATACCGATTTTCCAACAACCCACTTCTGTGAGGTGTTGAAGTTGCAGGAGTAACCACCATGCTAACCCTGTTGCCAGATATTCCAGTTCCCCCAGAATTCTTAATGGCTGCTCTTCCTGGGCTGGCAAGCACCTTACGAAGTGGAGTGTCATCTTTATTTTCTACCACTGTCTTTTTAGTAGGTGTCTACAAAATCAAAAGGCCAACATTTATGTTGATATACTATATTACTCTTGCAAATCATAGGTTCAACTCAGTAACTTTGATGCAAGGAACTGCAGAGATTGACCTGTCAGACACTGCTATATGCGCAAGCAGCATGAACCAGTCTTTCCATGTAGGGCACATATATATACACAGACAGCTGACCGTATTTGCAGTGTGCTGGCCATACTGTTAAGTTCCTCAAACGATAAACCTGACTGGAGGCACTGGTTCACTCAACTAATGATTTGATCTCTAGTGTGTTGAAAGTTAGCCTGTGGTTCTCATTTGTAAATTCCAAAAAGCTATGACCTTCGTTTGTAAATTTAAAAAAGATCAAAACGTATCTTTTCTTAGGCTCATTCCGCACATGCAGAATAATGCACTTTCAAACTGCTTTCAGTGCTCTTTGAAGCTGTGCAGAATGGCAAAATCCACTTGCAAACAGTTGTGAAAGTGGTTTAAAAACGCATTATTTTGCATGTGCGGAAGGGGCCTCAGAGTGACCTTTATTTATTTGTTTGAGCTTATATGCCACCTTTCACCTTACCGGCTCAGAGCAGATTCCAACTATTATATTATAAAATAGAGTAAAATATATCTATATCTATATCTATCTATATATCTATATATCTCTCTATATATTAATTAACTAGTAATGAAAAGTTTAGTACCTCCCTCCTAGCTTTTGTGACAATTACTCTAACCCTAAATCTTTAGAAAACACATCAGCATTCCTTTGCAGACAAATCATCTCCACATATCTCCTTGATATTATAGACCTGATGCCTCCATTTTCCATCATGGTTCTACAATGCTTCCTTGCTTTGATCTGAGAAACTTCAAAGAGAACTTCTGATAGCATGGCAACATATGCTTTAATGAATCCTTAAGACGATTAAGGTTCACCCAGTGACCATGCAAAATTATACTCATCTATGCAGAATCGACTTCAGTTTGTGGGTGTGCATCCTGAAACTATTTATTCCAAGAAGAAAGCTATCTCCCTTTTTGCTCATCTTCCTATTTGTAAGAGAATCAGAGTTTTTTCTGCCTCCACAATATATAGATTAGCCTGTGGACAGTTTATTAAAAAAGAATAGCCAGCAAATATGAGCTACTTCCCAAAGGACCCACAAAAACCAAAAGCTGACCGTCAGTATCTAAAAAAGTACTACTTTAGTGTGGCACAAAAGATATGTGGGCAAGGGGAGCACAGAAGACAGGGGGGCATCAGTTAATCACTGTCAAGTAAAGATCTACTCACATATACACCAATGATTTTTTAGAAAGTGGGAAAATCAGAAAAAAGAACCTCTGAAGATGATTTCATGTTGAGATGGGCTTGTATGTAAGAAAACTGTCCTAGACCCAGGCTATTTATGGCTTTAAAGGTCAAAATTCTGAACTGGGTCTGGAATCAAACTGGAAGCTGGAAAAGAATTACATGCTCCAAATGGTCTGCCCTATTAACACTACAAAGGACTTGTTCTGTCACAGTGTCCCTGCTCTGCAAAAGCAGCCCCTTATGTTGAAGTATACAGTACAAAACATATACTAATCAATCTGCAATCACCAAACCATGATTAATTATGGTTAGATCCTTTCTGTCTCAGAAAGGGCACAACTGGCATATTAGCAAAGTAGGTAAAGGCATTTCTGGCCACTACGACACCTGCATATCATTGGGCAACGCTGAATATCAGGACCCTCCACATTAAAATTAACCATTTGAGTGAAGAATTGGCTAGCTCCAACAGTTGATTTAGAAAGCAAATACACAGCGGCACATACCTTAAATCCAATATAATGGGTTCAAATACAGACATGGCTTTAGTACTTCTAATTCATAAGGCTTGGAATATATATCATAAAATTCCAAATTGCTCTATCATAATGCTTATTTATCAAAGACAAAAGGAAGGAATATGAAAGAAGGAAGTGAAGAGAACTAATTGAAATACCTGGTTCTCAATATATTGAAATTGCCTGTTAGAATCTTTCTGCGTAGTCCTATTACCCAAGATACCTCCAAAACTGCTGGATCCTTGAGTAGATTTTGCAGCTAAAACAAAACATTCCATTAAATTCAAATTTACATGTAGATGTTTTTGTTTGATTTGTATTTCATTTTTTCCTGTGTCAAATTACTTATTAAAAGCACAAAAATGTATGCTAATTTTACTTACAAAAGATTGCTCTTTCTTTTAAAAAGGGCTTGCCCTATAGATATGGTAGCAACAATTGTGTCAAATACTATAGGTAACGAATCACACCATGAAATAGATCAGGAATTCATACTATGGCAAAACTTTGACCATGTGAAAGCAACCAACGTCAGCATTATATAAGACAATGACATAAGCCAGACACTGATATCCACCCCTACAAGCAGATGTGCAAATTTTTTATACATACAGAGAATATTTCATTAAGGAAAAAAATGGACAGGATTTAACTTTAGCAATAATCCTAATTCTGTTCATTCTCACTATGGCCCCTTCCACACATGCAGAATAACGCACTTTCAATCCACGTTCACAATTGTTTGCAAGTGGACTTTGCTATTCCACACAGTAAAATCCAGCTGCGAAGTACACTGAAATTGCATTATTCTGCATGTGCGGCAGGGGTCTTAGCCTGTGAGAGGGAGGGTCCTGATTCTGAGCTGGCTTACCAAACACTCTCCAGAAAGAAGTACTGAGACGGCACACCAATTCTTTCTACTAATCTAAGTCCATTGATCAGTGAACTGTGTGCACTGATTTGCATCTGCACTGTGGTAAGGCAACAACAGAGAACTCATGTTGTCCTGCGCTGGAATCTATCCTCCTGCCACCAACATGGTTTCAGAGAAAAAAATCCTTGCTCCCCCGCCCTCTCCGCTGAAGGTTCACAAAGGATACAGACCAGCTAGGATTATGAATCTCTTCTGTGGTGGAGGTCTCTAGACCAACTGGACAGAATCCAGTTCTCCTCTGCATGGTTCTTGATGACCACCCTTTGCCTGCTCATTCCTCTGCTACCTTTCAAGGATGCCAGTGCTCATCCTGCACTGTGTTGTTTGAACTGGTGTACATAGTTGACCTATTTCATTGTTAATTAATTGATCTAGTACTGTGAATTGTTAATGAATTGATCTAGTACTGTGATTATTGCTATTGGTCTACGGGTTTTTGTGCTGCTGTTATTGTTATGGTTGTTGCTGTTATTGCTATTGATATTGCTAGGTTCGATATGTTAAATCACCATCAAATATAACTTGATTGTGTTTATTATTATATCTATTTTATTGATGTCTAAATTGTTTATGGCTTATTGCTTATAGTATATCACTGTGATGCATTATTATGCTGTTAATATTATTGTATTATGAACTATTATTGTTGCTGTTTATGCCATGCTTTATTGTTTGGTCGCTACTATTGTTTGCCGCCCCAAGCCCTCTGCTGGAGGGTGAGATATAAATTAAATGTGAAATGAAATAACAAATGGGGCTCTTAGGGTGTTGCAAGAAACTGGTATGCTTGGCAGACAGGCAGCAGGCTGAAGACATATCCCACCTGGGGTTATTACATGGGATAATTCTGAGCAAAATAATGCAGTTCAGAAGACAGACTTGACTCCCCAACCAGGCATGCAGCCATACAGGAACATGGTAGAGGTTCAAAGAGGTGGGAAAATTATGCTGGAGGAAGCAAGGGGACCAAATCAGACAAGAAGATGAGTCTCCACATTAATTCAATCACTATGAAGGTGTACAGCACAATCTACAGTTTTTGCAAGGTTCCTCGCTGTCCTGACTCATGCAGTTCCAGATCTCACTTATGACCTGCAAGAGCTAAAGCAATGAGGGAGAAAGGAGATTTGTGTGTATTTATCCACATCTGCGAAGTTATGTGGTAAGCAGACCAGGGGAGGGGGTGCCAGGTCTTTTTGTATGAAAAAGACACACAGGGGAGAAACTAATCTCAGTCCCTTTCATCTTTGACTTCACTGTATTCCACTGTTTGAAGCCAAGCTCCAGTGTCCAAAGTAAGCTTTCCTGGAAGAAAAATGCTTAACGGGACAGAAAGTTGAGGAATGGGCGAGAAAAATGGGTTTAGCTCCATTTACTTATACTGCTTTCTGTAAAATCATACTCACTTTAAACTTACCTACAAATGAATATGTATGGATCTCCGTTATGTCTATGTTGGTTTTAAGTACATATTTAACTAGTCTTAAATTTTTCAGAGCACCAAAATCACTTAAGATACTTTCCTTTTGGGGATGAATAAAAGACCTTATGCTTATTGTTTAAATTTAACTAATTTTGTCTACTGAAAAGTGTAATGTTTTAAAGAACTGTGCATTTTATGTTCTTAAGGTAGTAAAATAAGTTTAGGTCTGATAAAGGAATTATCATATAAATTTTAATTTCCTTGCAAGTCTAGGGTTTTCTCCCATTCCTGCAGCACATAAAACATTACACATAAGCACCTCAGGCTAGTTATAGATACTTTCTCATGACAAGAGACTACTCAGATTATGTTATGCACTTACCTGTATGAAACCTGTTTTGAACAGCCTCCAAATACAGCCTCATTTCATCTGCATCTTTTGATGGTATTTTATCCACTGTCAAGAAACTGGAATCCTTCAGCGTTACCATTAAGCAACTTAATTTCCCTCTATTTGGTCGTACCACTACATTTTTAATATTATGGTTTAGCTGGAAAGAAAATGGAAACCACTTTTGTACTTAATAGTTCAAGGAAAAGAAATACTAAGGAATTCTTTTTCTTCCCCATGATAAAAATATTTTAATAAAGTACTCAAATCAGCTCCCCACTGACTCAGGCTTGCCAGTTGACATGACATGTCGTGGCATAAGTTACAACCAGTTTGTGCTAAAATGCAGAACATTAAATAACTGCAAACTCAGCAGAACTACATTTTCAGTCTGATAACAATGCATGACATGGCAACAAAGACAGATCTGTAACAGATTTCACTTTTATATCCCTGCACGCTATCTCACCGCAAACCTCCACCTTCTGCTTTCAATGTCCAAAAAGCCTCTCTATATTGACCAGCTTTTTAAAAAATTACCCCTAGACTAGACATACTTAAGCCCAATCACACAAACATATCTTTGACCTCTTGCAGCCTTTGTGATAACTGAGCATGTACTAAGGATAACAGCAATTAAATCAATAGACTGGTTTTGGTAGGTTCTCAGGGCTGTGTGGCCATGATCTGGATTGTTTTACAAACTAGATGGCATTAAAATGCTGATTGCACTTCTTGATCTCTTTCTCCTTCACCCTCAAGATTGATAACTGTAATGTGTAAACAGACACTCTGGCCCATTCAGGCAACAGAATGTTTAGAGCTCAAAGGGTTAATCTGGATGTGATTGTCTGAGGGAACTGCACAGTGTTCTATAGCCAGAGGACAGGGAGTTCTGGGGGACAACTGAATTGACACCAGAGTGAACAGTTGTTCTGTTCTAGCAGCTCCGTTTTCTGGTAGCTGAGGGCCAGTTGAAAGTGAGCTGTGCTTCTCTGATTAAGTGCCAGGGAGGACAGATTTAATTTAGGGAATCTGTGCCAATGCCCTGGAGTTAACCATAACCCAATAACACTAATTAATCACACTGGTGGCTTGGTTGAATTTCTCTGAAAAGAACCCCACGCAAACATGGAGCAGGGAAGCTTCTGGAGGGGGAGTTATAGAGAGAGAGGATAGGAGCTTCCGGAGGGAGAGCAGCCATCCTTCTTTGAGAAGAACCATGTAAGAGAGACACTCTAGTGCAGGGGTCGGGAACCTTTTCCGCTCAAAGAGCCATTTGGCTCCCCCTCCCCCGCTCCCCCCCACTCGCTCGCACGCCCCCATCCACTCCCCCGCCGACTTGCTCCCTCGCCCGATCACCCCCCCCCCGCGCCTGCAGGGCAACCAGCAAGGCGGGCGGGAGGAAAGCCCGCGGTGTGGCCTGGCCGGCCGCGGGCAAGAGATGCGCCCGCCCTGCTTCCTGCAGGGTGGGCGAAGATGGGCTCGGCGGCTCGGCCTGGCCAGCCGCCAGGAAAGCGCCTGCCCCGCAATCAGCGGGGCGGGCAAGAGGTAAAGCCCGCGGCTCGGCCTGGCCAGCCGCGGGGGAGAAATGCGCCCGTCCTGCTTCCTGCCCAGGCGGGCAAAGAGGGGACCGGCGGCTCGGCCTGGCCGGCCGCCGGGAAAGCGCCCGCCCCGCAATCAGCGGGGCGGGCAAGAGGCAAAGCCCGCGGCGTGGCCTGGCCAGCCGCGGGCGAGTGATGCGCCCGCCCTGCTTCCTGCAGGGCGGGCGAAGATGGGGCCCCGGCTCGGCTCATGGAGCCGCAGAACAGCGGCGGAAGAGCCGCATGGGGCTCGCGAGCAGCGGGTTCCCGACCCCTGCTCTAGTGGAAAGACTGTCTTAGAGATAGTGTTCAAGGAACAGTGTGAGTTATACTTATCAAGGATAGAAATTAAGGTTCGGCAAAAAGGGTTAGAAAGCTAAACAGAACACTGTAACACGTATACAGGAGTATCTAATTTTACTGTTTAGAATTGAAGTGACTGTAACAATGGGAAGGCACTAAAATAGTAACCTGTATGAAACTTGTATCAACTGGCAAAAAGTTACTAAAACAATTTGTAAACAGTAACCTCTCAGAAATCTCTTCCTACATATATATTTATCTATTTATTTTCCAGCAAAACTTTCACTTAGTTCCAGTAAATATTTTTTTTTATTTCATGGTTTAACATTACAAACCTCTGGTGCCAGTTTATTATATCCTGACACAAAGCTAATGGGTTATTTTGGTGTCCCTTCAGAGCTGTTTCTCAGCCTAATTGAAAAGTGACCTGGATGAGCAGCTAAATACTACTCCTCTTGTGCACAAGCGTATGTGATAATACCCATGCCCAGCTTTTATCTGCCAGTCACGAGATCCAGAAAACAAGTTTCAAACCATCTACAATACAACAGCTGAGCACAAGCAGAAGGAGCAGAATCAGATGTCATTCTACCATTTTATTGCAATAGCTGCAAACAAAACAAGCTTCAGCAAGGAACCAGCCTCTTCCTTGATATAACCCTTTTAGCATTAATCAGCACCTCTTAGGACAGGGGTGGGCAATTATTTTTTCCATGGGGCCGCATAAGAAACAGAAAATATTGTGGAGGGCCGGGCCAAAAGGCAGGGGGGCGAGGCGCTTTTGAAAGCCCCACAGAAGCCGGCAGCCAAGGCAACCGGCTTCCGCTGGGCTTTCAAATAAAGACGCATCTAAACTCCCCTATAACCTGGGCTTTAAGGGGGCTTATATGCTTTTGAAAGCCCTACAGAAGCACAGCAGGGGGGCCAGTCAGGGTCATCCGGCGGGCCGGATGTGGCCCGCGGGCCGTATAATGCCCAGGTCTGTCTTAGGAATTAATCAGAGCTCTTTAATTCAAAGGATCTGGTCGCCTCAGTGCTTTAAGAGTTAAAAGACTGAATCCATACTAGCATATCCCATCAAGAAATTCAAGAGCAGAATGATCTAATCCAGGGGTCTGCAACCTACGGCTCTCCAGATGTTCATGGACTACAATTCCCATCAGCCCCTGGGGCTGATGAGATTTGTAGTCCAGCGAATTAATTTCCTGTCAAGAATCACAGTTCTGTGCAGTGACTAAGATTGCAATCCTAAGGACATTATCCTTAGAGGAAGCCCTCTGGACAACTTGTAACTCTGAAATACACAACTTTAGGATTTCTCCAATAACTCTCTTCTATTTCATACTTGAGAATATATTCTCAGGGCTGACTGGGAAAATTTATTCTACTCAGCTCAGTCAATCAGGGAGCATACCTGCTAGCTCACCAAGATCACCCTCCCTTTTCTCTCAGGGTGGGGGAAAAAGCATCTGTCCAGAATCTGGATCCAAATCAAACTGCTTCCTGCCCAAGATTACTGCCATCTAATGAAAAATATTGTTTGTGGAACAAATAATGTACTTCCTCACTCAATATACTAGTACCCACTGTACTGTGTACCTTACCATGCTCAACACTTTCATAGCAACATTTGTTTCTGTTAGTTTCATCTCATGTTAAAATTTTCCTTATCAGAGCCATCACTCAAAGCAGCACCCTGATACTTAAGACTTCTCTAAATTTTATTTTCTCCCAGTGTCTAAAGCATTTAATCCCTCCATGCTTTTTAAATCCATTAAGTATACTTGAAAAACTCACAAAACAGGACAATAGGATCAAAGTTCTGGAAAGTATTTATTTATTGGTTTTCTATACCGCCCCATCCCCGGGGGGCTCTGGGCGGTGTACATCATAAAATCTACCATAATATAGCCAAGTAGAAGCAAAAATGAATCTCTAAGAAAACAAGTGTCAGCTAAATGGACTTCGAAATAACAGTTGTTCACAGCAACACAATGCATGTGTTACTTAAATAAAAAGCTTTTGAAATTCAGAGTTACCTGGAATATTTTTGGAATCCCTCCAGCACTGTAGCGAACCACTAGAGTCACTTTGCTATCACTATCCACAACTTCAAATGTCCCTTCTTTCCATTTTGTGGTCCCAGTTTGTAGGCTGCGCATGCGAATGGGTCCATGTAATTTCAGTGGAGTCATGTTTTCATATAGTTTATAAAGCTTTTTTTAGTGTTTTAAATGAGAACCCTGTTTAAGAAAGTTATAATTAGTAGATAGTTAATAAACACACCAAATAAAAAACCATCAAATCAAAGGCATTGATTGCACTGACACTTTGAAATCCCATACTCTGGAACCCAAGGATTTTTAAACCCTCCTCAACTTCTAAAAGATCCAAAGTAGCTAACTCAATGCAGGCATTCCAAAATGTAACAGAACTGTTACAGCATTTATTAACATTATTTGAACAGATGTTAGCCATAACTGAATTCAATGGGATGAGGAAGATAACATCAGTTTAATACTCCTGTAATTCCAGAATGAAATTACATATAAACAGAACTGACAAACAGGTAAAATGTGTCAACTAACTTCCATTAAAACAATGCCAATATGTAAGTGGCATCTTTTTACAGTTCATTAGGAAAGGCAGGCGTAAGAACTGCTTACTTTAGTGCCGTAAAAGTGAACAGCAGCCTCAGCAACATTGCACAGCTACTCCTACTGGTTACCTGCTTTAACTGCAGGAACCTCCAAACAAAAACCCAAGCAGAGCCAGAGGCAAGAGTCTCTGTGTACAACTGTTTTTATAAGGGAATACATCTGATGCCTACTACTCTGATTATTATACGTTTCACCTTGTTCCTAGTGCATTTGCAAAAAATTTCCTGCGCTGTTTATGGTATGTCATTTAAGACTGTATTTTGTCCTCTGATTTTACAATCCCTTTCCTTTTTCATTGTGCATTGGATATTTTATGCTGCCTAACTGAATGCACATATATAGTGTGTTGTAACATACCTTGAGTGTCAATGAGAAAGTCAATACATAAAATAAGTAAACAAATGTCCTTTCTACACAACACAAATTAATTGGCATGCAGATATTTTAAAAAGGACTGTTTTGGCTTTTTTTGTCCACATAACGCAGACAAATAAAACTCTGGCAGGGAAAGCAATTCTTTTTCCTGCCCCCCTCATACTTTCCATTTCCATAGAGCAGCTTGCACCTGCTATTTTCTGCCCACTTCTGGAAGCTCTGTGCTGCCGCAGTTCACAGAATGTTCTCCCAGAGTTTCCTCTGCTTGCACCTCATCCGCGTGTTGTTTCAGTGTACAAAGTACATCGATAAAGTTAGTTTTTCCGGGCGATCCCATGCTCGTGTAATTTTTGTTTTAAATGAGGTATCTTCAAAGCTATGACGACGCGATACGAGAATCGACTGTGATTCTCATATCATGTCATCATAGCTTTGAAGGTATCTCATTTAAAACAAAAAGAAAAAAATTACACGAGCATGTGATCACCCGGAAAAACTAACTTTATCGATTAACTTTATACACTGAAATGACACATGGATACGCTGCAAGCAGAAGAAATTCCATGGGAACATTCTGCAAATGGGGGCCTCCTGAAGAGCGCAGAAAATGGCAGGAGTGAGCGGCTCAGTGGAAACTGAAAGTAAGATGGGGTTTTGGGGGGGGGGGGAGAGGCAGGGAAGATAAACATCTCCTGCTCTCCACACAGCAAGCAGGAGACATTTTCAAAGCAACTTTTGGAAAAATGAGCTGAAATAAAACATCTTGAGGATTTTTTGGGGGAAAACTGCATGGAGTTCCTCCCCAAAATGCTTCTTTTAATGTCCTCAAGGCATTTTATTTGTACTGTGCAGAAAGGGCCAAACAATAATCCTTCCACCCTGTGACAGGATACAAATAAATTTTTAGCTTTGGTTCTTATTTACCTTGCAGGAATTATATGCCAATAAAGGCTTGGTGCTACTACTACCTTGCAGGTATATTTGTAACTTGGTTTTACTTAAAGTGTTAAGATATATTTGTAGTCTTACCACTCAGTCAACATCAATACAACATACGTTTCCTCTCACATTGTCCTAGAGACAAGCGACTTAAAGATTTGATTGTAACTTTGAAACTACCATGTATTGGCAATGGTACCTGTCTGTAGTTAATTTACAAAATAATGACTAGTTTAACATTTCTACAGAAATATTGCTAGATCTCCAGATTGCAGAAATAGAAAAGAAAGGCAATCATGTTGGACAACATACAGAATCATCCCTTTCCCAGCAGGTGATCAGTCTGACATGCCAAATGACAAATACAGTGAGGTGTCCACTAAACAGCAATGACAAGCCCCTGACTATAATTTTACTAATGAAGCAGTTTCTAAAATTGATTTTACTTTTAGAATTCCAATTATATATGCATTTTAACCACACTGAATGTTATTTCGTTTTAAATCATATATATTATTTTGCAAACTTAAACCCTGGACTTTTAAAATGAGATATAAATAAATAAATGGACCCCAGGATAATAACTGCAATCTCGGGGCGGGGGGGGGGGGGGGGGGGGGGAGCTGCATTTGAAGCTGTGTGACCCCTGCACTGGTATCATTGCCACCAGTGCCACACAAAGTAGCAGAGAGGCAATTAGTTTATCTCTATGGCACCTAAATCTGAAAGTTTCCAGACACGGCTGCTTCTGTGCTGTTGGCGCCTGCACTGACATGGAGAGGGGCATTCTGGAGTTGGAGCCCATTTTAGTTGGCATCCAGTGGAGTTTCAGTCCATGAAGGTCCCCTCTTTGCTGCGCAGGCTTGTGCCATCAAAAAGTGTGGCATAAGTCATTCATGATGATGGGCTTCCCTGGGAGAGAAGAGGATATGCGCCATATCCCCTAGTGCCCGAGCTGCTAGAGGCAGCGCCGTCTGTGGCCACCACTCTACTCTCCTCCCTTTAAACTGGGCTATAAGAAGAAGAATCACACTTTTTATAACCAGTCGCATAAAAGGGTGAAAAAATAGGTTCTTGTGGTATTTTAATGAAGGACTAAAGAGCTTATTTCATTTGATGAATGAAGTGATCAGCGTATACATGCAGATGAATTCAAAGACGGTGAAAAAACTTATTTTTACAAGAAAGCTGTCAAAAATAATCAAAATCTGAAAGGAGAATAATTAAATTAATTTCAAAGCATTAAAATCCCAAGCTGCAACAATCTGTGAAAGGTGCTGCTAGAATAAGTATAAGCATATGCAAAAAAATTCAACTACTAAACACTAGTCAACCTAGAATACAGTTGCTTTTGAACAAAACTTTAAAAAGTTATGAAACATTTACTCAGTTTAGAAGTATTACAATAAACATTAAAAATGTTTATACCCTATTGTATTTTAAAAGCTTCTTAGCACCTTGCAACATTCCACAATACTCTAGATACAACAAATGCACTAGTCCAAGACTAAACTATTTATTCTAATTTCCTACAAAGACATGTCAGAGCCCTTCGGGGGTTGGGCGGTATATAAGTTGAATAAATAAATAAATAAAAATATGTAGGGATATTGCATGACAGGTAGCTCTTCCATGGATAGACTTTAACACAGAATCCAACCTCTACTACTCGACAAGCAAGTAAAAAACCATGGGTGGACAAGCTGATACAAGCATTACGGTAACTTTTGCTCCAATTATTTCTATCTGAAAACATGTACCTGAGGTGTCTTTAACATAATATTTTATTTGACTAAATATCAAAGCAAGTGGCTTCAGGGGCGTAAGAAGAGTAGGGCAAGGGAGGGCTCTTCTCCCCGGGTGCCAGTTGTCTGGAGGCACCCTAGCCACTGCTGCCCACAAAGAGAAAGCATCTGTGGTTGTTTTAAAATTAAGCTTAATTTACTTATATGCAAGCAGCATTGTGGCCAGGAGCAGACTTGGGGTGGGGACAGGCCAGGGTGGGCACTCTTTCCCTAGCCTTGACCCCAGCCGTAGTCTTCTGGCTGCAGCTAGCCTCTTAATGAATTAAGCTTAATTTTAAAGCAACCATAGTCTTCTGTGGTTGGCAGCAGAGGGTAATTTGTGTTAAAATTAAGGTTAACTTTCTTTCAGGCAAGCAGTAGCCAGGACAAGGGTAGGGAAACAGCACCCTGATTGGTCTGTCCCTGCCCCCAGCCTCTTCCCAGGTACTGCACTGCTTGACTTGAAGTTAATCTCAGTTTTAAAACAAATATAGGCTTTTGCTGTTGCAGCAGGCGGACAGGGGTAATGCAGGCAATGCTTCCCCCATCCCCAAAACTCCTTCTCCCTTTTTTTCTGGATGAAGGATACACTAAATGAATAGTGTGCGAGAACAAGATCTTGGGGGTACAGGTGGACAGTAAGTTAAATATGAGCAGTCAGTGGGCTGCAGCGACAAAAAAGGCTAATGCGATCATGGGGTGTACCAATGAGGTATTACATCCAGATTGAAAGCGGTTGGGAGGGGTGTAGTTTGAAAGCTTGCCCAGGGAGCCACTTTCCATAGATACATCTTGAGAGGCTTACATCATCACCTCTTTAACAACCTGATCCTAAGCAATCTTAAACACATCACCATAGATAAGTTCCAAGATCAGGCTGCAAGAATGCTGCATTTTAAAATAAAGATCTATTCTGGGAGTATTGCAGAATAATATTTTGCACCCTTGAGTTTTTAAGAAAAACAAAGATCCGACATACAGCTTGTCAATTTCTTTCTGGGATCAGTAAGCAGAAATGCTGTGATCCTGTGTGTAACCTAACAGATGCAAAACCGACTTAAAAGTTCAGCCTGATTAATATCCATAGGACACACACCATCATCACAGAAGGACAACACTCAAGGTGCACAGTGGGGCTTGTAGTTCTCCAACTTCCAAAAAGACCTGGAATTCTCATAAACAAACAGGGTGAAGACCCAGTAATGTACACATGTACTCATTCTTGCTATTCTTCAGCTAAGCCATGTGACTTCACTACTGTAAAATTAGGAATGCTTCGGTGATGGTCCCCAACTACCTCAGGAATGGACAAGCACCTAGTAGCCCAATCTGATGTAAGAATTAAATGTGGCAACTAGTTATTAAAACCAAAAGGCCCGATTTAGGAGACCAGATTTAAAGCCAGGCAATATCAGCAAAGACACTGGTGTGGCGAGGCAGAGGACGAGTCTTCAGCGGACAGTAACTTGACCAGGAACTGGCTGCTAAGCTCCTCACTTTTACGCTCTTGCATTTTCAAGGGAGATGCCTTCCGCACATAATCCCAGGAGGCGAAGCAGACCTTCTCGCCGCTTCAAGTCCAGCCAAAAGAGAGAGAAAGGAGGCTTCAGGAAAGTAGAGAGGAGAACTGGCAAAGGGGGCGGACACCCGGTGCGTCCAGAGAAACGAAGAAGGCTGAAGATTGCCAGGCGGGACTAACTTCAGTTGCGACTTTGAACACGGCCGGGAAGGGAAGAGGAGTTCATTTATCACGATTGCAACTCGTTTTAATTAAGCTGTGCGGAATGAGCCAAAAAGCGATCGAACCAGGGGGAAGCGAGCGGGGAAGAACCAGGTTGCAGCTGAGAGGGTGACGGGAGAGAAGGCGACATGGGTGGGCCACCGCAGTCCCGCACACCTGAACACAAAACAACCTCCCCCCCGCCCAACCACCCGGTTCTTCAGCCGCCCCACCGTCTCGCTCCCTCTCGGACGTTCAGTCTCCAGCCGGGGTCCAGCCCGACCCCCGCGTCAGGTACTCACGGGTGAGGAGGAGGATGGCGGCGGCTTCCACCTTCTCGTCCCCTCAGCGCCGCCGCTGCCTCCACCGCTTCTGTGTCCGGCGAGGTCCCCCCCACAGCCTCCCTGGCGCCCCGGCCCAGCTTCGGCCTGACCCAGCCCGGCCTCCCACTTCGCTTACGAAGAAGGACAGATGGCGGGAACCAGATCGGCCGCGCGATCGTCCGTGTGACGCAAGCACGTATTAAAGAAAAAGCCCTACCACGCGAGCGGGAAAGGCGGGGAGAATAAAAGGAACGTGTACGTCATCACGGCGACGTGCGTCTCTCAGCCAGAAATCTCCCATCGGGCGGAGGCTCCAGCGTTAGATAGTGCCCAAGGCCTAGACGTTCGTATGTCTACGCATGCGCTGTCTTTAAACCCGTGCGTGGTTTTTTTCCCCCATTTCCCGGGAGAGCTCACTGCGCATGTGCTCACTGGATCGCCTCGAACCTACTGCTTATGCCCAAAGAGAGGTCAGAGGTCACGGTAGCGGCAGAAGCATCAAGAGAAGGAAGAGGCGGCGGCTTCTGATCGGATCCATCATGGTCGCGGCTGAGGCCGAGGCGGCTTCCTGAGGCCTCGTGTAGAAGTTTCGACCATGCACAGTTTAGCGACGACTGCAGTAAGGCTAGGCCTGGTCCCCACCCCCCCGCCTGAGGAATACAGAAGCCTCTCCTGTCCGCTCTCTCATTGGCTGGTGAAATTGGGGAGGGGGTGGCGGCGGCAGAGAACAGAGTGCCGCAGTTTTCCCGCCAAATAGCAAACGCTTATTTCTTCCACTTTTTTTTGTTTTTGTTCCTCTAAGCAGAAAGCCGTTGGCTTCTCTCTCTGAACCTTGCGTTGTTTATGTTCATTTTACATATGTTTATGCAGGTTTGTTGTGGCTTTGAGTTGCTAATGAAATGTAGATGGATAGGTTAATAGTATGAATAAAATCTCAGGCTGGCTGTGGGGTCTTAAATTTGCACGTGTTGAATTATGCTAATGAGCGCCAGGTTCAACCACGATCCGTAACATGTGCTCCAAATTCAGATATCTCTCAATGGTGTATTATCAGTTTCCTGGCTGTTTCCTTAAAGTGGTACTCCTGAATCTGGTTTTAAATGTATTTCCACAAAAGCAAAACTTCTTTTTTCAGTTGGAGAATATTTTGAGGTGCGGCCTGTTAGTACTGGTGATAGTTTATAGTGTTAGTTCCATACTGATTCTTTTTGAAAGCATATTCTGATGTACCAGCAGTATGACTTGCAAGCTTTGTTTGCAACTTTGGCAACAACTGAGAGTGCACTTGAGGCCATTGAAGAGCTTGAATATGAAGGGTAGCAAATGAAAGCGCAGGTAGATATGTGGTGTCCCCCGCCCAACGTCATTTTCAGAGGGTGCAGTCTCCAGTTCTTCTGCCTCTCTTCTATTCCACCTTTACTCTGAATCCCTACCCCAGATCCGCTTTGCTTTTCTGTGTTTCCCTCTCTGGTCCTGCTTCACTTAACCCACTTTCCAAAACCTCTTTTCTAAGTCCGTCATCTGATCTTGCTGGATTCAAGCCCCCAAGATCCCTTATTGTTGTCATGCCATAAGATGTTTGTTAAAGTTCTAAAATATGGATTTAAAAAAGCAAAGATGAAGTAATGGTGGAATGACTTTTCTTCTAGAGGGCCATTCCACTTGATATGGGTGAGAGCTTTCTGTTTTGCCCACCTGTACCAGCTTATTGAATCTGTTTTCTGTTGCAAAAGTCAGGAGATTGGTGATCTCTAATTGTTCTTACTAAATGCTATACTAACTTAGGAGAAAATTAGACATTATAAAGAAACAACAGTCTTGTGTGTTGCATCTCCACCATCTCAGAACGTGCAGTATGTGATAAAATAGTGTATGGTAATGTTTTGGCATTGCATATTTCTTTTACTCAGTGTTAAGTAGAGAGGGAACTGTACGCAGTTTTGCTGTGTTGGGTTACAGCCAGTGATGGTGACTTTCTGGAAATACAAATTTAAAAATGTTAGCAAAAAGACAAATACACCATATTTTTTTCCATGTTTCATATTGTGCATTTAGCTTACCTCACACAAATTATTGCAGTGCAGCAGCTCTGACCACTATAAACTATAGTAACACATGTCAAGTGAAAGTCATTCCATGGAGAAAAATATATTTTCCCAAAGAGAACTGCTGCATCACGAGTGACACCCCTGTTTTCAGCAGTGGCGTAGTTGTTAAGAGCAGGTGTATACTAATCTGGAGGAACCGGGTTTGATTCCCTGCTCTGCTGTTTGAGCTGTGGATGCTTATCTGGTTGTGTTGAGTGTTAAATTGTGTTGTTGAGTTTGCTGTCGGAGAACAGCCATGTTGGAAGCCGCCTCGAGCCCCTTGGGGAAGAGGCGGCCTACAAGTTCGAAATATATTGTATTTAGCAGACTTGAAAACATCAAATAGTGGATGGCTTGATTTATTTCTGGTATGGACAGTTAAAAGGGGCTTGGACAGATTTATGGAGGAGAAGTCGATTTATGGCTACCAATCTTGATCCTCCTTGATCTGAGATTGCAAATGCCTTAACAGACCAGGTGATCGGGAGCAACAGCCGCAGAAGGCCATTGCGTTCACATCCTACATGTGAGCTCCCAAAGGCACCTGGTGGGCCACTGCGAGTAGCAGAGAGCTGGACTAGATGGACTTTGGTCTGATCCAGCTGGTTTGTTCTTATGTTCTTATGTTCTTAGTTTAATTATTGCTTTCATTTTTAATTGTTCACTCTTTAAATTCTGGAAGGGCAGATATTTAATGAGGATTGTACAGTTTATGCCCCTGGAAAAATGATATAAAATATTTCCATTTACACAGAATATAATTAGGAAAAGAGGCCTCTTTAAAGGGGCCATAAAAACAATTTCCCTAGCAAAGTACTGTCTTTTTTCTTATGGTAAGTGCAACAATAAATATCTGTAGCTAGAGATGTTTGTCTCATAAAGTCAATTCTATGAGCAAAAGTAGCAATTACCCTGCAAGAACATTTTCTTATGAACTGCTTGTTGTCATATGGTTTCCTATATTGCTGAAAGTAATAAAGAAAAGAGACGTGACTACAGCTTCTGTCACTTCTTTTGATTTCTCTCCCCTTTCTAAATACTGCTGTTAAAGCTCAGTAAACTGTATAGTTTGTCCTCTTATGCCACAAAAACCTGGAAATGTCCTTTCGTTTTCATCTGTGTCTTGAGTTTGTGAGCTTGTTGCTTTTTTATTGGGAGTCAGTTACTGAGCATCCTTCCTAGACAAGAGCTGTACAATAGTAATCCTCAAAGCTAAAACATAGTTCAGTGTTCAGAATAATCAGTGTCAGAAAGTCATATACAGTGTCAGAAAGTCATATACAGAAAATCAGTGTCAGAAAGTTAAAAATGTAGCTCTACTTCTTTTGGCATGGGTCTACCCTGCAGCAGAGTGCCAGCTGATTAGCGAGGCAGAATATGCTGGAAAGTTGTTAATCATTGGATTATAGCAGGTTTAACCTGCTTCCACAACGCTCACTTTCACCTCACTAAAATTTATGATATAAAACAAGTTGTTTAATCTGACAATTAACCTGCTCCAGTTTTCCTGAGTTTTGCTCATGTCTGTCTAGTAAGCAGGAAGAGTTGCCACTCCCATTCCCAGTAATGAATAGAGACCCTCCTTTTGGGTGAGAAAAACATTTCCTTCCTCTTGACTGCCAGAGGCTATTCCATCAGTAGTTAAGGGAGAGTTAATGCCCTAGATAGTAGAGCATGCAAGAGATATGACTGATCGCTACCCAAAAATCCATACAGAACCCCATGATAGCCAAACTCTCCAAGGCAAACTTGGTCTTCTGTGTCATTGAGGCAAGTGGTGATGAAAACTTTTTACTCTAAAAAGTCAATTTATATATGGTAAAATTATTAATTTTGGTGCTGAGTACTCCAGATTGCCATTTGGCTGCAAAATGTTTTGAATGCCTTGTTGTTCTTCCATGGCCAAATAGTTTGTGCTTCTCTCTCCCCTGCCCCAGTAATTTTTGTGTGTGCTGACATTTTGCGTTTGCCTTAACTCTGAACTCTATATATGCACTCATTTTAAAGAAGCCCCATTAATGGAAGCTGGGTAGTTCCCCCTGAGTTTACTTGGAAGTATCCACTGATTACTCCTCCTTGTTGGAACTTTTTAGGGCAATATTAACAATTTGTTTTTTATTGATCTTAAATCTTGTTCTTCATTCAAAGCCGGTGCCAACAGCACTGGCTCAGGTTGATCGAGAAAAGATTTATCAGTGGATTAACGAGCTTTCCAGCCCTGAGACTCGTGAAAATGCACTGCTGGAGCTTAGTAAGAAGCGAGAGTCGGTCCCTGATCTAGCTCCAATGCTATGGCACTCTTTTGGCACAATTGCAGCACTCTTACAGGTGGGTAAGATGCACTGTTTGAAATCTTTATCGTAGGTTGTTTATGAGAGCAAGGTAAAATGTATTACCATCAGAAAACCATCGTGGTAGGTTTACAGGTATTCCACACTCTCTTAGACTGTGCTCATAGAATTCCTAGGACACTGAAACCCTGCAGTACATTCTTTTATCTTGCAAGTTTTATCATCGTGAGCGCCAACAAAGGTTTCCTCCCCTATTAACAAATCTGAGAGGAAGTTCAGTCTTGCATTTATTATCTGTTAGAAGACAAGAACTTCAGAATCACATTGGAGCAGAATTTTTGGCTGAGATATTCAGAATTAAAAATCAGAGAACTCCGGACTTCTTGTATTAATAGGGTTTTTTTCCATTTTACTAATTTACAAAACTTATTTATTATTTGGTTAATTGATTTTGTACTGTATTTGTAATTTGTAGATGGTTGCTTGTATGGATCAGTTGACCATAGTAAGCTAACTAACATCCTTTGAAAAACAGCATTATGAGCAATTTATTGGACACCAGCCTCTGCTATGCCTGTCATATGGTTTGGTTCTTATGGGGGAGTCTCTGAGATCCTTATGGTTTGGTGCTTGCAGAGACATCTCTGGAACTGCTCATATAAGCAGAGCTCTGCCAGCTGTACTGGCTCCCAGTTAAGCACTGAATCAAGTTCAAGGTTTTGATGTTGAACTTCACAGCCATACAAAATCTGGACTGTCTTACCTGGTGGACCACCTCTCCAGGTATACCCCCAAAGGGCATTACATTCAGTTGGTAACAACTGGTGGTCCCTGGCCTTAGAGACTTCTGGTTGTCCTCAACCAGAGCTGAGAAGGCCCTGGCCTGACAGAACCCTCTATTAAATGTTACCTGGGCCCCTTCTGCACATGCAGAATAATACACTTTCTTTGCATTTTCAATGCATTCTGCTTTCCATGCACTTTGCAGCAGTGCAGAAAAGCAAAATCCACTTGTAAACCATTTTGAAAGTGCATTATTCTACATTTGCAGAAGGGGCCTGGGCCCAGCTTGATTTGGTTCAGCTCCACAAGGCCTGCAAGACCAAAATGTTTCACCAGGCCTATGGTCGAACAGCAATGGTTACATCTTAGCTGGCCTTCCTACTCCTGTCGTCTTATTCCGTCATCTGTTTTGATTTTGGCGTATTGTCTTTCTTAAATGTCCCCTCCCTGACTGATTCATTATGCATGTTATGAAGTGTGAAATTGATAGGATGCCAATTGGAATTTTGTTTTTTTTAATTGATAATGCTTTTAATTGTACTTGTGTATTATATTATATATATTATATTAAATTGTATGCCCTCCCTGTGCCTGACATTTGTTGGGAAAGGGTGGGATACAAATCTAATAAAATATTTTTTTTAAAAAAAACATTCTTAGCAGTTAAGTGAATGAACTGTGATTGAGGAGGTCCAGATCTCATGTCTTCCTCTCATTGTCTTTCATATTTAGCATGATCTTAGTGGGAGATAATACTGGCACAAGCTAGTTTGAATCCTGAATGTTCTATTTAAATGTATAATGTTAACATACCCTAGAACAGTGGTGGCAAACCTATGGCACTCCAGATGTTCATGGACTACAATTCCCATCTGTCCCTGCCAGCATGGCCAATTGGCCATTCTGGTAGGGGCTGATAAGTATATGTGAATCCATGAACATCTGGAAGTCTCATAGAAGTCGCCACCACTGACCCTAAAATTCTTTCTCTTAGCCCATTAAAAGGTATGTGTGTATCATGCACAATGTCCCTGGAGAGGAATAAGCAGTGAAGGACTTCAGCCACCCTGAGTGGTGACATTTTGCACATTGAAAATGTAGCCATGGGGAATGGTTGGTTGTATTTGTGTTGCAGCTATTTTGTAGAACCTTTTCAGGTAAATTCTGCATAATCTGTGCAGCCATCTTACTTAAAATTCCCTGTCAAAATGAAATGCTAGACATAAAGATAGATTTTACAACTAATGGAGTACTGAAGGATGGATAAGAGGATATAAACAGTTCTATGCAAACGTGTTTTTTTTTCTTTTCACCTTCACGTCAGGAAATTGTAAATATCTACCCATCTATAAATCCACCAACTTTGACAGCTCATCAGTCCAACAGAGTCTGCAATGCTCTAGCACTTCTGCAGTGTGTTGCATCACATCCAGAAACCAGGTAATTATGTTCTCTATGCTGGTTCTCTGCGGGGAAAAACGTTACTTTGCCAACAAGCTTTATTCCTGAGATGGGGGTGGGAGGGGGTGGGATTGCATCTGAGCCTGTGGCTGCTTTCCTATGGCATAGCAAACAGTAGATCTTAAACATGGCTTCAAAGCTGTATACACAGTAGCCCTGCAGATTTCCATACTACCTGAAAGTATGGCTGTCTTCTAATGTGAGCTTCCCTTCAATAGGTCTCTCACAGCCCCGGAGGGAGGCAAAAGGGCTTGAGGGAGTGGTGCGGCCTTGCACCGGTAGGTTTGTTTTCCACAGAGCATTTACCACAGTGAAGGAGGCAGATGTGTCAGTGGCTACCTGCCCCTCAGCCCCACCACAAAACCTGGAAGGCCAGGGCATTCCCGAGGGCCACCTGGTGTCCAGGGCTGGAAGCACAGTGCCCTGGCCAGTCCTGTAAACCCTATGGAGGACTTTCCGGCAGCTTGCATTTTTTTTCTTCTTGTGCCACCAGAAAGCCCTTCTGGAGGCAGCAGGACAGCACCAAAGCAGCACCATATTCCACTACCAAGAGTTGTGGATGGGGCTGCCAGTCACAAACTGCACAATTGGTTCCCAGTGGTACTTTTTATTGTTATCTTGTTAAATAGCAGTGTCTTGTACTGTAAGCCATGCGTTAAGTGTATATATAGTTAAATTAGATGGAGCCAAAACTTTGCGCAGGAATACAATAAATGAATTTCGGATGGATCCAATGCCAAATTCCCATTTATCCTGGAATAGTAAAATGTCAGCCAACAATCCTTCTATGATGGCAGAGGACTGTGAATACACAAGGTGGAATATTCATTTTTAGATAAGACTGTTTGTAGTTATGTATGTAGTTATATTAACAGACACCTAACTTCGTTGCTTATAAAGCTGATATTATTTTAAATATAGTGAACCTGCTAATAGAAAAGCATTGTTATTAATCAGTAACATTCTTGAGTTATTTTCCTTCCCAAGAAATACGTGACTGTGGTGAGGTAAATGTTTTCTAGTGAAAACTGTTTGTGCCAGATTTCTGATAATTATAATATTTCACTTCAGTTCTTCCATGGATTGGCGTTTCTGTGCAGGAGTCATAGACCATTTTTTATTTCAATACATTACATTGGTTGGGCTCAAAAAAGAGCCTAGTGGTAAAATCTGTAGGGTTTTTTTGAGTTTTGTGCCCCACGTGCTATTTTGTTGAACAGAAATAAAGCCAAGCAGTAAGTGACTACAGTTTAGGATTATGTACCAACATGCAGACTCAATTCTAACTGCTGGATGTTGTTTATCAGTGTGCTAGAGACTCTTCCCAGCAGGTCAAAGATGTGCAGCTATTTCTCTGAATTTTGCCAAAAAAGTACAAAAGAGGTAGAATTCCCCCACTCCCATGGCTCTTACTTACACAGGTGGATGATGAATTAGTATTTCTATTAGTATTTCTTCCTGTACCGCACAGCCTCTGATAAGTTAGCACAAATTTAGGAGCAGTTTCTCATGTTGTCTGTGTTACTCCTTGAACAGTAGATTGTTTCTATGGAGTGTTTGCTTTTTGCTCAGAAGCCGTTTTTCTCCCCTTCTCTAGGTCAGCCTTCCTTGCTGCTCACATTCCCCTTTTCTTGTATCCTTTCTTGCATACTGTTAGCAAGACTCGCCCCTTTGAGTATCTGCGACTCACCAGCCTTGGAGTAATTGGTAAGAAGCTGTTCTGATCCTGAGAATACTATTGACTCTCTTTTGAATAGTTTGGTTTCATCAGTTAGCTGCTTTCAAGTCCTAGAACAGCTCAAGCTCAGCAGTCCTGCTGGTTCATGATCACTTTCTGTCTGTTCTCCAGACTGTGTTCTCCTATACAATGAGACTGAATCATTGGGTAAAACTTGAGGAGGAGAAAGATTGTTGTAACATGTTAATAATGCTCCTTTGTTGCCCAGACATGGACCAGTTATCTATTTAGACCAGGGGTAGGGAACCTGCGGCTCTCCAGATGTTCAGGAACTACAATTCCCATCAGCCCCTACCAGCATGGCCAATTGGCCATGCTGGTAGGGGCTGATGGGAATTGTAGTTCCTGAACATCTGGAGAGCCGCAGGTTCCCTATCCCTGATTTAGACTAACATGAGAACCAAGAACAGTAGTTTTGTACCATTTCCATCATCCTTTTTGTTATGAAAAGATACTAGTATTTAATTGGGTTTCTGTTCTTCTTATTTCCTATAATTATGCTTGTGTGGGGATAATGATTAGATGCGGTCTAGGGGTGTGCAGAAACAAAATTCAGGAAAATTTAGATTTGGACATATGGGACCCAAATATTTTTTAGGATTCCTGAACTTTTCCAAATACCCATAGTGGTATATTTTTTCCCAGGGATTTTTTGAAAATCTGAAAAAATGGCTCCATTATAGCCTATGGGGAATCTTGTCAGGGGTTAAACAGGCCCCCAGAGATACCCCTAAAAGATTCCCCGTAGGCAATAATGGAATGGGAAGGAGGTTTAAACTTTAAAGCCTTCCATTACACCCTGTGGGGAACATTTCTGGGGCTCTGGAGAGACTGTTTTTTTAAAGGTGGAGGCACCAGATTTGCAGCATAGCTGTTGGTGACTTTCCTTACAAGAACCCCCAAGTTTGATAAAGGTTGAGTCAGGGGGTCCAATTTTATGGGTCACCAAATGGAGGAATAATGAGAGGAAAATGTGAAACACTTTAGAGGGTTTGGTATAAATGTGCCAAAGTAGGGTTTTTAAACAAAATTTAAAAGGGGTTGTAGTTGGTTAGCCCGAAAAGATTCTGGGGAAAAACCCCTGGGGTTTTTTTTTTGTTTCAGGGTTTGCTGGCTATTGTTTAAAGGTGCCTCTTCATTTTAGTTTGGCTTTGCCAAATGCGCATCCCTAATATCGTCTGTGAGAAGGAGGGGTTGGGTTTAAAGTTTCATTTTGCCACCTTGGCCTAGCCATTCACCCCAATATGCCCAACAGGGTAAAATGAAGTAAAGGGGTCATGTATGCTCCCCAGAATCGTTTAGATGAAGGGTGGATAGGCAAATTAAAAATAAATATGTATTTTTTGTAGGGGCCCTAGTGAAGACAGATGAGCAAGAAGTAATCAACTTCTTGCTGACAACGGAAATTATCCCTTTGTGCTTACGCATCATGGAGTCTGGCAGCGAACTTTCCAAAACGGTATTCCTTTTAGTGCAATGAACTGATTGTAGTTTCTTGGGTGCTTTTCCTTTACTTTCCAGGGCATCATGTACATCATGTTCCTGCATGCAGCAAATTTGTTTGCCGCACAAGGTTTTCTCTGTAGGGGATAATTGCAGATGTATCCTCTCCAAATTGTCCTGAGGATGTCCACCTTCTTTCCCATTTTGTGCTGTGCTTTCATCCAAGATGCCTTCGTGTATGCCATGCCACCCAAGCACCATGCAGCTTCATTCCAAATTATTCTCAGGATCTGTTAGAAAATAAATAATTGTTGCTTAAGCACAATCCAAGTTTTAGCAGTACATGAGTTATGTAGACTTGTTTGCTTTATGTGTCCCTGGATAGTCTTCATGTCCTACTTCATGCTCTTTATTCCCTGTGGTATTTTTTTATCCTTATATGAGGTAACTGATTTTACTGACAGTAGAACAGCTTATAATCAGCCTACGTAGTTGAAGCTCATGTCTCTCCCCCACCCCAACACCAGCACCACCATGGTTTGGTTTTGTTGCTTCCAATCAAAGTGACCAGTTAGATTTAAATTTCCTTATCTGTGGTGTAGGGCCAGCTATTTATCTCCACCACTCTCTGTCCCTGAAATTTGTACTTAATGTTATAATGGCTAAAACCTCCTTTCCTAGACTAAAAGATTCTTTGACCAATCCTTTCAGGTCTCTAGCTTGACCAAGAGTTTTTGGTATGCTCAGGATGTGAAAGCCCATCCAAATATTATACACTTAAGCAACTCAAATGCTTGTTCATCCCCACTTCCTTTCAGGTTGCAACTTTTATTCTACAGAAGATTCTGTTGGATGATACAGGACTGGCTTACATCTGTCAGACATATGAGCGATTTTCTCATGTTGCAATGATATTGGTAGGTTGCTTTTCTTGTAATGTTCTTTGTGGAAAACAAAATGTTCTCTAGGGCAAAATGAAGTAACTATACTTTGGAGCCTTGTAGAAATCTTTTAATCATACTGAAAGGCCAGATTCATTAAGCTCTCGATCTCAAGGAACGAATCTATGCCAGAGCAATACCAATCAATACTATGTCACAGTATTGTCCTAAAACTCTGCTTCTGTGAAGGCAGTAGCTTTTGGGATAAGCTGCAAGTTCTCAGATAGCCGAGCTGTGATGTTTCCTGAGATAAGCACCTTTGCAACATCCCTTCTCTGGAACCAATTCTTGTCCTTTTTAGGAATTTGTGTTCTTTGTGCACAAAATATTAACTATTAAATACCCTAACACAGGGGTCGGGAACCCGCGGCTCGCGAGCCGCATGCGGCTCTTCCGCCGCTGTTCTGCGGCTCCATGAGCCGAGCCGGGGGCCCCATCTTCGCCCGCCCTGCAGGAAGCAGGGCAGGCGCATCTCTCACCCGCGGCCGGCCAGGCTGAGCCGCGGGCTTTCTCTCCTGCCCACCCCGCTGATTGCGGGGCGGGTGCTTTCCCGGCGGCCGGACAGGCCGAGCCGCCGGTCCCCTCTTCACCCGCCCTGCAGGAAGCAGGGCAGGCGCATCTCTCACCCGCGGCCGGCCAGGCTGAGCCGCGGGCTTTCTCTCCTGCCCACCCCGCTGATTGCGGGGCGGGTGCTTTCCCGGCGGCCGGACAGGCCAAGCCGCCGGTCCCCTCTTCACCTCGGGCCTCTGCAGGAAGCAGAGGCTGGGCAGCATTTCTCCCCCGCGGCTGGCCAGGCCGAGCCCATCTTCGCCCGCCCTGCAGGAAGCAGGGCAGGCGCATCTCTTGCCCGCGGCCGGCCAGGCCACGCCGCGGGCTTTCCTCCCGCCCGCCTTGCTGGTTGCCCTGCAGGCGCAGGGGGGGGGGTGAGCGGGCGGGGGGGCGAGGGAGCAAGTCGGCGGGGGAGCGGACGAGGGCGTGCGAGCGAGTGGGGGGGGGGGTGAGCCAAATGGCTCTTTGAGCGGAAAAGGTTCCCGACCCCTGCCCTAACATATTTACCACTGAATCCAGAGCTGTCCAGCAGGCAGGGATGGTGCCACTCCAATGCTGCTCTGTCACCTCCAGAGGGCTTTCCCACAGTGTGGAAAGCCTTCAAAACTTACAAAAGGAAAAAAGCTGAGAATCCCCCATAGTGGGGAGTAGAGATAGACCACAAAAATCACAACTCTGCTGGTGTAGGGCTCTGGAGGCTAACTAAGTTTGGCATAGCTTGGGATGGTATGGGAATACTAGCATGAGGCTGGGCATTTCAGCCAGACATTGCAGGGCACTAGGTGGCAGCAGATTTGCCCCTCTGCTGCCATAAGTGCCCTGAGGGAGGCAAATTTGCCGATGTAAGCCTGCGCCACCTCCAGAGGAGGATTTGCTTCCCCTTTCTGGATTGGGCTGCCCAACTAGTTCCACAGTTAAAAGAAATTATAGAGATAAAAAAATGACATCCCTTTTCTTTGAAGCTCTTGCTGCAGCTGCTCTGTGACCAGCCAGGCATACTCCTGTGTAAACATTCTAGCCTCTTCAGCTATTGAAGTTACTTCTATGAAAACGTAAAGGATCCTGGCTGCGCATGGGCAGCATTTCCTTGCCACGCAAGGAATTTCCTTAGATAGTTTGCTGCACTTCCATCACACACTGCGGTGTTGCTTCCGTAGCCAATTGGAATCCTTTATTTTATTTGTTGAGCTTACAAGTGCAATTTAATAAAGCTCCTAACATAAAGGAGTGGGAATAGAAGGGTAGTGATTGTTTTTTTTAGTACTTCTGTTTTTTTGTTGGTGTTTTTTTACATGCAAAACAATTTGAGTGATTACAGTTATGAGCTGAATAATTAAGAGTTGGGTTTTGGCACAGTACTGTGCCATGATGTAACTGAAGGCAGAGCTTGCTGTGTCGAAATATCTCCTGCAGTCTTACATCCCAGCCATTTGCATTGACACAGAGTTCATGTAAGTGACACAGAATTGTCCATAGAGATTTCAAGGATGGTTATTTTCACAGGAAATTGATTCCACCCTTCCAGATTCCAAACAGGGATCCTAATTGATATTCTAGCTGTTTTGTTTTCTATATTGGGCTAGATCCTAGGCTCCTTCCTCTGTTTTTGCTCTTGCCAATTATTGTTTCAAGGAACGTAAATATTGTCTAGGCAAGCACAAGTGGCAAGGAAGGATACAAGCAAACATATTTAGTTTTGAAGAAGTTCCCTTGTTCAACTTTTCTGTCATGGTTTTTTAACCCAGGGTAAAATGGTCCTGCAACTTTCCAAGGAGCCTTCTGCCAGGCTGTTGAAACATGTGGTCCGTTGTTACCTTCGCCTTTCTGATAATCCAAGGTAGACACCTTAGAAGTTTCTGGATGTCTGTTGGCAGGGATGGAGGAATCAGTGTTTCCCTGTGGAATTGTGTCCAGGAGCACTTGGCAGTGCCTGGCAGAGAACAGCAGGCCTAATTCCTATTTTCCAGAGAAAATATCCATCTGGTGGTTTTCCTACAGTTGCCTCACTGTCCCCAAATTGGGTTCTAGCTTTCTTCTTTGGGTCTTTTCACAGACATTCTGCATAGTAAAATAAGGTGAACTGGAACCTGAATAAAACTCTTCCTGGTTTCACACCACTCACAATGTTGTAGAGAATATCTCTCCTTTTTCTCTAACCCCCCACCCCCCAAAAAAAAAATTCTAAGCATTTCTGCATTTATTTAGGCAGCCATTAGTTCTTCTTCCCTTTCCAAGTTATGACTTGGTTCTTAGAGATAACCAGGTTCCATTGCAACAGAAAGGCTGCTAGCCTTCTCTTGTTCTGATATTCCAGTAGACAGCTTGGGAAGGATGGGAAGGAGGATACGAATTAAGTGGAGGGGGAAGATTTTATTGGTTTGCATAGGTGGGTTTTTACATTAAGGACAGCTACTGGTATAGCCTACAGCATTCAAGAGAGGGGCTAGCTCCCCTCTTGTCCTTGTGAGTTTATTTGTTGGCCTCTCTCTTTCTTGTCTCCTGATGTAGGGCACGGGAAGCCCTCAGGCAGTGCCTTCCTGACCAGCTGAAAGATACCACTTTTGCCCAGGTTCTGAAAGATGACACCACCACCAAGCGTTGGCTGGCACAGCTGGTCAAGAATCTTCAGGAAGGCCAAGTCACCGACCCCAGGGGCATTCCCCTTCCTCCACAGTGACAACCAAGGAGGTGACCAAACCCAGGAGGAAACAGCTCAGGTTTACAGAGAGCCAGGAACCAATGACCTCTTCCAGATCCTGTCAGGCATGTGTGGGCAGCTTCTTGGACTGTCAATAGCCATCTGGACAGCAGCCCATTCTATAGCAACTTTTCACCATGCCTCTGAGGATTATGACACCAGCAAACACAGTTGGGACACGGAAGCCTTTTTTCGGGTGTGGGCTTCGTTGCAATCATCAGTTGAGCACCAGGTTTGGCAGGACCTTTGCCAACAGCATGTCTCCCTGTCTGGCTCAGTGTGACAGGCTTGGGAAGTGTTCCCCAATTTCCTTGTTGCTCAGTGTTTACATGTGGGTTTAATAAAGTTTGATCTGGTCATTTGACCCTCTTAGGAGTACCATTTGAGCTGCACCTAGCCCAAATAGAGGAGATCTGTTTTCCTTTTTCCAACTGGGAACAGTGATTTTAACCGAAAAGCTCCTATTGTTCCTTAGAAAGATAGCCATTGTGGCTGGGAATCTTTGAGTTCTAACTCCTAGAGAAGTGGGAGAATATAGTATATCCTCAACTTCTTACATTTTTCCCGGTAGGTGGGAAGGCAATGATTTCCTGGGCTGCACTCCTTTGGCCAAGCATTAGAGCAGCCTCTGCCTCTGTGACTGTATTTGAACCGGTGTCAGATGTTCCACTGGTCCACCTTCCCTTCCTTCCTTGTTGGTAAGATCCAGAAAGCTGCCAAAACATTCCTCTACTATTCAAACTGTGACAGAGAGGAGAGGTTATTGTGTGTGTGCCATGGCTCAGCACCACCAAGCCATAAGGCCTTCACTTAGTTGCAACCAATGCCTCTGGCTAGTATAGGGTTAATACTAGGGATGAGCAGACAGCACAGAGACCAAGAACTATTTCAGGCAGTTAGTAAGGGCTGCAGGTATTTCAGCCTTAATGGCTGACACTGGAAGCTAATAGCTGTAAAACTCAAGGGCTCTTGTGCTCTTTATCCCCTCCTCCCCATGCTAGCAGGCTAAGTGCATCCAGATCATCATCGTGAACCTAACTCCATCTGTTGGCGTCTGCCTTGGCTGAGGAGCCATTAAGCAGTCTGCAAAGGCAGCCTTTTGCCCACCCTCTAAGAACAGAAGGAAAATAAAAGAAAGGGAGGGGATAGGGAGAAGAAATAATCCAGGCTGTCCGTCAGTTGCACAACAACATTGGAAGCAGGTGGCTTCTGGGTCCTTGCCAGATTCCTTGGTCTCAGCACCTGCTGCTGGATTGGGTAGGAGCATATCTTCCCTTTTTAAAGTTTTGCTGATGGCTGGCGAGGCCACGCCAAGAGTGTCTTAACTCTTCCCTCTCTACATGAACTGCTTTTGCTCTTCCAGCGGCTCCCCGTTTTATATCAGTCTTGTCTTTCCATCCCTGCCTTGAGTGGACTTTACCAACTGCTTTTGTTTTGTAACTTGAATAAAAAATAAACCAATTAAATGTGGATCCTCTTTGGCTTAATGTCTTGGGAGAGGGGGGCAGGGAGAGTTATAGGAGACATTACACAGAAACATCTCCACTGGACCTTGCTTTCATCACGGAGTGGCAGTATAACCTCAGTGCAGAATAGTTGAATTCTGTTTTGCACATGTCAAACCCTATTTGCAGCTGGGATGGAAGGGGTTGTGTTGTGTGTGGCTACTTCACTTGGGTGGCAACTATTTCTATCTACAGCTACAAAATGGGCTCAGTAGTGCTGTTTTGATTTGAGGTGCATCTTTTTGGTGCTCAAGGAAGCAAAGTAAGTAGAAAGCAAACAAGGACCCCTAATGACCTCCAGCATTCACTTTCCCAGGAGTGATACCTATTGAATAAAATGGGTTCTACATCTGCTTGTTTTTATAAGAAAAACTGCAGCTTGAGAACATGCTTAATACTGGCGTCCAGTGTCAAATACAAAGGGTATTTAAAAAATTGTCAGCATTGCTGCTCTGGGTTGCAGAACTGAGTTCTGCCTGTTAAAAAGGAGAGCTGCCATTTGTCTAACTGCAACTAGCAGTCATCAAATTCCCCTAAGAATCTTTTACACTGTATCGTTGAAGGCTTTCATTGCCGGAATCAACTGTCTGTTGTGGGTTTTCCAGGCTGTGTGGCCGTGGTCTGGTAGTTTTTCTAACATTTTGCCCTCACCTGTGGCTGGCATCTTCAGAGGCATGTACCCGTAAGATGTGTGGAGAGAAACACATCGTACTGTGACATGTCTCTGAAGATGCCAGCCAGAGATGCGGGCGAAATGTTAGGAGCAAAAACTACCAATGGCCACACAGCCTGGTAAACCCACAACAGCCAATCTTTTTAAAACCATTGTGCCAAAATATCACTGACTGTTCCAGCTGGTGCCATAAGTACTGCCAGAAATGTAAACTTTGACTGGTTTCCAGGGCTGGTGGCCTTAAATGACAGCTACAAAGTTGATGTTCAGGGTTCAGTCACAACCCACTGATGCCACAAGCAAAATGCACATTAATTTTAAGAGATCTAGATTATACCTTTAGCCACAAGGAAGGTACTATACATATGTGTGGTTAAAAAATTTGCAGGACATTTGGCTCCTCAAAGCATAATTTGGGTTATTCCCACATCATCACAAATTAGTTACACAAAAACAAGTCTAGCTGCACTTCAAAGGCTTACTATGAGAGCTAAAATGCTGTAATGGTTAGTGTTGGAGTAGAATCCAGCAGATTCAAGTTTGAATCCCCACACTACCATGGAAATTTTCTGATCACCTTGGGCCAGTTACATATGCTTAGCCTAACTCACCTCTATGGGGTGCTGTGAGAATAAAACAGGTGAGGCAAACAGTGTAAGTTGCTTCAGGTCTCCAATGGGGAGGAAGATAAATTACTGTGGCATATGGTATTTAATCAAATGGATAAAGTCTATCATCAAATAGAGGTAGGGTGTGCAGCAAAAAAGGATGAATGACTGCAGTCACAAAAGCTTGAAAAAGTAGGAGGTAAGAACATAAGAAAGAGCCTGCTGGAACAGACCAGAGTCCATCTAAACCAGCACTCTGGTACTCACAGTGGCCCACCAGGTGCCTTTGGGAGCTCACAGGCAGGATGTGAAAGCAATGGCCTGCTGCTGCTGCTGCTGCTGAGCACCTGGTCTGCTAAGGCATTTGCAATCTCAGATCAAAGAGGATCAAGATTGGTAGCCATAGATCAACTTCTCCTCCATCAATCTATCCAAGCCCCTTTTAAAGCTATCCAGGTTAGTGGCCATCACCACCTCCTGTGTCAGCATATTCCAAACACCAATCCCACGTTGTGTGAAGAAGTGTTTCTGTAGTGAGCCCAAATGTATACAACATAATCACAATAATGCACAACAATTGTTAACCACAATGATTGCTGTTGTGAATGCTTACTATGTATACATTCGAGCTTTGCATAGGAATGGGAAGAAACTTGGAACAGATGTCAAGAGTAGATTAGTGAGTTAAATGAGCAACTGGTATAATGCAGATATGTCTATAACACAAAATGTTTTCCTAGTAAATTTTTATCCCACATTTCCTCAAGGAAGTCATAGTGGTATAGATGGGTTTCCCATCCCCTTTTTGTTCTTATGACAACACTGTGAGGTAGAGTAGAATAAGAGTGGTTGGCCCAAGGACAGCCAGAGAGCTTCATCTTTGTGTTAGTGAGGGTGACTTCAAAGTATATATGTTAGGATGTACTGCACAGTGTAAACCATGCTGTCAGTGGGTGAAACTTTCATCATGAAAGTGTCCCTACGTCATTCTTGATTTACGATTTTGTTTTTTCTAACAGAGATCTTCTCAACAAAAAGGACTAAAGACTTGCACACAATAACGTAGTGAGGGGGGTTGAGTGTCTGTCGGTGAAGCTGGGAACAATACCATAAGGCTAAACTAGCAAAGTCATTCAAGACGGAATGGTCACAGCTGAATCACAAAGCTAAGATGTATTCACCCCTTCAGGGATCAATGGCCATATCAGCAGAAGAGTACAGACAGTTCCAATGATGATGGTGGCAGAGGAATCTTTAAAGGTTAGCTACTGGGCAGCAGCAGTAGTAGTGGAGGATCTTTAGTAGACAACGGCACTAGATAGCTAACCCTGGTTAGTACTGTGCAGAAGAAAGCAATGGTAAACCACTTCTGTCTAACCTATGCTGAGACAATCCAAAATGATCCAAAAACCCTATGATGAGACAATCCAAAAGTGCTCGTGGGCAGGTTGTGCCCCAGGTGCAGTTTCCTCTCCCTCCATCCCTGAGTATGGCTGCGGGGTTCATTTCAGCCTGCCAGTGTAGCTACATATGTAGCTACACAGAACATTTTTTTTAAAAAAAAGAGAAGCATCTCCGTGCGAAGGATTATTTTTGTGGCCTCTAATCGCTGCCTGCACGGAATGCATGTGAACAGGAAATCGGGTTACTTTATCATGACTGCAACCCATTATACATTTGTTGTGCGGAAGGGGCCAAAGAGGACTAGAACCCAGATCTTTTCAGTAAATTCATCCAGGGCCATTTTCAGGTTTTGAGGGAGCTTCTCCCCTCTGCTACCCCTCCCACCAGCCCCCCCACACCCCATCCTTCCCTTACCATCTCCCACCTGTCTCCCACCGGTCTGCCCTCTTGTGAGCTTTTCCACGGCCCATGCTCACTGTTGGCTGCAACCCTTCCCCAGAAGCACTGGGCAGCACATGCAGCTGAGAGCACGGTGTGGGTGAACTGCAGTAAGCTCTGCCAGAGATCCTGGGCCCTGGCAGTGCCCGCAGCTCAGTGTATGTTGATGCTGGCCCTGAGTTCATCGCTAATTCTCTGTCTGCTGCCCTACACTGTACCACACCAACTCTTATAAATCTTCGCAGTTTATTGTTTGAACTTTTTTCCTTAAAAACCATTCCTTTACAGCAAATTTATAATGCAAAAATAATGATGATGACTTTGATCTTTTTAAAAAAATATTTTTATTGACGATTTCAAAAGATATACTTTAAAAAATATCAAATGTATGCATTTAAGAAGCTATCTCCCACCAGTTGGTGAGAGGTCATATAGTATAAATCATGAACGTAATAATCCCACATTTTATTTATTAATGTCTATCACTATCTATTACTATATCCCCCTCCCCACTAAAATATTTAGGAGATGTTATGTTGCTATAGGTTTAAAACAGAACCCCTTTAACAAAAACAGAAAGTAATAATTGCCTATTGGTTTCCTTTTGAAAGCAAACTTCATATAATAGCTGCTCTCTGAAGGATCACATCCAACTTCTCTAGCTGCAGTAAGCCACAGGACGCATTTTCAGATGTAACATAAACTGCACATGGAACATGATGCAGCTTAAGAATTCCTGACTGATCTCTGAGCTAATAATCATGTGCTTCAGCCTAGTTCCATAATCACCTTCATTAAGCCTGCAACAGTTGCAACAGATGCTGAACCTACCAAGCCAGTGTGTTCAACTTGCTTTCCTGTGCTGATGCTTGCAACATATTGCTTACTGTATCTTTCATAACAGGAATATCTGCAAACTATGGACCCCACACCCAGATGGTCAAACATGAAACAACTAGTTCTATCCCCAAATTATCTCTTGCAATCTGAAATCTTGGGACTTATTCATACATATTTTTTAACATTTGAATTAATACCTACTTATACATAAGTCTCGCCCCACCCACACCTCCCCTTCCGTGTTGCTGGCTGTTCAAGTTGGAAAAATCTGAACAGCTGTTTCAGAGTACTTAATCCAAGCAGAATATTATCATGGCGGTAGACGCTGATCCGGTTGTGACAATGTAAATACCCTTGGTATGAGGGAAGCTCATCTCATAGGGTCTTCAGTTTTTGTTGCCATGTAGGTATTCCTGTAAACACCAGTGTCATGTGGTGGTTCAAATCTCCACCTTGCCATGGAAACTTCCTGGATGACCTTGGGCCAATCACACATTCTCAACCTTGACCAAGGCAAGCGTTTGGATGGGAGATCTCCAAGGAATACTAGGGGCACGACATAGAGGCAGATGATGACAAACTAACTCTGACCATCTCTTGCCTTAAAAACCCTACAGGGCTGTTGTAAGTCAGCTGTGACTTGACAACCAAACAAAAATATTCCTGAAAACATACTAAAACAGAAGTGTCTCTGGACCTGGAACCCACCATTGATCTCCAGCATGGGGCCCACCGAGCTAAAACACATGACAGGAAATCATAGGACATAAAAGTAACATGTCAAGAAGAGGCAGAGGAGAGCATTCTACTTCATCAGTATCAAAGCAAAAATAATTGTTTTATTCAGTTATACTCCCTTAATTATATGTAATAAAACAATTTCTTTTCAATTCTTTCTTTGTTTTGCTTTGTGTTTGGTGTGGCCCTCTTCTTCCATATTTTACCAGTATCAAAATCAGAATCTTAGGCAGCAGACCAGATAACCAGGATCAGGAACTCAAACTGCGTACTAAGAGATGTACTACAATGAGGAATGAGTCAGCACTGGCCCCGATTCAGACACACATACCCCTTGCAAAAAGCCTCTTTTACACCCCCTCCTTGCCTGGCAAGACACAGCCACACCAACCACTGCCAGTTGTTCAGTGTGCATGCTTGAGGTACAGAGCCCCCCCATCCATGAAAGACCAGCCTTTTGAGGGATAAAGTGCACCATGTCAAAAGCACATGCACAGAGCATCGGAGGGCTTACTGGAGGGGAGGAAGTGACTATGGCTGTTGATACATAACGTTTCTGCTGCATGGTGGGGGGCAAATGACCTTTGCAGAAAGATTTCTTGTTCAGATGTATTTCTTCAATCCCTGCTTTCACTCTTCATTCTCTCCTTGGCAAGGAAGACCACTTCTAGCACTATTTTAATTTTGCTTTGCCACCAGAGCAGGCAGCTTTGCCGTTGAGCACAGATTTGCTCTGGACCTCTTCCCTCTGCCCACAGCGAGCCTTCCCATTCCCTCGCACTGCCATCCATGCCTTCCCCCTCGTCCCCCTTCCATGTTGCTGGCTGCTTCAAGTGAAAGAAAAGCAGCTCACTTGCCCTCTGCCTTGATAGATCTATATCTCTGCATAATAATAATAATAGAGAGGGCATGGAAATAACAAGCCTCTCTGTCCTCCAGTGGCAGCAGTAACAGTGGTGGAAGGGGAGAGAGAATATTGACTCTAAGACATGGTCCCCTTCTATGGCAGCATGTGGTCCCAGGAACGGCCTTTCTCTTTCTTTTGGGGAGGGGATTGTTTTTAGAACAGTAATATCAATAAAAGTCCAGTTTAAAGACTAAGCCATCAATCTTGACAACTGAATGCAATGAGGTCTGTGCCTTTAAGAATAAGTTGATTGGTGGAATGAAGAGAAAAAGGCTGGGAGAGTTCTCTGCCAAAAAACCCCTACATGCCCAGGAGGGAGTGCCATCACATGTGTAAACCGAGGAGAGTCCACTGTAAGGCTACTGCACAGAAACTCTAGGAGAGCTCACTGCAAGCCTACTGCACAGAAAAGAGTCTCAAGGTAAGCATTCCATGCAGGGGCGGAGCAAGGGGAAACTGCGCCTGGGGCATGCATGTGCCCTGTGCTCCACCACAGCAGCTCCTGCCCCTGCTGGGGAACGCCCCTACCCTACCCCACCCACACCACTGCCACTGCTCAGCCCAGGGCGTCATGCCCACTCTGCCTCGTTGGCACTACATCACTGATTTCATGCGTAATGGGCCTATGGGAGCGATCCTAAGCAGATCTACTGAGAAGCAAGTCCTGTTTTATTCAGCAGGGCTTCTTCTCAGGAAAGTTGCAGCCTCTGTGAGATGATGGGGAACAAAAAGAAGGTAAGAGAAAGCTTTTGGGTGGTATGGATAGGTGTGCATCTGTATCTTCATATGAGAAAAAAGGAATTATCCCCAATGCAGAGTGACCTTGTCTCTCCATTCTGCTGCTTATCTCAGCATGCATGCAAAGAGAGGCAAAAGATGCTCTTTCTCTCCTTGCAGGTGCACCAGTAGCAAGTCCTTCCAAGATCAGCGAAAACAAAAGTCTCTAGAAAGGCTTGTGATACAGCAGATAGGGCTTAATAACTCATGTGAGGGCCACAGCCCTTGTGTCAGCTACCACTGCATTAGAACATACAGGCTGGAGCCTGAGACAGCTAAGCATTTCCTCTGGGTTTCAGCAGACTCCTTAGATTTGTTCCCTCTTTCTGCATCCTGAAGTTAGAACTTAATCAAATTGCACATTACATCACTAATGCAGAAATCAGTCTTCTAGTGATGTGAATTAGAAACCCACTGGAATAACGATAAAATATTGGATCAAGGGGAAAAAATCACACACACACACACACAATGATGCTACAATCACAATGTAAAAGAAAAATTAATTTAGTAAAAAAAAAAGTAAACGTGTTATAGGCTCTGAAGAAATTTGGCAGACCATATCCAACTACTGATTGCATTTTTATCCTGCCCTCCCAAGGACCTTACCTGGTTCTGCCTTCCTCCATATACTATGTCATATTATGTTATGTTATATTATATTACTAGCGGGGCCCGGCCACGCGTTGCTGTGGCAATTGTCCTTCTCATCACAGTCCGCAACCCACACAGATGTCCATGCAGGTCCAATGATCCTCAGCATAGCCTTTTGGGGTGGTCAAATGGAATCCATCTTTCCCTTTTCAATTCACATTGTTATATGGTGGTGTCTTTTTTTTAGTATAAGGTAACCTTTTCCATTCTACAACAGAACTGTCCAGAGTACGAATCCCGCTGTCCATGAGGCTGGTTGACACGAACAGTCCTGGCTTGGGGAAGACAGAACTGGGGCAAGCAAGCTATCCCAGTCAGGCAGCAGAGGCAGGGTGGTGAGGCACTCAAATTGAGGCCAGCTCCCTAGGTTCGTAAAGGGCCATGTACAAAAGAAGCGGAGCCAGTAGTGTTGGTTTGCCCTCACCCCACAGATTTTCTTAGAAGAAAAAGGAAAGATCCAACTCACTTTTAGTAAAAGAGAGGTATGGCGAATATGGGTGAGGAAGTGGGTAAGTGGTGGTTGGACGTGAGGGAGGGCAGATTGAGGTGTGTGAGGATGAACTGGATGTGTATGAGAGTATGTGTGTTGTGTGGTAGCAGTGGGTGAGGCACAGAAAGTGAAAGTTACCTGTGTGTGAGGGGGGGAACCCCACCTGACATCTCACACAGCAAAGTGTATATGTGTTTCACTTCCACTCGTATTACCTACCAGTATTACCTGTTTACTGTTTTCACTGCTCATCTCTGGCCATCTGTGCGAACAGTGTAAGGGCATACCAACCCCTCAGGCCACAGACATGCTGCACGAACATTCTAAGTGTGACAGTTAAACACAGCCAGCTTCATGGCCTGGTGCAACAGGAAAAAGACGTTTTACCTGGCTCAGGTATGGACTTTCGGTGATTTGAAGGTCTGATTACCTGCCTGCATTGGAAAGACATGTTGAACAAAAATTTGAAAGCAATCCATCCAGTGGTTTCGCAGTTAGAGCACGACTCACAAACGGATGGTTTGCTTTTTATATATATAGATTTTATATCATCATCATATATAATTGAATAATCCTAGGTGGTAGCAACAACTCACTCCCACCAATTGCTGCACACGTGCATGATGATTGGCCAACTGGGCCACTCAGGGGCTAGCAGCTCCAGAACTTTTCTCTGCCTTGCAAGGCACTGCAGACGTCTTTATGCCAACCTCTTCCTGCTTCTGGGCCCCAGTGGTGGTAGTCAGGAGGCAGGCAGCGGAGGAGTGCTGCTCTACCCACCACTGGGCCTGGAGGATGAAAAAGTGTGGAGCCCTCGCAGAATGGCTTCTCCTCAGGCTGTCTCCTCAGAGTGTTGCTTGGCTCAGGTGGAGACTGTGAGTAGACTACCTGGAGGTTGGCAACTTAATGGAATCTCTGTGATACAGAGATCAGGTTCCCTGCCAGTTTCTAGGATGTCACATCCCTGCTGAACCTGCTCCCCCAGGTAGAGTCCCCAAATCTCTAGGAATTCCCCAATCTGACCCAGCCTCAAGCATACTGGGTCTTCCGGAATGTTAGTTCTAGTTTTCTAGAGTCCATTGTATTGTTTAGCACAATATATTTTACTGCTAGTTATATTATGCCTGATCATGAGATCCAGAAAACTCTTCATCTAATCCTGCATGCAAGGGTTGTACAGACTTCAGGCTCTACATTCAACCAAATGACAAAAGGTATCTCTTTACCATTCCTTTTTAAGGGAAACAAATAAGGGTATGGAACTGTAATCTCACAAAAAACATGTTTCTGCTAGCCATTCTTCCTAGATTCTCACACTATTATCCTGCTGGAGCCAAAACTTTTTGGGAGGGAGGGAGCAATTAGGGAGCAAATCCCATGTACCAGTTTCCCACTTTAAATTGCATCCCCAGTGGTTGTGTTCTGCAAAAAGCAGACTGTGTGGTTCTGCCCCATCATGTTACGTGGTTACTAAGAACAATTTTGACAGGAACATTATTTAGTTTCATGGACAGACAACAGTAAGAATGGAAGCTTCAGCCTGGGGTTCAGCAAAAACATAGGGTTACTCAAGCATTTATGAACAAAAATAATGTGAGCTTTTAACTTGACACTAACCTTTAATGTAGGGTTCCTCAGAAAACATTCCTACTAATTTGGTTGCCTAGAGATCTGAAGTGGAAAAGAGTGGCAGCTTATTTTGACTGACAGTGGTTCACAGGAATAGCTCTTGGGATGTATGGAACAGTTGGTCACTCTTCATGTTTGTATTGACTCCTTCTTCCAAGCAGTCATGATGGCGTGTAAGGCTTCCCACCCCACTTTTATCCTAACAATGGCCCTGTCTGGTAGATTTGACTGAGAGAAAAACTGCTCCAGAGATGTCCAATGAGTATCATGGCCAAATGGGGATAATCTGCCTCAATCTGATTATCTGATATGCTATTTTCTACTCTAAGCTAGTTCTCTCTCTTATAGATATTTTGGCTTTTTGTTTAAACACAGGTATTAACACTACTATCATTCAAAGGCCCTCTTCCTCAAACCACTATGTTCAAAAATACATTAAATTTAACCTCAAAATTAATGGATCACTGCCTTTTTCAGAGGAAATGAATCTTGACCATTGATTCATTGATTCAAAACAGCTGAGATGAGAACCGCACAATGTCCCCAATCTCTGATGACTGGGAACAGAAGTCAGGATCTCTTGGGCTTATTGTTACCCTGCTACTGGGTAACACCAGACCTAAGAGAAACTAAGAGATATTTTTCATGCCTAGGAATGCTTGACAAGAATGGAATAAAGAAAAGCAGGTTTTTGTACCTCACTTTTCTGTACCTCAAGGAGCCTCAAAGTGACTTACAATCAAAATCCCTTCCTTTCCCATACTTTGTGAGGTTGGTGGGGTTGGAAGAGTTCTGAACAAATCATTGTGGGTGAGAGAAACTGGACTTCAGCATGAAGAAAGCAGGACGGACGGACTGTCACCTCAGGATTAGCTTCAGGACATAAATAAACTGTATGTGCCTGATCAGCTTCTGACTCCTGCATCTCCCTGTCCAAAGCTGATCAGCTTTGCCAGGTGGCTGGATGACAAGTGAGCCTTTGGCTCTGTGCCTTTAAGCAATGCATTGGGTAGGGCTGAGCTCTTGCATGCTCTTTTCCCCCCTTCTCAGTGCAAGCTCAGCGACTGCACCAGAGCAGCTTCGAGTGCCAACAACATGAGGTGGTAGTGCAAAGCAGGAGCTACCATGTCGCCTCAAAAGCCAGAGATGTTCTGAAACAGAACCCTCCATCCCTGGAATTCTCTGTCCATTGGTAAGAGAGCTGCATTGAAAATACTTGGTGCATTTAGAGAATAGAATGACTTTTGCTGCAGTGCTCTCTGAAAGACAGAGAGGGAGAAGGCAGAACAAGCACTTGAAGAAGGATTAGGAGAGGCGGCACTTAATGTCTGGAACGAGAGGGGCTGGGTGGGTCTGAGGCATCTGTGAAAATCTCACTTTTTAGACTGCAAAAGTGAAAGCCTGATTTCAGATGTGCAGGGTTAATTGTGGTTACTCGGTGACAAGGGGAAGGAATTAGGCATGTCTTCAGGGATATTTTCTTAAGATTGTTTTCCAGAATGGAACCACATCACAGAACCCAGATGGGACCTACAAAGACAAATTAAGCTTTGGAAATGGGGAATACATGGTACATATGTGTGCATACATTGTGCTCAGTGTTTGATGGAGCAGGATGATCTGTATTCAAGTACAGGATAGAGAATTGTTTATGTTTGAGGAGTGGCTGTGGTTCAGAAGTAGCGTATCCACTTGGTATGCAGAAAGTCCCAGGTTTGATCAGCAGCATCTCCTGTTAAAGAATCTAGCAATAGGTACTGTCAAAGACCTCTGTTTGAAACTCAGAGCTGCTGCCAGTCAGAATAACCTGCGGTTCTCCAGATGTTCATGGACTACAAATCCCATCAGCTCCTGCCAGCATGGTAGTCCATGAACATCTGGAGAGTTGCAGGTTGCAGACCCCTGGAATAGACAATACTGATTATGATGGACCAGTGATATGATTCACGTGTGTATGCTAGATTTCTGGCTTCAGAAACCAACTAGACAAAGCCAAGCTCAGGCAGTTATGTACCTGAATGCTGAAACAAAATGCTTATACCTGGGCATCAGTTCATCAAAAGGGTTGGCAGTGCAGTTCTAAGAACATTTTCGTGGAAGTAACCTCCATTGAACAGATCTGAATAGGATTCTGAACAGAGCTATTTCGGATTACTCTCTGAAGCAATGAAGTCAGCCTCAAGGGGCACAATTCAATTACTTTCTATTAATTTCACTTGATGATCACAAGGGATAAGGTAACAATGCCTTTGGTAATGTCTAGCTTCTTTTTTCCTCCATTCACATGAACACTTTTGTCCATGTTTTGTGAGTCCTCAGGTGTGGGTAGGTACATTTGTTTGGTTTTCTACAGCAAGAATCTGAACCCACCTCACTGGAATGTTATCTCCAAAAGGGCGATAATTATTTAGGGATTGTAATGCAGAAAAAATTATGAGTGAAAATTTTCATTAAAAAGTTGCATCTGTTTGGGTGGTTGCTCCCAAGCATCATTGCCCTTCTGACTTTTTCCCTACACACAATTTAAAAAAAAAGCTCAATAAAAAAGGAACAGGTTTAAAGGGGAGGGGGAGCAGGAGCTGTGAGAAAATGGAAAAAGGACTGCATTGTCTTTGAGATGTGACATCTGAATGGAGAGGGAAAATCACTCAAGAAGCAAAACCACAAGATTTGAAACTTTGAAAAAGAAATGAATGATGTTCAGGTTCTTTGAAGCAAAGAAACAACTGTGGGCAAGGAAGAAGAGAGAAATACCCTTGTTTTTTATTTGCAAAGTATTATATATCATCTTTCAGATTTCAACTCCGTCCTGTTTGTTTACTGAGAAATAGCCCTCCTCAATTTAGATATGACCTATTTCTCCCTATTGGAAGAAAGGCGGGATAAAAAGGTGGTGGTTTTTTTTTTTTAAAAAAAAGTCTGTTTATTACAGTGTTCATTCTGTGAGATGGGTCATATGACCAATACTTCAACTGCTCAAAAGGTATCCCTGATCCTGAGGGTGAACCACTGTAAAATAGTGTTACTGTAGGATCAGATCTCGAGCCCCTAGAAATCTATAGGAAAGATCAATATTTTGCCTAAAAAGATGATCAATCAGCAAAATAGCTCTGTTGTTTTACCATAGAGAACTTTATGATCTTTACAAAGGAGAAAGGATAACCCTTCGCCACATGGGAAACTGAAATCTTTGCAATACTGATGAGCTTTTGCTCTTTAGAGATCCTTCTTGTTATGGCTAGAGACCCCTGGACAGGCTATTGTATGGCAATAGATGAGTAAAGTCCTATTTTGAAGACTTTCCTGTTAATCTTTGTGTCTTTAGATGTGTCTTTAGATCTTTAGATCATAATCATTCAAATAAGGTGCAAAGACTGTTCTTATCTTTGGAATATCCATGTTATACAGAGAGGTTTTCGGGGGTTTTCCAGCCTGACTAAATATCACTTAAACTATTCACAGCATGTGGCAGGGTTTGGCCTAGATGACATGGTTTCCCATACAAGAAGCATCTTCAGCACTGCCCTCCATTTGTTGGATTTCTGAACACTTATTTTTTATTCTGAAGGGATCACTGTATTAATCTGCTGCAGGGGTCTTGTTGGTACTTTAAAGACAGAAATATTTTTATTCTAGCATAAGCTCTCATGGATTGGAATCTACTTCCTCAGCAGCATGAGCCAAGGCATCATTTGGAAGGCACGCACATTTATTTTAAAAGGTTGCATTTGACCTTCATTTTCCAATTGTGATGATGATCTGCACACATAATGTACACCTGTCATATTACATTACATATTTATACACTAGGCTGAGTAACTGTGTATTTATTTTATGGTACAAACATGCCATATTGTTTCTTTAAGCTTTTAGAAACTTTATAGCTAGCATCCAACATAAACAGCAATTGAACTCTGCACCAATACAGGGTGAACCACTGTAAAATAGTGTTATTGTAGGTACTGCCAGCTTTACAAGTGAAAATGAATTGTTTATCCTGTTTGTTTCAGTTGTCGAGTGGATAGATGTTCCCCAGTCCTGTTTGCCAATCCCTAAATCAGGACTTGAAATGGTGTGTTGTTCACAAACATGGAGAATATACAAGATGGTAGGGAGCTGAATTGTGGCAGCAAATGTTCATATTCACTAGATTACTCACAATGACTACATATATACAAATGCAGGATTCCATATTGCACATACAAATCTATGCTGCACATACTATTTGGACATGTTTTAGGGACCATGCAAGTGTCCATGCTCTCCCTTTTTCCCCTGCCTAAAAGTGTGCTCATAGTACAACTTTTGATCATATGAAATGATGTGAATGTTTTTCCTCTACAACTTACCCTGGAATTAAAGAAAGAAGTGAATCACAAGGCCCTCACTTAGTCAGAAGACTAATATTGCTAACAAGGGAAGGTAGTGCAGATTCACACAGGACTCGGGGAGTTTTGAAGATGAATAAATGGTACATTGGTTGATGGGAAGGAGAGAAGGAAGCAGAGAAAAGCTGTGGATGTAAAGGTTGCTAGGCAGAGGGAAAGGGGAAATCGGGGAGAGGGAGGGGTACAGGGGCGTAACGAGGCAGCCCTGGGAAAACTGTAGCCCTGGGCAAAACCTGAGTTGGATGCCCCCCCCCCCCATGGGCGGCCACTCTACCACGACCAAATTTTTTTTTTGCACCAGGACATTGGTGCCTGCAGGGGGTGCCTTTTTAGACATATAAGCACCAAAATTTCAGCATATCATCAGGAGACTGTCCTTATGCTACTCCCCAAGTTTGGTGAGGTTTGGTTCAAGGAGTCCAAAGTTATGGACTCCCAAAGGGGGTGCCCCATCCCCCATTGTTTCCAATGGGGAGACTAATAGCCAGGAGATGGGGGCTACAGGCTCTTTGAGAGGGGTCCATAACTTTGGCCCCCCCATGAACCAAACTGCACCCCCCGTTAAAGCTGAGAGTGCCATCATCTCCAGATGATACCCTGAAATGTTGGTGCCGATACATCAAAAAATGCACCCCCTGCAGGAACATCCTAGAAATTTGCCCAAGAATCTTTGTTCTGCATTGAGTTTTCTGCATTGCTGTCAATGGGGGTTGCAGGCTGTGGGGGGCACATTTCTGAAGGCACAGTCTCAAAGCTTTCAGGGTCTCATCAGGAGACTGCCCTAATGATACCTCCCAAGTTTGGTGCAGTTTGGTTCAGGGGGGACCCTCAAATCTGTAGCCCCCATCTCCTATTAGCTCCCATTGGAAACAATGGGGGATAGGGGCACCCCCTTTGGGAGTCTATAACTTTGGACTCCCTGAACCAAACCTCACCAAACTTGGGGGGTAGCATAAGGACAGTCTCCTGATGATACGCTGAAATTTTGGTGTCGCTAGCCTAAAAACTGCGCCCCCTGCAGGCCAAAAATGGAAAACCACTAAAATACCCAAAAATGAACCCAGCATTTTGATGCCCCCCCCCACAAGGTGATGCCCTGGGCAGCTGCCCACCTTGCCCAATGGGCATTATGACAGTAGGAGGGGTACAGTGAAAGTTAGCTGCCCTTTGCAAGTCCTTGCAGGTTCTCCTCAGTGAAACTGTGCCAGCTGGGCCACCAGCACAGCCCAACTGAGCCAAAGTTTCCCCAGGTAGAGGTTGCAAAGGTGAGGGAAGAAGGTATTGCTGAAGACAAGGATACAAATAAAGGTAGGGTGGCTGGTAGATGAGAAGGAAACTGAAAAAGAGGAGAAACTGAGGGGGGTTTCATGGAAGGGTTAGAGGAAATCATGGGAGATGAAAAATGAGATGCCCAATCAGAGTCCTTAACTGTCTTCCAGAATGCTTATATTCTGTTATTTATATGATTTAACTAGCGGGGCCTGGCCATGCGTTGCTGTGGCTTATTGTGGTGAAATGGGAAAGGAACAGTAGCAGCAAATCAATTGCAGAGGTCAGCAGTACATAATCATGGAAACGCGCAGGCTGATACTGTGCAATGTCATTGATGTGTGTGACCGCATCCTCCCTCACTTCTCTTCCCTTGTATGGCACCCCTCCCCCTACCTCCCTCCCCTTTCCCTTTGCTAGAGTGGGTGGGTCATATCCAGATGCTGTGCCCCCTCCCTCCCCTCCCTTTCATGCCACCCCTCACTCTCTCTCCTCCCTAACTTCTGTTCCCTTGCGTGCCTCCCCCTCCCTCCCTCCCTCCCATCTCCCTCTGCTAGGGTGGGTGGGTCATATCCAGATGCTGGGCCCGCTCCCTCCCCTTCCTTGCATGCCACCCCTCCCTCACTGTCCCCTCCCTCACTTCTCTTCCCTTGCATGCCTCCCCCTCTGTCCCTTTGCTCTCCCTCCGCTGAATGTGTATGAGAGTAGGTGTGTTATGTGGTAGTAGTGGGTGAGGCACAGAGAGTGAAAGGTACCTGCGTGTGAGGGGGGAACCCCACCTGACGTCTGAAATGGCAATGTGTGTATGTGTTTCACATCCACTCGAGTTATTGCCTATGTACTGTTTTCACTGCTCATATCTGGCCATCTGAGCATGAACATTCTAAGGGTGACAGTTACACACAGGCAGCTTCATGACTTGGTGCGCCAGGAAAAAGATGTTTTACCTGGCTCAGGTGTGTTGTCTGACAGTGGGAGGTATGTAAGAACACAGTCGGGGGAATGAGTAAGGATATGTGAAATTTTCATAGCGTTTGGGCCAGCAGGTGCGGGGTTATTCTCAAAGCAACAAACGCATGGTTCCATTTTTATATATAGAGATGAAACAAATCCAATTGCTTAAAAAAATGTATGATAATCTTCAGAAACCACAATTTTTTTCTGGTACTGTTTGACTGCTTTTCACAGTTGCATCAAACACTAGCAGTGATGTGACTGAACTGATAATCTAACTCACCAAAATCATTTGCTTATTGCTTATTCACCTGCCTTCTGGCTAGGTCCAGGACCACAGATAGCTCCACAGCTGGCATCTTGTTCCAACAGAGGTCAAAGCAAGACTTAGTTCTTATGTATTGGAGCTGGCCTAGAAATTTACAACCAAACACTACCTTCTAGAGTGAGGAATGTTTAGCACTTATGTGGAGGGATTTCTGGTATGTGTGGTTTGATGATTGTGACTTCTGCGGCAGTTGGGGGACAGGTTTTCAGGGGGCATGGGATAAGCAAGAGGCCTAGTTGCTGATCCCAGGGTTCCCCCCCCCCCCCCCACATACACACCAGCAAGACTGCTCCTCTGTGGATATATTTGCTTGTTCTTTTAGGCTTTGCAGGTCTTCCACAACTGCTTTATCTGTGTTCTTAACAATGACAATGTAAGGATCTGGATTGAATGTCTCATCCAGTCTTGTGTCTGGTTCACTGAACAGGGAGATGACAATTAGAGATTAGTGAGGATCTAATATCTACGCTCTGTCAACGTCTTTATTTTCATGTAAAAGTAGGTCCACTATTTCTTTTATACAACATCACTAATCCCCAGCTGCTGTTGGCATTGACAACAGAAAAAGATAAGAAACCTCCCATTTGTGCACAAAGAAAGCAACATAGAGATATCTGAAAGGAGTTACAATTAAACAAAATCTGAGAGGAGGTGAGGGGTGCCTTGCACTCATGCATGAAGCAGTTTTTCTTTCAGCTTGGATAACTTCCAGTGTCAGAGTCTGACTAGGATAAAAATGCTGAAGCAAAATGAGGTAAGGCAGGCTGAGGAAGCCAGAATTCTCTTTACTTGCATGCTCCTGCTTGGCTTCAAAATAGATCTGATCCACTGTTTGGTCAACCCCTGCCCCACCACCCCCTGATACAGGCCATGCCTTTGATCCCCCTGAAAGCATTGTGGCCCACATCCATGAAATATCCTATCAGCCCAAGTCTGCAAGGTGACTGTACCAGGCAATGGCAGCAGGTACTCCATGTCTCTTCCAAGTGCCTACCACAAGCTGCATGATAGGATATGCCAGCCAAATAAGCACAGTGGTTGCACCAGGCTCAAAATCCACCATGGCTCGACCACAGTTTGTCCATGCCTCTGTCAAGTGCATCTACTATGACCAATTCAGGGAGACCTCCAGCCACCACCACCTGGATGTTGGCAAAGGTACATTTTCTAAGGCAGAGGTCTGCAACCTGCAGTTCTCCAGAAGTGCATGGACTACAAATCCCATCAGCTGATGGGAATTATAGTCCATGAACATCTGGAGAGCCACAGGTTGCAGACCCCTATTCTAAGGGAAGCCATGTAATCCAGAAGGTAATAAGGAGACTGAGCGGTTTCCTAAGGAGACCTCCCCATTGGCTCCTTGCAGTCTGTACGGGCGATGATCTGGGGATGGGGGTAGATTGTTTGGGTAGGCTCCCACTGGATGAGTTCAAATTATTTTAGTCCTCATTGATCCCTCCTCCAAATTCTTCCACTTGCAAAGGACTCAGTGTTCATTTATTTTGCTGGTGCTGAAAGAAAGCTTAGAGGCAGAAGCTCACCAGCCTTCTGGTTCCCCCCGCCCTGCACAGCCCACATCTGGAAGCACAGTAAAAGGGGAGCTTGGAGTATGATTTGGACTATGGGTACCCCCCCCCCCCAGTTATCCCTGTCTTCTCCTTTATGCCCTGTGCCTGTCTCCCTCACCAGTGGGACTTAGGCCGACTCTTATATAGGCTTCATCCCCCACCCACCGCATTCATCACAAAGAAAACAGCATCCTGCTATGTGGCTCATCCTTCCACTACTGTGACAAATGACTCGCCTTTTCAAGCCTGTCTGAGTTGTGGATTCAGAAGCAGCCATCTGCCTGAAATTTGATATTCAGGATCCCAGAGTTGAGAAATACCATCTCTGAAAATATGTTTCCCTCAGAAGCCATGGGAGAAAAGAATAAAGAACACAAACACACAATATAGCAGAAAGAAAGAAAGAAAGAAAGAAAGAAAGAAAGAAAGAGAGAGAGAGAGAGAGAGAGAGAGAGAGAGAGAGAAAGAAAGAAAGAAAGAAAGAAAGAAAGAAAGAAAGAAAGAAAGAAAGAAAGAAAGAAAGAAAGAAAAATTATCAAAGAGTTTCAAAATGTGGATACAGTTTTGATACACAGTTCTGAACATTGTCATTGCTAGAGAAGCAATGGAGGCATCCACAGGGCAAGAGAATACAACTAGTGACCCTTTCTTTCAAGCTTCTGTGATCTAATGATCTTGAGCAGCAGATAGGAAACCTTCATTCCTTTAAGGAAAGTATGGTGGAGGGATACTTAGCCATTGCCAACATAGTCCTTGTGTCTCTATCCACCAACAAATAAGGGACTGTGTTATTCTTCAATATTGCAAAAGGTGATTTATTTAAAATAGGGGCAATCTATAAATTGCACTAAGAGTTTCAGTAAGGGCTTTCCAATATCATAGGGGGCAGAGAATCAACTTTTTTCAAGTCACACTCACAAAGTCTATCTGTGATACTTAGTAAACAGAATACTGAGCACTGGAAACTCTGATGTCATATCCATTGTTATTTTGGTTGCCATGTGCAGTGTTGTGTGACTGTCACAGGAACTTATGTGATTGCCCATGATTTGACGGGTGATGAAAACCATTTTGCCACTTGCAAGCCTGACTATATGTCTATGGCTATATGTCAATGGAAAATTGTGGGCTTATTTTGCGATGACTAAAATGTGATTAGTCATGTGAAAAGACCCTTGGCTTCAGGCATGAATCATACAAATACTAAGGTTCTATTCTGCAGGATAGTTGCAAAAATGAAAGCAGAAAGAAGGGTAAAAGCTCATATGGATGTGCACACAACCCCCTCACCACCTTGCCCTCCCCATTTCTTTTCTTTTGCTGTCTGTTGTTAGCCAAATGTGTTACCAAAAAATGTTCAGAAGGCCAAACTTTTAAAAATTGGCGGAGTAGGTTCTATGGAGTATTTGATTTAAAAGACAGTGGCTTGCATCCAAGCTCCATTTCCACCCAGGTAGGGCATTGTCACAAGTGGAAGAGGTGGGTGATTTTCATTGATTCTTGCTCCCATATCAACCCACAGTTCTGTTCCTGGGGAGAGGGGTCCTGTGACCCACTAGGGTCAGTGTTTTGGTGCACACAGTGACCTGTAGCAGGAGTGGGCAGGTAGGAAAGGTCTGTTCCACCGGTTGAGCTCCTCTTGCACCTTCTTGCATCCAAGACGATTTCAGTCCATGAAATCGCTGATAGTTTGTAATGATTGCTGATAGGTTGTAATGATTGTGGGAGAATACAATGTAATGGTACTTTTAAAAAGGCTGTAAATCTCCTCCCACATGAAAAATGCAGTATGGATTATGATTACTAGTAATGATGACCAAAGCAATGTAGTTAACAAGGCAAGAAAGATGACAGAAAGAACCAGAGGTGTAGCTACCAGGGGGATGGGGGGTGGGGGTACACGTTGCACTGGGTTCACACCTGGGGGGAGCAAGCAAAAAATTAAGGTTTGTTTGTGGGTTCTTGTATTTTTTAGTGTTTTTTCAGTTTTTGGCCTGCAGCGAGCACAGTTTTTAGGCTAGCAGCACCAAACTTTCAGGGATTTTTTTGGAAGACTCTCCTGATGATACCACCCAAGTTAGATGAAGTTTGGTTCAGAGGGTCCAAAGTTATGGGTTTCCAATGGGAGCTAATACAAGATGGGGGATACACCTTTGAGGGTCCATAACTTTGGACACACCTTCACCAAACCTGGGTGGTATCATCAGGAGAGCCTCCTAAAGATACCCTGAAATTTTGGTGCTGCTCGCTTAACAATTGAACCTCTGAAAGCAGGTATTCCCCAAATTTTCCCAGATTCTCCTTTTAAATCCACCCCCTTCGGCATGAATTTAAAGGGAGAAACTGAGGTCCCCGGTTTAAACATTGAAAGTGATGCTGTTTCAGGGTGGGGGAGAATCCACCGCAAAACAGCATCTCTTTCAATGTTGTTTAAACTGGGGACCCCAGATTCTCCCTTCAAGTTGGATTTAAAAAGAGAATCTGGGCTCCCTAGTTTAAACACCATTGAAAGTGATGCTGTTTGGGGGTGGATTCCAGCATCACTTTCAATGTTGTTTAAACTAGGGACCCCAGATTCTCCTTTTAAATCTATCTTAAAGGGAGAATCTGGGGTCCCCAGTTTAAACAACATTGAAAGTGATGTTGTTTTATTGGGAGGGGGGAATCCATCCCCAAACAACATAACTTTCAATAGTGTTTAAACTAGGGACCCCAGATTCTCCCTTTAAGGTGGGTGCCACAGGTCGAGGGAGGGCGCTGATCCTCCAGAGCCAGAGCCCATGCCATCATGCCAACTCAACCCCTTCCGGCCTCCCCAGCAGTAGACCTGGGCCCCCTTCCAGCCTTCCCAAGCAGTAGAGCTGTGCCCCTTGCAGCCTGCCCAAGTGGTAGACCTGGGCCCCTTCCTGCCTGCCTGGACGCTCCTCTGTGAGATCGGCAGATGGCTTGATTTCCCTCCCCCCTCCACTATTGCTTCCAAAAATGGAACGGAGGGGGGTGGAAAACTCAGATTATGCCTCGGGCTCCATTTTCCCTATATATGCCTCTGCTCCACCCTCCCAGGGTCCATGCAGGCAAGCTTCTGCCTTCCCCAGGCCCAGGGGAGAGCAGGAGCCAGCAGCAAAGACATGCAGGAGGCAGGGTTCTGCAATGTGGGGGGCGGGGCTATGCAACCCCACTGGGGTGTTGGGGGGCAGGGCACCACAGAGGATTGGGGCGGGGAAAAAAAGTGTGCACCGGGCACAGTATGGCCCAGCTACATAGCGGGGGGCGGGGGGGGCTCAGATTTTGCACTGGGCTCCATTTTCCCTAGCTACGCCTCTGGAAAGAACACCTTGGATTCAAGGTACTTTTGACATAGAGTCTGCTAACAGGACCCCTATCTTCTTGGCATTCCCATCATGTTACACTGTACAGCTATACTTAGGTCAACTGTAGCTTTCAGCCACCACACAGCACAGAAAACTCAGGAGCTTGGACAAGTCCAGGTTCAAATTATTTTCTGTCCTTTCTCTCTACTTTGGAAAGTGGTTTTACAGTGGGAAAGATCTATTTATGTTGATGATATCTACTTATGGCAAAGAACTGCACTCTCTTCACAGAGAATACAAGGACTACATGTTCCTTTGAAGCTACTACCTCTCTTCCCCTAAGGCAGCCCACTGTGTCATTCCATTAAATGCACTTCCTTGCTTGGGTTGCCCCTGTGCCCTTTCCTGGCCAAAGTTATGTGTGAGCTGACACAAAAAAAGCTCCACACTGCATTAGGAGGGAGAGAATTAGGGTTTTAGCAAGGGATCACCATCATGTGTCAAATTTCTTTCCAGCTATAGAATGTTGCTGCCAATAAGCTCAGAGAAACAAACCTGCCAGCCTCAGTGTGAGGCGTCTGGTTCTCTGTGTAATCCAGTGTAGTGATATCATATTTGAATGATTCAGTACCCCAAAGTATACAGAACAGATCAATCCCTGAGGTGTCTGCCATTGGATAGGGGGGCTGATTTCTGTGATGTTTACAGCTGGTATTCCTTGTGCCTATTGACCTGTTGCCTACTATAGGCAATTTGGTAGTTACAGAACATAGTTTTCACTGAATCTAGGATAGGAACTGAAATTTTGTGTCATTTTTCATGCAGAAGTACTCTGTATAATTCTAGGGTGGAGGTCAAGTCCTTCACCTAGTTCTTTTGTAACTGGTAAGACTGATTGAATGTTCTTAATGATGCTGGCTTTAAAATGGCCCTGTGCTCTTTTGATAATGCAAAATGGCTTTACATCTAGGCTTTCAATAGCTGGATAATGGAAAATATTTAATGGCCCGTAATGGCTGGTCTCTTCGTTCAGCTGCAGGAATTTGTGTCACAGATCATTTCACTGGGAGAGTGTTGAAGGAAGCAGTTGTGTAGCTTTGTATTCAGCCAGAGAAGAGACTGTGGTCTGTTCCACACAGCTTCCTTCCCAAGACATCCTCAGATGCCTTACTTTAGCTCAAAGTGTCTTTTTCAGAGAATGCTTAAAAGTGCACCCTTTTGCCCTAAGCAATCTGCAAGATATCTCCTGCTTGGCTGTGCAGAATGCATAGCTCAGGAAGTGTCTTATTTCTTCCTCCCCAACCATTTTGCTCTCTGGTCAGTTTCACCCTCTGCTTGCACCCGACATTTCATATACAGCTGAAGGGATTCTCCCAGCCGTCTTTGCTGAAGGTTGCCCCAGGACATTTGCTCTGCAGGCTCCAATCTTGGGCACCTTTTCCACCTCCAAAAGTACACAGATGTACTCAGTTGGTCCTGCTGATGCCAGCAATATATAGTTTTCCTATATTTTATTTTGGAGGAGATGTCTTTGAGGATACACAGACATGCACAAGAGAATCTTAGCCACTCAGAGAACTCCCAATGGAAAGCACTGGGACCGCAGAGGACCGGTCTACTGCCCATTGAGAAGTGTTGTCCAATTGGCTGGCATAGGGTGCCATGCTCCATGTGGGGCCTTGGAAATACCATGAATTACAACTGATCTCCAGATGACAGAAATCAATCCCACTGGAGAAAATACTTTGGAGGGTGGACTGTATGGTATTATACCCTACTGAGCTCCTTCCCTCCCCAAACTCCACCTCCAAAATCTCCAGAAATTTCCCAACCTGGAGTTGGCAACCATAGATTGGCAAGAAACTATGCTGGGGAGTTGTTTTGTGCAGAAGTTTTTTTAAAAAAGAATTATGATGGCCTGTGTGTATCCTGACTTCCTTTTAAAAATAAAACAATGTATTACCAAATATACCACGAGCCTCCAGCATTCCCTTGTTATAAGGAACTTGCCTAATAAAAGGTTATCGTGGAACTTCCTGCTGTTGATTGATTTAAGGCAGACAAATTGTTTCTGATTATTTATGCATGGTGTCCGTTAGTCTTATTTGACCCCACAGATGTGGTAGAAATGATTTTTGCCATAGTTTATCCCATCTGACATTAATAGCAGAATGTTATTAGCAGAAATATAAAGCTTACAGGAAGGAGCATTGCATTTTGTACAAATTCTCCTGTCCCAGAAATAAGTATTGTAGACCATTGTTTGAATTTTTAGCTATTCTGTGAATGGTGCATGGTTACTTTTAAAGAAGAGTTTGGATTTATACCCCCCCCCTTTCTCTCCTGTAGGAGATTCAAAGGGGCTTACAATCTCCTTGCCCTTCCCCCCTCACAACAAACACCATGTGAGGTGGGTGGGGCTGAGAGAGCTCAGAAGAACTGTGACTAACCCAAGGTCACCCAGCTGGTGTGTGTGGGAGTGCACAGGCTAATCTGAATTCCCCAGATAAGCCTCCACAGCTCAGGCGGCAGAGCGGGGAATCAAACCCGGTTCCTCCAGATTAGAATGCACCTGCTCTTAGCTACTATACCATTGCTGCTAAAGACATCTTTTGGTCAGCACTTTCACTGTGCAGCAGTTCTAAGCATAGCTGCACCTTTCTTAGCTCAGTGACTTCAGTGGACTTAAACCTCCCTGGTATCTAACATTAGGATTTCACTGCCATTTTAAAGCCTAAAATGGACAATCTGAAAATGCTGCAACGTCGTGATCCTGATTGGCCCTCAGCACAGTGGGACCAAGTCCAATCGTCCCCCTCCCCATGCACTTTTTAAATTAGCATTTTGACACTTGAAAAGGCATGTGGGATGGGGAGCGCACTTAGTCTCAATGTTCCGGGGGGGGGGGGCTTGTGACATTTTTGTGACATTTTTAAATTCCACACTTCAGGTTTTAAAATAGTGGCAGACTCCCCATGTTGGACACGAGAAAGCCATTATTGTGACCCTTTTGTCGCTAAATAAGTGATTCCAGAATTTTTACTCAAGAAGACCCACCACATCATCATACACCAATAAACTGCTAGTAGTGTGTCTGATGCTGCACAGTTTAGGGAGCTTGATTTCATTTCCAGGTTAAGATATGAACAGTTTTATTTTGAATGAGACAATTGAACTTTTATATCTGTTGGTACCGTCTACTCCAACTGGCAACCAACTCTGATCTGTCAGTTAGGAGCCTTTCTCAGCTGTGGTGTCTGAAACGCTTTAACCTAGAGATGCCAAAAACTAAACCTGGAATCTTCTACATACACTCTATGCGGATTTTACCACTGAGTTGAGGAAATGTGGAGGGTGAATGAGGAATTCTATCAATCTGTCTAAACTAAGAGAAAAATTCATTGGGTAGTCCCTGTAATAAAAAGTCATAAAAATCATAGGCCTTTGTTTGTTTGTTTATTATTCATACCCCACCTATATGCAAGATATTTTGACTCAAGTTCTCAGCAACTTTCTTTCACCTGCTTCTTCTCTTGCTTCCTGTAGGTTACAGCTGTGCCAACACAGGGAAGGAACAACCATGGCAGCACTTCTTTACAGTGCTCGTGAGTATTTTCTCAAATCTCCAGAAAGCCATATATGAGGGTCCAAGACCATAAAGGGTTTTAGGATTCCAAACAGGTGACCTGTTGTGAGGTTACAGTAGAAGTGTAGAATTTGAAGCTCCTTGAAGCTACTGACAAGGTCATTGCTCCATGACCTTTCGTGCTCTTGGGATGAAACCCAGACCCCTGATTAACCACCAGGTTTGATGATCTGAAAAGGGCTGGGAGATGTCTAGAACTGGCAGAGAACTCATACTGAATATGGCAGATCATGTTACAGAGCTCATTGTAAGATCTATGAAATGGTGATGATGGCAGCTAAGAAATGTGACAATTCGGCTACTATTGCATCAGCTTGTCACGACCATCCTAGTTGTTTAAGATATCATGGCATCTGCTGATGACTAAAACTGAGAATTCATCATATCACAACCAGACAATTAGTTGTGATACTTTTGCTAATGCTGAGATCAGTGAAACCACTACTTGTTCCCTGGATCTTTGGCCTGGCCAATTCCAGGTATTCCTGAATAACTTAAAGAATCACAGAAAACATCTCCTTTGAGGAAACCCCCACCCCCACCCCAATGCAATTCAATCTAGTTTTGATTCTAAAGTTTGAAGTGAATCAAATTTGGAAGTCAGATTTTGAAGGAAAAATAATTTTATTTGAAATTTAAGGAAATTAATCCTCCTTAAATTAAAGTTCAGCACTACAATCAGTGCTTTCATTCATTTGCATGACAGGTGATTATACCCTGTTCTTTTTGGCCTAAAAGAGGCTGGAAACAAAATGGGATTTTAACTTCCAAACAATATGATCCTAAGAATGTATTTCATTCAACCGCATTGCAATGTTTCCCTAGCACTTAGGCTATGAATGATTCCCTCTGGATTTCCTTTTGGAATCCCATAGGATAAGTATTCTGTGTTGTTGACTCATTCCCTTATTGGGGTGCTAAACTTTGGGATATATGATTGACGGAATGGACAAACATCTGGGTTATCCTTCACACCTTATTTGAAGTGCCTACTCCACTCTCACCTGATCAGGGCTTCATTTGGATGACAATCTGGAACAGATGCAGCAAGGGACAATGATGCGCAAGGTGAAGTCCAAGAACTGGAAGAAACCGCGGTACTTCAAGCTGCAGGATGACTGCATGACCATTTGGTACAAGTCCAAGAAGACTGGAAATGCCAAGTCTGCTTGTGAGTTTGGTTCCCCACACTGTTTATTGACAAGTCTAGTTTCTCATGTAACAATGCCTTCGGGTTTTACATACAAACAGTACAAAGACTTTCACGTGTGTAAAAATCTGTGCAGAGTGCATAAACTTATACAGGAAGGTCTGGCAAAATCAGAAGCTGTCAGATTATATGCTACTGCTTTTCTGAAGCAAAAGATTATTTCGTTTGATATAAAGTCCTGAGCTACACAGATCAGGAGGGCTGTCCCCCACATCCCTAAAAATCTGTTTTTCTCTAGTGGGATTTGGGCAGGCACTAGTAGAAGAATCCTATGAAATATGTTCTGTGTTGGAAAGAAATGCTTTTACGACAAGGTTTTATGGTGTTTATATCAGACAATCTTCAATACATAACATTACATAATTACATAATTATAATTTCTATGTATATTGTATATAGCAATAACTCATTTTCAAGGATGTTGGTTTAAATATGAATAATTTTAGCTACCATCAAGATTCTATACTGTGACATTATTAAAGAGTGCCTTAATTTCTTTTATTTCCAGTATTAGTTAATGCAATAAAAGAAATTGCCTCCTTCTGTGCATTATGTTCTGTGAAGCCTAGAATGGTTACAAAAACGTTATTCTAGCATGAGAGGCGGGTATAGGATGGTTGATTAGGCAGATAGGCTGAATAGATAGATGTCTATGTGAATAAACAAGTAGCCAGGTAATAATGCTCTGGCAGCTTGTCATGCCTAGGAGGGCAAGGGAATGATTCTGTGACATTAAGCCCCCCATGAAGTCTTCCTGGTTGTCCTTCTCCTAGTTTCAGTGAGCGACGTGGAGACTGTGCGTGAGGGACACCAATCAGAGGTACTTCAAAGCCTAGCTGAGGAATTCCCACCTGAGTGCTGTTTCACCATTGTCTTCCATGGGCGTCGTGGCAACCTGGACCTAATTGCTAGCTCTGCTGAAGAAGCTCAGTTTTGGATCAAGGGCCTGCGACGCCTTGTGGAAGTGGTAACTAACATGGATCAGAAGGAAAAGATAGATCAATATCCTTTCATTTAGCTATGAACTGCCTGTTTCAGTGCCCTTCCAACAAAAAGTGAAAAGCTGACTCCGAAAGCTCAGCTCCAGTTCAGTCCAAATGTTAAAGATATGAATTGAGACAAGACACTCTGTGTTCCAGGCTCCTGGGTCTGTGAAATCATGGGTACCCACTCCAAGATGGGGTTGCTTTGCCACAGAAAGACTGGGTGGATCTATATCTATACCTACATCTACACTATATCATCTATAGAGAGATAGAGAGATAGAGATTGCCTATGTATACGGGCTTCAGCTCACCATAAGAAACCAGCAGAGAAAATAAATTCTTTTTAAAAAGATTTTATTGGGAAAATAAAAAATGGAACAAAACAAAATTTCATTCACTCAGTTACTGGGGTAAAAACACATGCATTCAAGGTTTCTAATACTAGGATATAATTTAGAGGTGAAAGACAGGTTTTGGATATACAGAGAGAAGGGATGGATAGCAAAGATTATATTACCAGTCTTGTAGTGTATGTCCAGGAAACAGAGACCTAATGGCTAGGCTCTGGATGATCTGCGCGGATGGAACAATATTATGGACTACCATGGTGGTATGATAATATTGAACAACTGACTTGGGGTCTGAGACATGCTTTTATAGGCAGCATTCCGGGAGAAATACCACTCTCTCACCCTCCGCACTGCTATAGGTCTTAGGTTGGCTACAATCCCCCCCCCCCCCCCAATAAAGGCACGTAATCTCAATTACTGGCTTCGTTGCTGTATTCCATTGCTGTTGAGGTATCCGTTGCTGTGCACCGGGGCACAGAGGAGACAGAACAAAACATAAAAACAGGAGCAGAAAGACAAAGAAGGAATGTGACCACCAGGGAAAATGGCAAAATTAGTTGGGGACCCCACCAATTTACTGTCTAAGGCCCTTTCCCCACTTACCTTTGACCACCCTTTGCTGCGTGCTGCTCTCAGCGCGCGGCATCTCTGGCGTGCGCCCGGGTGTCCCCACGACAGAGCGTGGGGTCATCAAAAGGCGCCGTTTTGAGGAGCGCCAGGGATGCCGCGCATTGAGGGGGCGCAAGAGTGGCAGCGTCGGGGCGGCTGTGCTGTCGCCGCCCCTGTAGTGGGGAGTGCCCCAGGACCCCACGCTACTTGAGGAGAGTAGCGCGGGGCTTAAGGTAAGTGGGGAAAGGGCCTAAGAGGGAATGAGGACATCAGGAAATATTGAAATCCTTTAAACAGTCTCTGCTCTACACTTTAGGTAGACTGGAACTGGCTCTGAAATTTATCTAAAAGTTCAAAGAAACGTTGGGGTCTCCTCTTCAGGTGAACCATCTGAAGAATTTTAAGGGAAACCCAAAGAATAGTTTATCAGGGAGCTTTCAGGGAGCTAGATGGACCTGTCGGTGTTCATGATCTTGGGATGGAACTTCCTTTTCTCCCTTGCTAAAAAAGTCTCCTGTGCTAGCTTAATTTCTCATTTGAAGAGAGTTCTGTTTTCCTTAACTTATGTTTTGGGCTGCACATGGATCTGTGATTGGTTCCAAAAAGCTGATAAGGACAAGGATGGGCGCATGAACTTCAAGGAGGTGCAGCACTTGCTCAGGTTGATGAATGTGGACATGAATGAAGACCATGCTTTCCGGCTATTCCAGGTGAATTTGTGTTCAGGAACGGGGTGAGGGGAACTCTGGAAGTGGACTATGCAGAGGTATCTATGCTTATGTTTGTTAGGTAGCAACACCCTGTTATTTTCTTATCCACATTGTCAGTGCTCAGACTCTCTGCTTTCTTCCCACAATAGTCACAACAGACATTATACCAAGCTGCTATTAAATGGAGACTGGGCACAGAACCATGTCATATTTATGTGTTCCCTTTGCTCCTCCTATCTCCTTTTATGTGCTGAACTTGGTCCAAAACTTCCTTCTGAGTGAAGGAACCTCTGCGAATTGAAGTTTGTTTATTCCGTACAAATCAGGATTCCAAATTCCAAACAGATTAGATTGAGATTTAGAAGTGTGGTGTTAGGGGCATAAATAAATGGTAGAGTAATGAAGTGCCTATATTTGGACCCCATGATGAACTGAAGCATCACTAAACCATGAAGTTTTAAATCAAACTCCACACTTGAACACAGATGTGGGATGAGAGACATAAAGGGAACGTACAAGCCTGGCAGCAAGCTTTATTCATTCTCCAGCCCAGTTTAATCACAATTTGCCATATCTGTTTACCTAAGCCTGGCTGTTTCCAGAGCACCATCCATCCAGCTGTGACCTCTGTCCATCTGAATATTTTGTATGTTCATGTTCAATGGCATAGACCTTTTGAAGCTTCAGGCCCCCAAATTGTAAGGGATTCAATGGTGTTGATGTTCAGAACAGCCGCCTGGCCTTGACTGCATTCCAAAACCTGGGCGATGGGCCAGCATCTGCGGCGGAGACTCTGGTGGAGGCCTTATCTCTTCGAGAGAGATGAGACCTCCGTTCCCATGAGAAACCGGGAGGGGGGATGGGATGGACAGAACTATAACCTGTGCTTCTGGCGGGAGACTTTATTCCTGCCACGTCGTGTACGTGAGCTTTCTAGGATGTCTGAATAAACGGTCTTTTACACCAAAAAGCCTTTTATTTCTGCTTCTATGGAATTCCTTACATTGTGGCGGGAATCAAAAGTTCATCTATCTTCCAGTGTAGTGGACCTCTGCGTGTCCGGGCATGGGAGAGGTTGAATATTCCTGATTCTGAGGAAGGTGCGGTAGCCCCCAAAGAGGGCTCCGAGCTTTCCCTTCTGGATTTGGAGGAACCGGCGGGAGAACGGGTCTCGCTGGTAACTCTTTCCCGTCCCCTACGTATCAACACGAAGTCTTCCCTTTACTTCGTTGGGACAAGGGGCGATTGTGAAACGATCATGTGGACTTGCATTGAGAGTCGTTTGGGGCGCTGTCTATGGATGCGGAAGCCTGTGGATCGGATACCTACCGTTTCCGTGTGGATTACAAACCTCAGATGCAACCTGTCACGCGAGAGAGATGGGCCTGACCCACTTTCGTCAGCGCGACAACCCAGGAGCCGCAATTGAACGATTCCTGGACTCAGATTTGTTCCGATGATGCTCTGGCAAGAATCCCACCGGGTGGCATAGCACTGGGGGCCGATCCTAAGATCTCACCGTTAGGAAACCCGGGGACTATGCATCGAGGGGATTGGGAGGGGTATCATTACCAAGCTTCCGATCGGACCCCTAGATCCCGGATCAGCAGCTGCACCAGAGGCGCCCCGTGGAGCACGCCCGGTGGACACGAGGTGCTGCATTCCGATGAGTGAGGAGAATCCGAAGAAAGCCTGCCTTCTCATCCAGACCTATTTCCCGCTCCCGTCAAAAGAGAGCTGGGATGAGGAAGTGGGCTGACTGCGAAGTCACTCCAGGAAGCATGGAGCCCATGAACGCCAGCTTATGGGAAGAGGAACGGGAGCAGCTGCAGCAAGAGCGTGAAACCCTGCAAAAGGACCGGGAACAGCAGCGCAAAGAAATCCAACTTCGAACTGGACCGCAAGCCAAAGACGCGTTGCAACGGCAATATATGCAGAATCTATCGGTCCATGATAAAGGTCCTGGAACACCTCCAAACTGGACTTAGAGCGTCAGCTGGCGAAAACGTTAAAGGCCATGCGTGCACAAAGTGAACTTAACACTGCAGCTATTCAAGCGAGGCGAACTGGCCAAACTGGAATCGAGAGAAAGCAGGCTTTGCATGCGCACCAAGATGCCTTTGACTTCGCGGCGAAAGAGACTTTTAGCCGCCTTTGAAAAGGAGCTGAAGAAGCAGCAGAGACAAGATGCCCCAAAGCTGGAGTCTACGCCATTACCGGGTACAGCCAACGCCAGAGGGGGCGACGCTTCTGGGTCCTGCTACTCGCATATCTGCCACCTTCCAAAGACCTGCTCACCAGAGCACCAGATGGGCAGCCTGGCGCCGGTGCCCCACCTCCACCGGATTCCGGCTCTCCCTGTACGCCCGCCCTCAACTTGCGCAACCGCCGCCCCAGCGAGCTCCGAGGGCCTGTGGAGGAGAGGGATATTATCAGACACCTCCGATACCTGGGCTCTGTTTCGATGGGAACGCTTCCAAACTCCCCTACTTCATTCACTGCAACTTCGATGCCTGCAATAATGGAGGACTATGAGCCCGCATTTGTTTACCCGGTCTGAACGCGAAAAAATACGGGACACTCGGTTCTGTCTTTGGGATGGAGCGGACAGCCGACTGGTTTGTGGGACTCTTTTTTGACCGTGCAAGGGGAGGATACTGCGCGACGGTGCCATGCGTTCCTCCAAGCCTTTAAGCGGCTTCGCTTCAAGATCCGGATGCAGTGAAAATCGAAGCCATCCGCACTTCATTAAAATTCTATTCAGCAAGGCAAAACCGCTCTTTTGCCGAATTTGCTAGTTCGAATTGCGATGCGGCGGACTGCTTTCGACTCCCTCCCTGAGTGGCCTGAGCGCATGAAATGTGAATACTTCTCGGATGCCGTCGCCGGTAAACTGCGGGAAACGGTGTTCCTATTCGGATCCCACGCACTATTGCTGAATGGATCAATTAGGATCTCAAAGTGGCGTCTCGTTTGGATTACGCTTCGCGCCGGGGGCCGCCCACGCCCAAAACCCATTTGCTGCCAATTCGCACTCACCGCTATGCGACTTCGCAAGCCAAGCTCCAGCGGCAGCCCTCTTACGGAAACTCCACCTCCGCAGCGCCGTCGCCGTTTGGGGATTAGTGTCTTTACTCGCGAGGAGGACCGGGTCATCTAGCTGCCAACTGCCCGAAAATGCAGAAGCCAACCGCTTCCGGCTTAAGCGCGCACTCCCATCTGCCAAGCCACCACATTAAGATCTGGGGCAGCCTCGGATCGAAGGCTCGGGTCACAAGGCGCGTTACCGAAGGCTGCACCCAGTAAGAGGGGGAAGTGGCGGTTTGCCTCTCTTCAACGCCCATGCGGATAATGTGGTTCGACTCCTAGATCGCGGTGAGTGAAGCGCAGCGCTCCCATTCACGCATTCAAAGCCGCATTCTGGCCAACCCCGCTAAGCACACTCGCATTATAGCTCTCAGTCTTGTAAGATTCTGGGTTGCTCCCATTGCTTAATGCGGCCCCAAGTAGCTGAGGGAACTTGGACTCAGACCTTCGAAGTTCCCCTAGCTAAGCCCATACCGGGCTTCGGGGCACAAATGTGGACGGCAGCCCCTCGGGCCGTAAGGACCGGCCCAGTTCAAAAAGCGCAACCCGGTTCTCCTCTCTACGCTGACCATTGGGAGAAATTGGTTTTATTCTGGCCCCGGCGTGCCAAACACTCCATAGTCCCTGGGCATGCCATGGTTAAGTTGCTTTGCATGAACCAAAATTCATTTTGGAAAAGAACCGGATCTTAGAATTCACTGTGACTCTGGGGAGAACAGCGCCATGAATTGGGGAAGGTAACTCACCTCCTAATGACATACACACCTGAAGAGCTTCGCCAGCGGAGCACCTGGGTCCAATAGCTCCCGAATCCACCGGCATTCCACCGGCTTACACAAAGATTTAGCCATGAGTATTTCAGGGAGCAAAGAATGCGATCAACGGTTGCCACCCCATAGAGACACTCGACTGCAAAATCGCATTAGTTACAGCCAGGGGCTCAACTGCTCGGGGTAGAATCTACCGCGATGAGTCCCAATGAGGAGAAGGAACTTGTAGCGCCATTTAGGACAAGCAACTGCTGTTTTCGCTGAGTTCATACTGACGAGCGCATTTTTAACAAATACACACATGCTGCTCCTGTATTATTTGTTAAAAAAAAAGCGATCGGGTCTTTAAAGCGCTCTGTACGGATTACCGAGGACTCAATGCGGTTTCCCCTGTCCAATAAATACCCTTTTGCCTTTGATCAGGCGCACCTTTTTTTAGATGCATTGGGCAAGTGGGACGGTGATTTTTTTACTAAGTTGGATTTAAGAGATAGCCATGCACCACAGAGTCAGGATTGCGGAAGGCTATGAACATTTGACTGCAATTTAAACACAACCTAATTTGGACAGTATGAATACTTAATAATGCCATTGGCGGGTTAAGTGGGGCAATTCCCCGGAGCTTTTAGTGGCAGCCTCATCAACGTAAGTTCCTGTTTACATGACTTATTATACAAGGGAGTAGTGGTGGTACTTAGATGATGTTTTAATTTATTCACCAAACCATGGGAGGAGCATGAAGCCCTTGGTTCGGGAAGTATTAAAAGCGCTTGCTTTCGACATAACTCCTCTTTGCAAAACTTTTCGTAAATGTTGTTTTCACCAATCCTCCATCGACTATTTGGGCTTACGGTTCGATCTCTTCCGAGGGTTAAAATGGATCCTGCTAAGATTGAAGCGAGTCCTCCAAATGGTTCCTGCCCCCACCCAATCCGGAAAAAAGAACTCCAGTCTTTCCTAGGGTTTGCTAATTTCTATCGTGGACTTTTATGCACCCCAATTCGGCTGAACTGACTCTCCCACTCCACAGACCTCTACGCACTAAAGGTAAAGACCCACAGGCTGACGCAAGCCCCCCTTTAACTGTGGTCTAAGGAATGTCAGACAGCCTTTCAACATTTAAAATCAGCTTTTACTACCCGAACCTATCCTAAAGCACCCTGCAATTCCCAGATCTTGCATTCCTTCCTTGTGGTTCACGTGGATGCCTCGGACAAAGCGCTTGGTGCAGTCTCCTTGTTGCAGAGAAATAAAGATGATAGGCTTGTTCCGTGCGGTGCTTATTTATCAAAAAAAATTCTCCGGGTTGCTGAGCTCCAACTGGGACTGTAGGGGATAAAGAGACTGCGAAGCCATCAAAGTAGCGCTCTCCACTTGGCGCCACTGGCTGGAGGGGCTAAACACCCCTTTCAAGTTTGGTCGGATCACAAGAACTTGGCCAGCCCTACTTTCCACCCCCCCTCAAGATGTCCGCAAAACAACTCCAAGTTAGGCGATTTCTTTTCTCAAGTTTCTCTTTCACTGTCCATTTTTTCCCTGGAAAAAACCAATAAGCTGGCGGATGCATTCCTGGCGCCTGCCCGTGGGAGGGGGGTAAAGGAGCTGCCTTACGGGATATCCCGCGACTGTTCTCTCCCCCCTCCCAATTGGGGGCTGGCTGTCACTCGATCTTCAGATCAGGCCCACTCCTCCTTTTCTCCACCCATTCTCAGCCTCCGATCTCTCCTTTCCTCACTACGGGGAACTCGAGGGAGATGGCGGGGTTGCGCGAGCCACCAAGCGGAGGAAGGTGACTCCCAATTACACTTGGAGAATAGTGTTTGGAGGCTTGAGGGATTGTTGGATACGTGCCTCCCCCCTCCGTAAGCAGGTTCTCCGAGGCCTGTCATGATGCCCGCCGGCTGGACATTTTGGCTTCCTTAAGACTCTGCATTTGGCTCATGAAATCAATTGCCACTTGGTGGCGTAGTGCTGGATGCGCATAAGACATTGAGACATGACATATCAAAGGGATTGCTCTCTGCTTGAGTAGCCAAAATCCGTTCGGGGAAAACCCCATGGTCTGTTGGAAGCCTCTCCCGGTGGCATCTCCCGCCCCTGGGGAAGTCATCTCCATGGGATTTTACACGGATTTGCCAGAAAGTCAAAGGCAACACAGTCTTGTGGGTGGTGGAAGTGGACTTATTTTCCAAACAAGCTCCATTTTCATCCCATTAAGGTACTTTCCATCCCCTCCGGCCTCCTAAGTTAGCGTGCATTGTTCATTCAGCATATTTATCAGCTCTACACTCCTCCCCGTTAAGGTGAGATTGTGTGTCCGACCGCGGGCCCCAATTACCATTTCAAAGTTCTGGAAAAGCTTTCCTGGAGCTTTGTTAGTCACCGCACTGTCGAATTGCCTCTACCATCGCCTTCAAAGTGACGGTGAGTCGGAGAGAAACTAACAGAACCCTGGAGACAGTATTTACGTTTGTTACACCTAACTATCACCAAGACAACTGGTCGCGATTTAATTCCGCTTGCAGAATACCTTCCCCAATAATGCGGGTTCAGTAGCAGTACAAAAATGCAACCCCTTCTCGAAATTGTGTCTGGTCGGTCCTTCCCTCCGTTGTCGCTAACTACACTTGCAGAAGCGTTGAATCCTCCTGAGTTCCAACAGTGGATTTGCGCCTCTGTGCCGAGGGGTGGAAAAAACAGTCCAGACCGGGCCTTCACAGCAAGCTTCAAAGATTCCCAAAAACTTCATAAGCGGATAAGCACCGGCTTTCGATTTCCCTTTATGCAGCGTGGGCAGCCTGGGTATACTTTAGTTCTACCAAGAATCCTCAGAGACGCATTACATAAATTTTCAAAACTGGGCAAAAGATTCGTGGGACCTTTTAAGATTACTAAAAGTAATTAATGATGTCACTGTCCCGGATTAGGACTTGCCTAATTCTCAAAGTAATATCCATCCTGTCTTTCATTCCAGTTTACCTCAAAGTTGAGGCTCCTAAGTTTCTCGATGCCATAATGGCACCAACCTCGAGGAAGACCCCTCACTGACTTACCAATTGATGGCCACAAGACATTACGTAAATTGACGCCTATCCTGGACTCTCGTTTAACCGCAAAGCGGCTTGCAAATATTTAGTCTCTTGGGTGGGATATTCCTCTGGGTATAATCAATGGGTCTATTCAGAAAATATTGACGCCCCTTCCCTCATTTCTGCTTTCCACCGCACCTTTCCGCACAAACCTGGGGGGGAGAAGTTTTTTTTCTCTCAAGGGAGGCAGAGTGTAAGGGATTCAATGGTGTTGATGTTCAGAACAGCCGCCTGGCCTTGACTGCATTCCAAAACCCGGGCGATGGGCCAGCATCTGCGGCGGAGACTCTGGTGGAGGCCTTATCTCTTCAAGAGAGATGAGACCTCCGTTCCCATGAGAAACCGGGAGGGGGGATGGGATGGACAGAACTATAACCTGTGCTTCTGGCGGGAGACTTTATTCCTGCCACGTCGTGTACGTGAGCTTTCTAGGATGTCTGAATAAACGGTCTTTTACACCAAAAAGCCTTTTATTTCTGCTTCTATGGAATTCCTTACACAAATTAGCACATTAAACTTGCTCCAAAATATCGTGATTCTTTCCCTTCATCCTCCTCTTAGGACAACTGTAGAAGAAAGATGTCTTCAAGGAATAATTCATTGGTAATCCTTGTCACTTCTTCATTCCATCTACACAATGTATCATTCCAAAAGTACAAGATGATAGCGTTTAAACCATCTTAGTAATGTTTCATTCTCGTCAGTAATTTTTTGTCCTTGTTGGGTGGTATCTTCGAATTAGTCCATATGTTGAGGATTGAGCACAGGTATCAAAACAGATGTGTTTTGAATCCAAAATCCATATTGTTTTTCTATTGGACTAGAGGACAGCAAGCCACTCTTGCTGTATCTTAGGGCATTTTTGGAAGAAATAACCAAAAAAAAGTTCCCTTCAAGTTGGAATGTGTCACATGTCACTGTGAAAGTGAGGATGGGGTATGAGTCTGAAATTGTGTGCATCGAGGAATTCTGCTGTAAATTTCATTGTGCGTGCACAATGACAATAAAAAATGCTTATGCTTATGCTTAATATGTCAGAGAGCTTTTTAAAAACTGAATTTCCAAGTTAAAAATGTAGAGATTTTCACTTGTCTCTTACAGATGCAAAACATTTAAAAATGCACACAGATATAAGTGTAACTTGTGAGAGCAACCTTATTGCTCTATTCAGAAGAGAAAGCAGTGGTCACAGTTGCATGGGACAAACATCCCCAGGCCAAGCTATCCTGGTCACTGGCATTTGCAATAGCAAGTCACAGTTCTCAGAATCCTTTCAGTGGACAAAATGTTGGAATCAAGTGACAGGGTAGCCTTGACATGTTGCTGTCTCTCAACCTTAGTTCCTCACTGATAATTAGAATCTGTGTTGTCTGTGCATTTGTTCTAGCCTTGAGTTCAATACCTACCTAAAGGCAGAACTGCACATTACACACTGATCCTTCTTACTGATTTTAAAAATAAAAATATGCAATGCAGCTACTGGGACCACAATTTAAAGGGAAGTCTGAGTATAACAGCAAGGGAGCTGTTTAATCTTTTCCCCTTATTCTACTTTCCAGTGGAAAATCTCTACTCCCTAGCTGCTTCTATCCTCTGAGGAGAACGTCTATAATATATATGATTCCCCCAACAGGGCAAAAGCAGTGTAGGATCTAGGGGTGGAGATTTCCTGCTAGCAAATTACTCAAGAAGAAAAGGCTAAATGGAACACAGAAGGCCAGCTGATCTTCCCCTTAGGTTGCAGCACTGGCACCCACAGTGAATATCACTCAAGAAGTCAGTAAAAAGGATCATGTAACAGGTAGCACTACCCTGAGCTGATACGATTTCACCTTCTGCTCTCTAATTACTTAGGACCAATACAGCAATTGCTAGCAACTGAACAGGTCTGACTGTAATCAGATAGAATGACAACAGACAGTATCTCCTTGTTTTCCGCTTTTTAAATGCCTTCTACTTTGCAGAAGCCCATGTGTTTTGTTGCGTTTCTAATGCTATGCTTCCCCTCCCCAGCCATCAAACCACCACTCCTCTACACTTCATGCCCTTCTCAAAGACCCACTTCTTTTACAAAGTCTTTCCTGGATCTTTGTTGCTTGCCAACTGTACATTTACTTCCTGCCCTTTTTCCTTCCTCCTTCTTTAACACTTATTGTGTCAGTTTAGTACTGATTAAATGGGCAAAGACCATGTTACTTCTATTATGCACAGCACTTCCCACTCCTACTGTAGTAGTAGACAGTTCAGAAGAGACACTATCAAAACATCAAATCCCTGACATCACTCATTTGATTTCATATGCTTGTCTTCTTGTGCAAATACTTCAGTAGTGAGACCCCTCCATTCCTTGCAGATGGCCGACAAATCTGAGACCGGAACACTGGAAGGGGAGGAGTTTGTGCTATTCTACAAAGCACTAACTCAGCGAGATGAGGTGCTCAAGATCTTTCAGAATTACTCCAAGGATGGCAAGAAGCTGACACTGCTGGAGTTTGTGGACTTCTTGAAGCAGGAGCAGATGGAAAGCATTGGTGTTATGGGGTTGGCCATGGAGCTGATTGACAGATACGAGCCATCTGAGACAGGTGGGGTAGGAAGGAGGGAGAGCTGTTGGGATGACAGTTTGGACAAGCATCAAGGGCTAGTGCAGAATGGCCCCAGAATCTTAAAAGGGCATCACTAGCTCTTTGCTCAGTGCAAATCTGAAAGTGCAATCCTTAGCTGGAGTGTGTGTTTTTGAAAAATATTTATTACCCATCTTATGTCCTTAGACTCAAGACATACTGTTCCAAACCTTAAACCCAAGAGTTCAACTCAACACTTACCATCTATTGACATCATTTGATTTAGAAGGGTGAAACTCTGCTTAGAATTGCTTTGTAAATATGCCTGCTATTCATGGTGGGAGAGGGTATGTGTGTGATTCCAGCCTTTTGTTTTTCCTCCATATCCATGTCTATCCACTGAGCTTTTACCTGATACATTCAATGAAGCATGAAAGCTGAACGAAAGCAATATTTTATGGTCTTTGAGGACCACACAATATTTCTGTTTGTTCTAGTTTCACTAGAGCTCTAAAAATCATTATGTTTATCATTCTTGTGACATCTATTTCCATACAAATTGTGCCATGTCTGCTTTTTCCTAGTTATTCAAACAATCCTTGCCTTTTTGGATGAGTTCATTGACTCTGGGCCTTTCCACACTCTCCCCTATCCCCCCTATGCCGTGTGCTGCTCTCAGCACGTGGCATCCCTGGCGCGCGCCCCGGCATCCCCACAACCCTGTGCTCTGCGCGGGGTATTCAAAAGGCGCCCTTTGCAAGAGCGCCAGGGATGGCGCACGCTGAGGGGGCGCCACAGCGGCAGCGTCGGGGCGGCTGCACTGTCGCCGCCCCTCTCGTGGGGAGTGCCAGGGGACCCCGCGCTACTCTCCTCAAGTAGCGCGGGGCTTAAGGTAAGTGGGGAAAGGCCCTCTGTCCAGTTCAAAGCCCTGTCCCTTTTCCACATATTGCTGCTTAGACACCCATTTCCCTTGATTTTGTTTTCTCTTTCTACTGGCCTCCCCACCCCCCCACAGCTAAGACTCGCCACGCCCTGACCATAGATGGATTCCTCATGTATCTGTGCTCGCCAGATGGCTCCATCTTCAACCCTGAGCACAGGAAGGTCTTCCAGGACATGTCGCAGTCCCTCTGCCATTACTTTATCTCCTCTTCTCACAACACATACTTGATGGAGGACCAGCTGCGAGGGCAGAGCAGCATTGAGGGATATATCAGGTATCACCATGAAAGGGCAGGTGTCAAAGTAAACCCACAGTTGCTTATTTCTCTCCCACATCCAAACCAAATACAAGCTCTTTCCTCAAAAACTTTTGCTCACATATTCAACCAGTACCTCAAGGCAGGGATGCCAGAATTTCAGGGTTGTCAGTATGTTTTTAGGACTGTATGTTTTAAAGGGGCTTTTAACCTCATTATGTAAGGTGTAGGGTGGGGTATAAATGAAATAAATAAATAACGTAGATCCAAATTCTAGGCTTTTTGGAAACTGGGCTGGAAATCTCTCTCTGAGTCTGTGATTCTCTGTTGGAGAGGAGAGGCTTCCCAGTGCCCAAACAGTTTTACTAGATCTTTGCCTTGGTCCACCTTTATAGCAGTTGCTCACTGTTCTTTCCTGTCCTTAAACTTTCCATCAACAGACTTCATACAACAAAGCACGTTTTGTATTAAATTCATGGATTTGTCTTCTTGCTTTGCTCTTGCCAGCTCCTGTTTAATTTTTTAGCTATAATAATCCTCTTCCTTGCTCCTGTGTTTACATATCTCTTATCAGCCTAGCCTTTAGAATTAACGTCACCATTTAATTGAAAAGCCCTATCAAGATAATTGAAACATGTTCTTGCACTCTCAAGATCCCTGCAAGAAGGCACATAGCCCTGCTCATAGCACAGTATTGCCTGGAACAGGGGTCGGCAACCTTCACCACCCAAAGAGCCATTTGGACCCATTTTCCATGGCCCTGAAGATCTATCGGCCCCTCCACCCACCTTTCCTTCCAGCGTTAGGAGGTGGAGGTGCCGGGCAGGGAAACCCCTTCTGCCCGGCGGAGCAGGCAGCCACCTGCTCCATGGAGAAGAGGGGGATGGCAGGCGTGGCCTTCCCGGTGCCGCCGCCTCTCGCACTGCAGGAGGCAGCGGTGTCAGGCAGGGAAACCCCCTCTACCCAACGGAGCAGGCAGCTGCCTGCTCCGTGGGGCAGAGGGGGGATGGCGGCTGCGGCCTGCCTGGTGGCGCCACCTCTCACACTGCAGGAGGCAGCAGCGCTGAGCAGGGAAACCCCCTCTGCCCGACGGAGCAGGCAGCCAGTGGGGCAGAGGGAGGATGGCTGCTGAGGGGATGGCAGAGGGGGGATGGTGGCTGCTCTGGAGGGACACGCCAATGCTACCCTCTGACCTCCAGTGGTCGGAGGGCAGCGTGAGCGTGTCCCTCCAGCCCTCCAGAGCAGCGCTGGAAGGAGAGGTGAGTGGAGGGGACACGAAAAGTGGCGCCCTCATGCATGGAGCCGCCTCCGGTTCAGCCCCTCCACTCACCTTTCCTTCCAGTGCTGCACTTGAGGGCTGGAGGGACACACCCATGCTACCCTCCGACCTCCAGGCCACGCGGAGCCACAGTATACGGCTGAAAGAGCCGCATGCGGCTCCGAAGCCGTGGGTTGCAGACCCCTGGCCTAGAATATTGTCCAAGTTAAGACACATCCAAATCCTGGCTGTGCATAGCTCTGATAGGCTAACCTCCTGTGATGTCACCCAGAATCTGAATTACTTGATATAATTTATTGACTCAGTTAAGTTATAGTCTATTTTTCACACTGCGACTCAAGGCAGATTACAAAGTAAAATTGTGCAATAAAAAGACAATACAAGAAGCACTAAAACTAGATTTCAGAATTGAAAAAGCAATACAATTAAACAGTATAATGCAATGCAACAACACTGCCTAATGTTTTCAGATACTAATACATTTTTAAAATTAGAAATGTACTTTAAAAACTTCCTATTTTAAATTGATATTGCAAATGAACAAAGGCATGAAAGTTGATACTGCATTTTTGCACAAAACAGGGAATTATGAAATCCCACTTAAAACATAAGAAAGAAGCGAGATTGATGGCCAATCTGGCATTTGATTTGTTGGTATGCAAACACTGTGAAAAAGCTGGCTGAATGACCAACTGAAATCTCTGAAACCTCAGTGAACCCCAGTTTATTGCATTATTCAGACAGAAGGTAGTGAGCTACCTGATGCAATCAGTGCTATTTTTCAAAGGAACAAAAGTGAGGCATGGCTAGAGCCTTTCTCCTGAAACAACTTTGTAGCGAGTGTTCAGATAAATCAAAAGTGGGATATAGCCCAGCAGCTGAAAGTATTCCCATATTTTAGGAAGGCAGGAAGGATTCATTAATCATTTTCTTCCTCCTGCAGGGCTCTGAAGCGTGGCTGCCGATGTCTAGAGGTGGACTGTTGGGATGGACCTAATGGGGAGCCCATTGTCTACCATGGCCATACTTTCACCTCTAAGATTCCATTCCGGGAAGTAGTGTCAACTGTTGAGAAATATGCCTTCCAGGTAGACTGGACTATTCTGTCACCAGGAACAGGTGGCATTCGACTGCCAGAGGGGAGGGATCACCATGATGGAATGGCAGGGGATGCATGAATGGAAAGCTATACAGCTTCAAATGGAAAAGGGTATAGAGGGAAGATGGCCAGGTTAAGAGGGAAGATGGCCAGGTGACCCTTGACAGTCCCATCACTGGAATGAGGACTGCCATGTTGCAGTGGGTGGGGAATTCTGAACTAGAGGGATTCCATCATTGGTCTACCTCAGGGCTGGACAAAGCTTTGAGGTTGAGGGCCTCATCTGACTGCATGCAAGTTCTTTCGTTTCTAGCATCAGCAGTCTCATGTCACATCTGGAATGCTCATTTGGGCAAAGCGGTGGAACTGGGGAGCCAGCTGAAGCGACTGCCTGTTGTGGGTGGAGGCAGCCCTCTGCCTATTCTGCTGCTGTCTTAATGGCCTCAGCCCTTTAACTGCTTCACAATTTTGGTGAGAGTCCAGTGGACTGAGGTCATGTTCTAGAAAAATGTTACCATGCTGTGCAAAAGGGGAAGGTACACAACCAAAGTGAAAAGTAGAAAACTTGAACCAACCAGGCTCCAATAAATACTTCAAAAATTGTGTCTCCCACTGGATTAGCAATTTACTTATAAGTAACCAAAAAACTTATAAGTAACCAAAATAAGTAACCAAAATAATTTTACAACATGGCCCACCCATCCTAGCGGAGGGAAGGGAGGGAGGGAGGGCAGGGAATGAGGGTGGCATGCAAGCGAGGGGAGGGAGGGATTATTGTGTTATAAAATTATTTTGGTTACTTATAAGTAAATTACTACTCCAGTGGGAGACATAATTTTTGAAGTATTTATTGTAGCCTGGTTAGTACAAGTTTTCTTCTTTTCACTAGAAAAATTTTAAGCAGCTCAGAAGAAAATTTCCAGTGAGTTTCATGTGTCTACTGCAGCCTAATTTGTCCATATGGTTCAATAGTGTGTCTCTGTGTAAATGAATCCAATCTACAACAATCACATATGAAAAAAGCAATATAGTGACAGGTTAAGATGGACTGTTTGTAAGATGTCATGACCATGGTAGTCTGATGAAACCTTTTTCTTAAACACCTGTATTGCCAGATTGATGCAGAGTTTTATTAAAAGTGACCTCCAGATATTGGATAAAATGGCTCTGGCCTGTGTACTCACACAGATTTACCTGCAGTACTAAAAGAAATGGGGTATGAAGGAAATACTTCATCTGGACATCTTTAAAAACTGTGTATTCAGGATGTATTTGTGTTATACAAATGAAATTGATGAGCATTCTCTCTATTCTTCATACTGTATGCCAAAGTTATATATGCCCCAGTATATTTCCATTTGACCATTGATCACATCTTAACTTGTAGTCCAGCTTGGAGGCACAACAATGAGTTGAGTCTTGTGATCCATATACACAAGAATTGCAAATCATTGCTGCTTTCCCTCTCTCCCCAGCAGACATTTTATTGGGTCCCAGGAACTGTGGGTGAGTTGTGAGGCTGCAATGAGAAGGGGGAAGGGAGTGAAAGTATTCTCTCTTTTCCATCTGTGGCACCGCTCTGACAGAAAAGACAAAAAGGGCAAGTTCATTCCTTTCCTCCTCCACATTGCGGCATTATGGTGCAATGGTTATTGATCCACATGTTTTCTCTAGTTTCTGGGGTCAGAAATGGCTTTGTGGGGAGAGGAATGCACCAAAGATCTAAGAGTACTTCTTGCTGACAGATAATCGTTCCATCTCATTTCATCTTCCCATCATCCTTTGTTCCCACTGGCAGTAATACTGTGGTTTGGCACATCTTAGCAAATTTCCTCCCCAATTGTCTCTTACCCAGGAATCAATTTAACATGGGTATAAGGGCAACATGCTGTCCCACAAGAATGTTCCTCAGTTCCCTTCTTTCTGTCCCTGTGCTTTGTGTTCAACTCCTGAATGATCATTGCTTCATTCACAGTTTTGTGGGGTTGGTCTTGCAGGTTTCTGATTACCCCATCATCCTGTCCATTGAGAACCACTGCAGCATAGAGCAGCAAGATGTCATAGCACAGCAGCTGAAAAGCATTCTGGGAGAGCAGCTACTCATCACCACCATTGATGGGCGAATCCCTGTGCAATTGCCTTCACCCGAGGTAGGGATATAGTAGGATCAATGGATTTTTCACAGACTAAACTTAGGTAGCAAAATCACAATTACAGGAGGCAGAGCCAGCTCAACAACTTTTATATGCCCTAATGTCCTTCATCAATCTGAACTTTTAACAACAGTAGTTGTAGGAGTCAAAGAAAGATGAGGGAAATGAGGGAAGCTAGCATAGTACAGTGGTTTAAGGTGTTGGACTAGGATCTGGTCAACCCAGGTTCAAATCCCAACTCATGGCTATAAAACCTTTCAGGGTACCATTGGGCCAGTCATGCTCTCAGTCCTGATTTTTGTGGTGTGGAAACAATGGTAAACTATCTCTTGCCTTGAAAACCCTACAGGGTCGTCATAGGTCAGCTATGTCTTGATAGCAAAAAGAAACAAAAAAGAGGATTAAGACAGGTCAAAGGCTGGAGGCTGTTCAAAAGGAGTTTTATAGGAACTGATTTTTTTAAAGGAATGTTTGATAAAATTTGTGGGAGAAAATTGGGAAAATGGAAACATTGGTTTACATTGGAGGGTGTCAAGGCAGGAGGGAAGTGTCTTAGGGGCAACTAAGGAGTTTGATTTAAAAAATTGGGGTGAAAGGTGGATTCCACACAGCATAAATATAGTGTCTTTAGGATGTTATAAAAAGCGTCTTGGGGAAGAATTTTGCACCGTTCTCTTCCCCAAAATGAGGGGAATGAGCCCATTATATTCCTCTCAACCAACGCTTTTCAAAAATTGCTAAACTAGGGATCTTTTCCCCCCAACCCAGGCTGAAGATGATTCCTGAGTGAACACCAGCAGGCAGGAAATGCTTTATTTCTCCTGCCCAAACCTCTTATTTTTGTTTCTACCACTTGCACCCCACCATTTTATGTGCTGCAGCAGGTTCTCTGTGAAGATTCCCCACAGAGATTTCCTCTGCTTGCAGCTCATCTGTTTGCCATTTAGCTTTAAAAAGTTGATGAACAAAGTTTGTTTTGCCTAGCATTCCCTGCACATTTTTCCTTTTTTGTTTTGAGGGGGATGTTTGCGAAGCTACAGCGACACAATTAGAGAAGCTGCAATATGCACATATTTGTGTCGCTGTAGCTTCGTAGACATCCCCCTCAAAACAAAAAAAAAGGAAAAATGACACATGCAAAGAATCACTAAGCAAAACAAACTTTATACTTCTGCTTTTTACAGTGAAATAGCTAATGGATGAGCTGCAAGCAGAGGAAACCTTGTGGGGGATCTTGATGGAGAATCTGCTGCAGCAACCGAAATGGCAGATGCCGCTGTGAAACTGACAAGAGCTCCGTGCAGCAGGTGGGAAAAGAAGTCTGTTTTGGCTGGCAAGGCTTGTGTTCTCCCATGCTGAGAAAACACAAAATGCCAAAATGGATCTTTTTATAGCATCCTAATGACATATGAACTGAAGAAGAGCATTTCTAAATGAGACCAGTGGTCTACCTCGTTCATTATTCTGTCTCACACAGTGTCCAACCAGTTACCTTGGAAGTCCAACAACAGGACATAGAGACCAAGGCCTTCCCTGATGTTGCCTCCTGGTGCTGGTATTCAGATGTATACTGCCTCTGACTGTGAAGGCTCCTTTAGTCACTATGGCTAGTAGCCAGTGAAAAACCCATCCTTTATTAATTGAATCCCCCTTTTAAAGCCATCTGTGCTTATGGCCAAATTCCACATTTTAATCATTGATTAAAGTTTTTCCTTTTACCTGTCCTGGAACTATTGCTCGAGTTCTAGTATGTATAATGTTATAAATCTCTGTCATGTCCCCCTTACGAATCATTTTGCAGAACTGGAAAGTTCCATTTTCTTTAGACTTTCCTCATAGGAAAGGTGCTCCAACTTTTTAGTCACCTTGATTGTCCTTTTCTGCCCCCTTTCCAGCTCTGCAATATCCTTTTGTCCATGGACATGGAATAAGGAGAGCTGACACCCATAAGCTGTGATCATCAAAGGGACATTAGAATATTGACTATTTAGTTTCAGTGCATCAGCTTGCTGATTCAGAAAGATGTTTGCTAGAAGAAGGGATGAGGGATTGACATGGGGGTAGTGAAAGATGTAGCTTTACTGGCAGACTCACCAGAAAGTGGCTGCCAGGCTGAGATTAAAAACACATTTTCTGCCCTGCTACTGGCTCTGTGTCTTTACAAAGGAACTGAGAGGCAAGATCATTCTGAAGGGGAAAAAGATTGGATGCCTGGAGGATTCTCTGAATGGGCAGCCAGATGAGGAACCTGAGGGAGAGGATTCTGAGGAGGAGGAAGAGGCAGAGGAGGAAATCCTGCGCAATGAAGCCAAAAAGAAAGAGAAGGTATAGAAACATCATGGGCAGATGACTTTTTAAAGACCGTGCTAGTAGGTGAATATTGCTACAGACTTGCTAATTTGGGGGAAAGGGTGAGCTCTGATGATTCTTCAGAGACTACTGAAATTCACTGTGAAGACAGAACAAACTTGCTAATATCCCAGTACATACAATTTTTAATTTGTTTTGAGTCACTGGCTCGATCTAGGATGCTAAAAGAGGCTTTCATCTTATCACTTCTCTTCTCATCTGTAATATTTGAACAAGAGCCAGTTCTTATTTTCAAGAATACCACTCTGAAATACCAGCTGCAGCAAAGACAGAAACTCAATAGAAGCAACATCACTGCGTGCCAGGAAAAATTCCCCTTTTGAATCCCACGTGTCACTGAACACTAGAGAATCCTGCCAGAAGTGGGAGTTACTTCCATGTCCACATGCACATGTAACACAGAAAAGAGGGATGCACCCACATAGAGTCATAGAAGAAGGGAAAAAACTAATGGTGCAGTGGGAAAAGACATTTTATTACCGTATATACTCGTGTATAAGTCGACCCGAATATAAGTCGAGGCACCTAATTTTACCACAAAAAACTGGGAAAACTTATTAACTTGAGTATAAGTCTAGGGTGGGAAATGCGGCAGCTCCTGGTAATTTTCAAAAATAAAAATAGATACGGTTGGGCGCTATTTGGGGGGTCTCTGCCACTGACCCCCCATCTCACCAATCCCAAGGTCTCTGCCACCGACCTCTCCATCCCGTGGCTTGTCCAGCTCACCCAGGTCAACTGGCTGTCACCCACCGTGAGCCAGGGGCCGGCTGCTGCCGAGAAGAAGGCAGAGGCAGAGAAAGTGGCTGAAAGGGGGAAGGCAGAGAAGAAGGCAGAGAAGCTGAGAAGGAGGCTGAGAAAGTGGCTGAAAGGGAGGAGGCAGAGAAGAAGGCAGAGGATAGCGAAGCAGAGCAGAGAAAGCGACTGAAAGGGGAAAGGCAGAGAAGAAGGCAGCGAAGAGAGCGAAGATGGGAGAGGGGGAATGCCACACAAGAATAAAGTGGGACCCTCACTCACGTATAAGTCGAGGGGGGCTTTTTCAGCACAAAAAATGCACTGAAAAAGTAGACTTATACGCGAGTATATAAGGTTTATACCGTTTGAAGATTTCTAAATGTTTCACATGCAGCCTCATTAAAGGATCTGTAGACAGCCATCTTTCACAATGTTTCCATCATGATAAGCGAATCTTTTTTCTTGTCTTTGATTCTGCATGCACACGTACACACACCTTACAAATCCCATTCTTTACAGAAATCCAAGCAGACCCTCTCTGAGGAGCTTTCGGATTGTATTATCTACTGCAAGAGTGTGCCCTTCTCTAGCTTCCAACACTCCCGCAGCCACTACAAGCCCTATGAGATGTCATCTTTCAAAGAATCCAAGGCCCACAAACTCATCCGAGAGGCTGGTGAGAAACTGAGACTAGGTCCTGTTGGCAAGCAAGAAATGTGGGGCCAGCACTGATGGGCAAGTGATGTTCCCCCAAAGAACAATGGGCTGTATCATTAGCATGGGCCTTATTCAGCATGGACAAAGCTGCACTTGTGGAAAAGAACTTTCCATTTCTTCAGCCCACACATTAATATCTGCAACATGGCACCTTTTCCCGTCACTTATTTCCTAGATTCTCTCTGTACTAGAGTTGGCAACCTCCAGATGGGGCCTGAAGATCTCCTGGAATTACAACTGATCCCCAGCAGAGGCGTGAAGTTGGGCCAACCACTGGGCAGCAAGTGCAAGCAGTCTATATTTCTCTTCAGTTCTCACATCGGCACTCCTTTCTTTTCCCCTCTTCTTCTACCTTTGTCTTTGTTAGCTCTTTCTATAACTTTTTCAGGCTGAAAAACGAGTCATGAAATTCACAGATCAGGCTTAAAAATGGCTTGATGGGAACTATACTTCCCAGAAGACCTTGTGAGCCCCAAGGTCTCCTGGGAACTATAGTTCCTCAGGCCGTTTTTAGCCTGTACTGTGAAGAGGCCTATTTTTCAGCCTGAAAAAGTTATAGGAAAAGGAAAGCAACTAAGGTAAGTGTGGGAAGGGGTGTGGGAAGGGGTGTGGGGGTGCCGCAGTGATGAGAGGAAGGGGGAGGGGCCTGGGGTGATTTTCCACTACTCCCAGGCATGTGCCCGGTGCCCCTTGTAGCTCTACCACTGATTCCCAGACTACAGATATCAGTTCCCCTGATGGTGGCTACTTTGGAGGGTGGACTGTATGGCATTATATACACTGAGGACACTTTCCTCCTTAAACTCCGCCTTCCCCAGGCTCCACTCCCAAATCATCAGAAATTTCCCAATCTGGACTTTTCTACCCCTACTGTGTAGAAAAGAACTCATTTTTCTCATTCAGGTCATTCTGGGGCTTGACATCTTACTCATCTTACTTCAAGTTTTGGGTTAGGTTTTTGCTGGGAAAATCCTTAATGACAGGTTTTATTCTAATGTAAAGTGTTTCTAATGTAAAGTCCTCCTGAGTCCCAGCCCAAATGCCTTCAGGCCTAGTTCTCTGTGTAGGGCAGTCCTGGTTACCTAACTGTTGCTCTGCTTCCTGCAGGGAATGACTTTGTCCGCCATAATGCTTGGCAGCTGACACGAATCTATCCCAGCGGGATCCGAGCCGACTCCTCCAATTTCAACCCCCAGGACATGTGGAATGTGGGGTGCCACATGGGTATGCATGAGGTCCAAGCTCCAGGGAGGTTAAAGGGAAAGGGCACTCTCAGTTTTCATAAAGCTCCTTTACCACCTTGTCAAACTTCTGCAGAGCAGACAGTTCCCTCCTGCAATTTGTGCAGCCTTCTCAGACCCTTTTGGGGACATCTCTGATGGGAGGACCCTTAATACTTAGCAGGGGGAAATATCAACCGTCCCACCCCTCCCCAAGCGGCTACACATGAGCATTGCCAATTTACATATCCAATTCCAACTTACAACTTCAAGGAATTGATTAGTATTGCCAGCTAACATTTTACCACTCCCCTGACTAACCCTGGGGTGGTTAAAGTGGGGGGAAGTTCAGGTTCCCCTTTTCAAACAGCTGAGTTTGCTCTATTCAACCTGTGACACAGGATGATGGAGTCAGGGTTTAGTCTGCGGGTTTATGAAGCTTCCAGTGAAATGGCACGGGAGACATGGAAATGCTGATGCAATGATGTCTCTAGTCGATTAAGCATGGAAAGGTTTCCGCAACTTCAAAGAGAATTGTCAGGGGAGTCTTTGTTGTGTGGCATGTTTGGCATTATTATCCACCACCGTGCGGCAGGGCAGGCATTACCCATCAGCTGGCTTTATGCTTGCATTCGGAGGGGACAATGTTTCATGGGTTCTCTATCATGCATGTAATCTTTACTTGTTAATATAATCTTTAATTTTTATCTTTAACCTTGTCAATAGATCGATATATCAATCTATCAGTTTATCAGTCTATCGATAGTTTACTGTATCAACATAAAAAGGCAAACTATTTTTTAAAATCTTGAATATGGCATCTGTACACTTTGCCTGAACACTGATGGTCTTTTATGGTGGGAGGTGAGGGGAGAGTAATGGTGATGTGCAAACTGTAACACTTGAAAAGGACTGTTTGCTAGGTTCATGATCGTCTGTCTCCCAGTGGGCTGTAAATTCAAGCATCAAGACCGACAGGCTTTTTCCAGTGTGGTCTGGAATTGTGATTGCTTGTGTATAAAACCACAAGGCTGGTGACGTCCCAGTTTGTTGATCAAATGCAGGGGCAAACCAGGTGTTTAGACTGATCGACTAGTCTTATTATTTTTACATTTTTTTAGAGTTAGTATCAATTTATTGATATGGTTATTTATTTTTTAAATCTAAAGATTCGAAGGAGCAAGAAGGCTAAGGAAAATAAAAATGATACAACAGGACAAGAAGCAGGAAGTAGTCGGCAACAGGGAAGAGGGTGAGGGGGAAGCATGCCAAGCAGTCAGTGGCTTGGGGTGGGGAATGGTGCCTGGGGCAAAATGGCGCCCAGGCACTGCCCCCCAAACCCCATGACCTGTGGCGCCTACCCCCCTGCAGGCTGTTTGCAGCCGGCTGAACTCCAGGCTGCTCCAGGCCTCTGTCAGGCCTCGTGGGGAGGGGTGTGGGAGGCAATTTTCTGCCCCCCCACATGACCTCAATGGCACACACCTGGGGTGCACCGCCCCCTGCTCCATGGCAGCTATGCTACTGCAAGCAGCACAAGGGAGTGGGGGGTTAAAACTAGGCAGGGTGGCTGAGGGTGGAGGGAAGAGGTCTGGGGCAAAGCTGTGCCCACTGGCAAATCTGTTCTGCTCTGGCAGCAAAGCAAAATTAAAATTGTTCTATAAATGGACTTGCTTGCCCCAGAGAGATTGGAAAGTGAAAACAGGGCTAGAGGAAAAATGTCCATACAAGAAATCTGGCCACAGTGGATATTTGCCTCTACCACGCAGCAAATACCTTGTGCATAAGTGGCCTTTGTGTGTGTACAGCTGGTACAGAGATGGAGCTTGTGTTTCTTTTTAGCTCCATGTTACTGTGGATATGTAAGTTGGCAATGCTCACATGTTTCTCTGTAAAGTGTTGTTTGGGCCTTGCATGGAAGGAGCTAGCTGTTTCTCATGGTCATCTCCATTGCTTCTGGTCTGAAAGATATTCCTGTTTTCTCCTCTTTTCAGTGGCCTTGAATTTTCAAACAGCTGGTACAGAGATGGACTTGTATGATGGGCTCTTCAGTCAAAATGGCCACTGTGGCTATGTGTTGAAACCAACCTTCATGCGGGATACAGAGACATATTTTAGCCCTGATAACCCCCAAAGTAGGGGGGACAGTGCTCTGAGCTTAGTCATTCAGGTAATGTATGAACATTTCACTCATACCTTTTCCAATTGTATTTTGGGGATTTCAGAGAATGACTTTTTAAAATGTGAAATGTGATCACTGGTCCCTGTAGCCTAGCAATGTCCACAGTGGACTCACACACACACTCTCTCTCTCTCCCTGAGACCCTTTTATACTGGAAATGCCAGAAACAGAAACTGACTCAATTATCTTTTATAACTGGCATTTCATCCAGGATGGCCCAATCCTGAGGGGATGCGCACAGATTGCATTGTGTGCCAACCCATTTCCCCTCTCTGCTAGCACCAGTGGAAGGACAAAGGCGCTGGCAGCTGGTTGCCCTTAACTCCGCAGTGATGATATCTGGAAGTCCAATTGGATGCTGACATGGGGGTTGGAGTGTGGTCCGGGTTTGCGGACAGTTGTGCAGTGGTCTGCGGCTTGGACTTACAGTGGCATAAGTCCATTAAGCCCTATGGAGGACTTTCTGGCAGTAGGGTTTTTTTTGTGAGTGGGGGTTCTGCCTCCCTATTCACCAGAAAGTCCTCTGGAGGTGGCCGAGTGATGCCACAATTGGAGATTGCGCTGCCCATCCTTACTTCTGTTATCTATCTTACTGTTTATTTAATTTAATTTTATTCAATTATTATTTGTGCTAATTTTATTCTTAATACATTTCATGTGATTTTATTAGGTTTTATACCACTTTAAAATGCCTTAAAGTACAGTTACTGAATTTTCTAAATAAATACTTTTGGAAGCATGCACATGTGCTCTGCCACAACACACTGGTCCCTTCCTAATTGTTTGAAAAAACTTTTTTACCTACTTTATTTCTAGGGCTCAGGATAAATTACAATATAAAATGCAATAAAATATTAATACAGTATTAATTATTCATGCTAAAGACCAATACACTATGCATGATGGCAAACTGAGCCCCTTGAATGGAGGCTTGTTTCAACATTTTATCCTTGTACTGGCTTAGAAACTATGTATGATTTGTGGCAGGAATCCTTCCACTGAAATGAACAGAATGGACTTTCTATCCCTTCCACCATTACATTTTGGTTCAGCTATTCAGGTGTCTTTCTGTTTCACAGTTGGAAGAAGTGTTATTGATAAACTGAGTTTGGCATGCTGGGCAAATAAACAGGAATTTTTCAGTTCCTTTGAGTTGTAATCCATGCTGTCAAACCTTCGTTGCTTCAGGTCACCGTTTTCCTTGGCGCAGGATATAAAATGTAGTGTTCTAGATGCATTTCAGCTCTTGCGCATGGGGTCTTGCCTACTCTTTCATGCTCATGTGATCTTATTCTCCAGGTGATTAGTGGTCAGCAGCTCCCCAAAGTGCCCAACAGCAAAGAAGGCTCCATTGTGGATCCACTGGTGCGGGTGGAGATTCATGGGATTCCAGCTGATAATGCCAAGCGGGAGACCAAATATATTGAAAACAATGGTACGCTACTTTATTAATTGGCATAAAGAACAACTAGGCTGAGTGACAGCTGATGGGATTATATGTTATAAATGTGGCAGCTCATGAAGCAAATGAACCTCACCTGTTCAAGATGGACGAATAAGCTGCCTGGTGTAATCTTTGCCAAAGACATCTAAATTGTATATGGAGCAGAGTAAATTCTACCATGAGATTACACCATGGAATATTCTTTTGTTAAACCTGCTTGATTTCAACTTCAGTATTTTAATTTTTGTAGAATTCATATTTATGGAAAGAATTACAGTAGTAGAGGCCAAAGAAAAAATGCAGGGCAAACTAGTTGGAGCAACAAAAAGACAATTGAAGATTGCTTCTTTTAAATTCCCAGTCTGGAGCTTGCACTGACCACAATCCAGTGAAACTTAACTGTATCAAAATCCGCTTTAAAACTACAAACTGGTAAATTACTTGCATTAGCTAACTAGTGCTACTGACTTTACTGGGATTTAGTCAAGTCACTCCTACTTAGGGTGACCAAATAGGATTTTCAAGACAAGGGTGATTTGCCACTGCAACCCTGGACTTCCTTGGTGGTTCCCCATTCAAGTACTAACCAGGGTCAACCCTGCTTTGCTTCCAGAATTTGACAAGATCAGGCTAGCCCAGGCCACCCAGGTCAGGGCAATTAAGAAGTAAGAAATCCCAAATTCTCATTTGACTTGGGGCATGGGGGCATGGACTCAGTGCTATTCAATATTTTTATCAACAACTTGGATGGTGGAATAGAGAGCATGCTAATCAAATTTGCAGATGACACCAAAATAGGAGGGGTAGCTAATACCCCAGAGGACAGTGTTAGAATTAAAAATGACCTGGACAGATTAGAGAGCTGGGCCAAAACAAACAAAATGAATTTCAACAGAGATAAATGTAAGATACTACACTTAGGAGGAAAAAATGAAATGCACAGATATAGGATGGGTGACACCTGGCTTGACAACACTACCAGCGAAAGGGATCTGGGGGACTTAGTAGACAACAAACGGAACGTGAGTCAGTAGTGTGATGTGGTGGCCAGGAAAGCTAATGCAATTCTGGGCTGTATGAATAGGAGTATAGTGTCTAGATCGAGGGACGTAATTGTACCTCTCTATTCTGCATTGGTTAGACCTCACCTGGAATATTGTGTACAGTCCTGGGCACCGCAATTTAAGAAAGATATTGATGGGTCCAGAGGAGGGCAACCAAAATGGTAAAAGGTCTGGAGGAGAGACTTAGGGAGCTGGGTATAGTTTGGTGAAAAGAAGGTTAAGAGGTGACATGATAGCCATGTTTAGATACTTGAAGGAATGTCATGTTGGTGAGGGAGCAAGCTTGTTTCTGTGGCTCCAGAAACTAGGACCAGGAGTAATAGGTTCAAGGTGAAGGAAAAGAGATTCCACCTAAACATCAGGAAAAACTTCCTGAAAGTAAGGACTGTTCGACAGTGGAGTGTGGTGGAGTCTCCTTCTTTGGAGGTTTTTAAAGAGAGGCTGGATGGCCATCTGTCAGGAGTGCTTTGATTATGTGTTCCTGCATTGCAGGGGATTGGACTTGATAGCCCTTGAGGTCTCTTCCAACTCTATGATTCTATGAATCTCTTAATGAAGTCCACTTCATTACTTTCATGATGGATTCTCCTTTTGAAATCTTTATGAAGGAGAATCGTGAACAAAATTTCAAGGGAGATTGAAATGTTCAAACACAGAGGAATTTAGAATTTTCAATTTTCTCTTACAAAACCTGAGACTCCCTGCTTCTTAGTTGTCCACTTTTACTCATTAAAGTCCTGCAAGAATCCTGTTTATTTTTGTTTATAAAACTCATTGGCAGAAAACCCATAGAACAGTTATGTCGGGGGCCTCTTCCAGGGTTCTTCTATGTGCAGTTGGCTCACAGTTGGGTCTCCTGGCATTTTTCTGTTTACACGTGAGGAGGCACTTTCTGCTGGGCCTGCAGTTTCTCTGCAGAGAACTCTCCAAACCTGGTTCTCTTAACTCTGCCCATCCACTTTTCTTAAAGGCACAGATTCCACTATACTTGGTAGTTGTCAAAACTGCTGGCTTAGCCTTTAAACTGCACTTTTATCCATATTACTGTTCCACAAATAATTCCCCCCCCCACACACACAAATGAAAGAGTCAAGAAATTCCTTGGATCAAATGCTACCAAAGCAGAGGACATTTTTGCTACAGCTCAGTTAGGACCAATATTTTCTCTCCCCACTCCCTGCAGCTGCCACTCGTGCAGGGCAGAAGTGTTTGTGATTTCCAAACACTCTGTTCTTATTCTGTCAAAATGACGATCTATCCATCTATCATAAAGAATGCAGGGGTTGGCGTGTTTTGGCTAAGCTGTGTGAGTGAACTTCTTTTCTTTAGCCTGAAGGGGAATGTGAGGTGGAGCAGGCAGCTCATGGCCAAAGGAGAAAGCAATTCCATTTGTTCCTCTTCATTGAACTGAACAACCCCCTGAGAAAGGCAGGCTGGGAAGACCCATGGCTGTGAGAAGCAGGAAGCATGCAAAGCAGCATGAGCAGGCTGAATGTAGGTGGAGGGAAGAGGGCCAGGATAAAGCTGTGCCCACTGGCAACCACAGCTGCTGTGGATGTGAAGCAAAATTAAATTCGTGCTACAAGTGCTCTCACTTGCTGCGGGGAGATTAGAAAGTGAAGGCGGGGCTAGAGGAAATACGTCCGTACAAGCGGAAAATGAAAATGGGGCCACAACGAAATATATCTGTATAAGAAATCTTGCTGCAGCTCCACCACGCCTCCACCATACAGCAAGCACCTTGTGAATAATCGACCGTTAAGAGGCCTTGGGCCAATCACAGACAATCTTGTCTCACAGGAGAGTTGTGAGGATAAAATAAAGGAGGATAATCACATCCACTATTCTGGGCTCCTTGTAAAAAGGATAGGATAAACAATGTGATAGACACTCATTATCTTTCATACTTTTTTCTGAATTCTTGAAGACTAGAAACTTTCAGAGCCATTTTGAAAGGAAGGTTCAACTCAGGAAAGCTAATCTGCCAGGTTTCAGACTACAAACATAGTGGTTTATTGAACTCCTCCTTTCTCTCATACACTCCTCCTTTCTCTCATAAGGGAGTACAAAGAGGGGTGAGTGATGTTTAATTTAATTTGTATAAATTTATTCATTTATATCCTATGTTTCTCTCCAACTGGAGAATCAAAGTGTCTTCCAACAAAAAATAAAAGTGCAATGAAGTACAAACAAACAAGAGAAGGTAGGAGAAATGTTCTACATGCAAAGCAGATTATTTCTCCCTCCTTCTCCCTCTCTCTCTGCCAGGAGATCTTCTTGCAGGCTGTAGGTTGTGACTCTCAAGCCAAGAGGACTGTGATTCCTGCCAAAACTATACCTATACTTTAAGCACCTGCACAGGAAAGAGACATACATTCAGTCTGGGAGTTACAAATTGTCAGCCATTTCCCCACAATCCTACCTGCTATTCATTGGAAAGTGAACTCCAGAGTGGGAAATTGGGTGGGAAAGACTAGGTATAAGACTGCCTACAGAAAAATGTCTTGTCCTTTTAAGAGAGCTTAAATGCATGGAAATTGGCTTTTCATAACACGAAAAGTGAATAACGTCCTATTAAGCCTTTATTAACAAGATAGGACGTTTTTCTTCAGGCAGTTGGCAACCCTAGTTAGGTAGGAAGCCAAACAAGGGTACTAGGAAAGGGAGTTGTGTGAGACTGAGAGAGGCTTGGGGGAAAGCACAAGGAGACATGGAGATTCACACATTCATACCTGCCTTTTCTCCTGGACAGGGTTTAACCCACAATGGGGTGAGACTCTTCACTTCCAAGTGAGGGTACCAGAGCTAGCACTTGTGCGCTTTGTGGTGGAGGACTATGACAAGGCATCGCGGAATGACTTTGTGGGGCAGTACACAATCCCTCTTACTAGTGTCAAAGCAGGTGAGTGTCTCCTTGGCTACATGAGACTAGCGTAGGATTGCCATATGAGAGTTTATAAAGCCCCCCCCCCCACTTTTTGCAACACAAGCTTCATCAGGGGGACCAGAGTTTCTTTGTGCTGATGCTCTCTATAACACAAAGAAACTCTGATCCCCCAAATGAAGCTTTCATAGTGAAACACAAAGGCTTTACAAGACAATAAAGCTGTCACCTGGCATCTTTTTCCTTCCTTGGTTTGATGGCACATTGCTAGGGTAGCCCTATTTTTCTTTGTATGGATAAGAGTCTCCCACCAACAACTGAGCATCTGTTTGCTTCTGTAAGCCTAAGCAATTGAAAAGACAGTATCAGAGAAGATTACTTGTGTAGACTGGGAAGGTAATGTAAGCTATATTCCGCCAAAAAGAATGTAGCTACTTGACCGCATCACATGGCAGCACACAGCGGGTTGCTGCACTCCATTTTGCTTGTAATTCCAAAGCAAATCAGCAGCCCAAAAGGAGAGGGGTGGCATGAACATCTAATAAACTAAAGACCCTTAATAAAACTTATAATCTGAATCGCTAACATGTCTGAAAGTTATTTTGTGCGGTGAAAAAACCTTTGTGTGATTCCATTTTCAGGATGAACTAACAGACAGGTTTATTCCCTTTTTTTGGTATTTAGACTAGTTAGTGCACTATCAAAACTGAATCTAGTCCATCTCTGTTATCCCCAGGTTAAGCTGCAAAGTTTTGTGTCCCCATTCCCAACTATCCAAACGTCTCAGAGAAACAGAGCAATACGATAAAAGACTGAGGGTATCAGGGGGAAGCTGTATATAGAAACAACAATGTTTCCTCTGTTTGTACCATAGTGGAGGATCTAGAACTCATTGTTTGCATGTGGTAGTTCCAGGATCAGTTTTTAAAAAATTATTTTTGATCTAGGGCAGCAGGGTGATAAAGAACCCTGTCAGAATTCTAAGAGAGTGACTGCAAGTCAACTTCAGCTCTATTAGGCTAGATAGACTACTAGTTTTCCTCAGTACAAGGTAATCTCATAAATGGTTCCTTTCTCTTTTCCATATAGGATACCGCCACATCCACCTTCTTTCCAAGGATGGCACAGGGATCACACCAGCATCTCTTTTTGTCCACATCCGAATGGTGGATTTGTCCACTGAGATTGACTAGATCACGTTGCTACCCCTCAGAGTGCAACTCTTCTCTTTCCTACCAGTAGCTGAGGGAAGAGTGGACAAGAACCTTGTGGAAAGACACCACAGCACTCTGCCTGCCTTCTTCTGCTCTTCCTTGGAAGGACTGGACTGGAGAGAAGATGCTACTTTGCACTACTATACTGTTTATTTTTTTAAAAAATAATTTTGCTATTTTTTTTACATTGTGATTTGCACAGATTACCAAATCCTTCAATACGACGTACCATCCAAGTCTGCTTATTGCTGTGGTTCACTTATATCAAATCTACCTCCATTGTGCACCAAGAACAAGTTAGGCTGCTGTACGTTGGAAATAAACTTGCACCCAGGCAGACATGTCTCTTCAACAGTATGAGTTCCTTCAGCAACCTTGCCTACTAAACCAGGACAATAGAGCATCTTTTTGTTTGAGTTCTGCTTCAGCATTTCTCATTGGGTCATGGAAGTCGGACTGGACTGGCTGCAATCTTTGAAGCAGGGTCAGCCAGCAGACAAATCAAACTGTTTTTGGAAGTGTCTGGCCCCAATACAACAATACATGAGCCAAAGGGCTCCAGCCAGCTGCTGCAAAAGGGTCCCTCCACAAACCAGAGCAAGAGTGACATGCCTGTGCATCTGTGCTTTTTGATTCATGCAAATTTATCACAACAGTCTAAAAAGCAAAGGAGTTCTGTTTCTCTGTAGTCCTGTACCACTTGTAGATCTATCCTGGCTTACATTGAAGTTTCCAATGGTAACATGTATGCATAATAGAGGCATTGCTCATCAAAATCCACATATGAATTTGCTAATGATGCTGACTAGTGAAGGCCGTTCATGTGTACAGCTGGAAATCGTGATGGAACATCAAGCGTAGTACTATGGGTGCTTCTGTGAATATGCATCTGCCCTCAAGCAATCAGGAACTATGAAGGGCATGGAGCATTAATTTCTTGAGGACTACCTTCAGAATGGAAAAATGGACAAACTCTTCTTTTCTGCCCTATGAGACTGCCTTTCTGATCAAACATCTGATGACCAAGGAACTCCCAACAGTTGCCTACTGTTTTTATATGGAAAACTACATAGCGTAAGCTGGGTCTGAGACAGCCTTTCTTATCCCAGCTAAGATACGTCTGGATCAAAGGAATTTTTTCGTGAGATAAATTACCTGGTGTTCTACAAAGATGTCAAAAACATAGCCTCCCTAAATGTTTCTCATCATGATGCTCTACACACATTTACCCATTTAACTGTGTATATCAATTCAACCTTGCCTGCTTGCTCACAGCCGGGTTTGTACTCTTCAGCTTTAGCCTGATTCTGCAACATCTAAACCCAACTGCTTTAAAACTCTCGCTGACAAAATGTTCAAGGGAAGTGAAAGAGATTGTGAGCTCTTTGCCACAAAGGAGCAAGGCTGGTGACAATCTCATGGGGGACATTTACTGGGTGAAAAAGGTAGCAGGGGGTAGCAGCACAGCCCTGAGAGTGGAAAACCAACAAGCAAGTTAGCCAAGAGGAAAAGAGGCATGTGGTACTCCAAAAATTGTGCTTCATTTTAAGTTGCTGGACATTGCTCCAAGTCTATTGAAATGCAACTGGTATGGAAATGGCACTGCAACTATGAAAGATGCTACAAACGTATCTACAAAGATTCTGCTTGGCTACAGCAGTACTCATAGAATCATAGAGTTGGAAGAGACCCCAAGGGTCATCAAGTATTTGTCTGTTGGATCCAATCATCTTGCTTTGCTCTTTCCCTATGCCAAAGCCATTTTCTCAACACAGATATTCCTACTCTGTTCAAAACTCCTCTTTTGCTTATCTCAGGTATCTTTACAGATGCAATATATTTAGCAATGTATGAAATGCCATTCTCTTCCAAATACTGTTTCGCCTCCTTTGCACATCTGGGGGCTCAGGCCTTTACAGATCAGTTTATCTAAATAAAAATAGTAGTTAAAACAACAGACCAAACTATTGAGCTCAGGTTGGGGCAGGGAAAAGTGATTATGCCAATCCTATTATTGCAATAACATTAACCGTTTAAGATGGGGTGAAATATAAAGGTTTAGTGGAAGTAGAACAACATACCCATCCTGTAGGCCTCTTATATATTGATAAGAGCCTCAGTGACCCTTTAAATTTATATCTATAAGGCTTGCTATAAATCCTGCTGTATTGCAGGGTGTCAATAAACCCACACAGCCACTTCCCTCATTAGGGCTGTCAACTTCAACTTCAAGTTGGAATGTTCCTGGAGATTTGGGGTGCAGTCTGGAGAGGGCAGGGTTTGAGGAGGGGAAAGGGCTTAGCAGGGCATAGTGACATAGAGTCCACTCTCTGAAGTTTCTGTTTGCTCAAAGGGAACTGATTTCTGCAATCTGGAGGTCAGTTGTAATGCCAGGAGCTCTTCTAGCCCCACCTGGAGAGTGGCAGTCCTATCCTGCCAGCATTTTACTCTGTGCTTCATGACCCCTTTTACAGGTGACCACTGTAGTGCTTCTGAGTCCAAATGCTGACCCTATAGTGAAGTGCCAGTTGGGAGGGCCGACTTGAGTGACTAGGCTCATGTGCAGGAGACTGCTTACTTTTTCTACTGGAGTCGGAGTTATAACATTCAAGAATCAGGGTCTCTCTTTAACCATGGAACAGATAGCTTCATGAAATTTCTTTCTTCCTCCAGCAATATTTTCCTCCTCTTTTGTGCCCAGTTGAATCCTTACTTTGTTTTGCTGAAACCTTGATATTTGAAAAAATTATGGGTATCCACTGCAATACTGGACATGCCCCTTTCTAAGCTTGACAGATGCCCCATTCCAACTTTTCCCTGGTTTCTGACTGAAGTTCTGTAACTTTTATGGTTGCTGTTCTTTTCCGACAGGGTATGTGTATGTATGTGTGTGTGTGCGCGTGTGTGATTATAGCAGCTACATGGAAGACAGAAATTCAACATTAAGAATGTTGCACCTGTTGATTTCATCCCAGTTGAGCAGAAGATCCCTAGAAAAACATAACTTTGTCATCAGAGATGGTAGTTGAATACACTTCCATATGGTGCAGGTGATACTTTTATTATACCACTAGTCTGCCCTGCCTTAGCCTCAAACCAATAAAGTCAAAAGTACCTGGATTTAAATTGGTAGAGTTCCTCTGAAGTCTGAAGCACAAAAGACCTTCCCAGCTATCCCAAGGTTCTTTCAATTAGTCAATGACTTCAAGGGGTCTAGAGTTATTTCAAGCAAGTTCAATTGGCGTGTAAACCACATCTGCCTTATATTTTGCGACGAACACTGGCCCCAGCAGGAATCTTGCCCATTTTTGTCTTTGTGCTAATTGATGAACGTGGTTAAACACCTTTGTGTACTTGGGGGCTGGGTTGAATATGCTTAGAGGCTTCCACACACCTGCCAACTGGAGTCCATCTATTTATAAAGCGCATTGCCTATTCTCTGAAGGTCCCTTGAACTTGTGCATAATCAATATTCTTTCCCTCACACAAAGGACAGAGGAGTGCAGAAATCCATTAAGGAAATGGATTGCTGTTCCACTTGCAGATGAACTGGTACCCTAAAGAAAATTAATGGTCTACTCTGAGTGATGAAACCAGTGCTTGACTTGCAGGGGGCAAGGGGTGCTCCCCCCCACCCCCAACACACACACCTTGCTACTGTTTTAGGATGCTCACAGGCATTATTTGGCCCAACTTGAATTGCAGGGGGCTAGGGAGTGCTCCCACCCCCGCTACCGTTTGAGGATGCCCACGGACATGATTTGGTCCAACTAGGTCTATTACAGGGACCTCTTCAACACGTTTCTTGATGGATGAGTGCTTGGCTGAGGAGGCATGTCTGGTTTTTGGCACAGCACTACTTTGTCTTCTTTGCCTGGATCTGCCCCATGTTATGACCCCAGGTAGGATTTCTCTTTAGCCTGATGCCTGCCAGCTCACCTTTAGTACACCTCCTCACATTGGGCTTGGTCATACGCCCCATCCTCTCAGAGTGTCTTGCCACACCTTCAGTGTCCCAGCTGCCTCAGTCAGCAACATAGACAAGTTCAAGGATCTTTCTCTGGAGCCATGTTGGGATACAAAAGAACCCTGCAAAGACTGAAGGTACGAAGTGCCTGGGTCTTCTCTGAAATTAAGTTAGGGAGGTGTTTCAGCCCAGAACTACAACTATGCATGTAATCTTACCACAGTGTAGACATAAACCAGTGCAGACAGTTCACTAACCAAGGAACTTCAATAAGCAGAAGGAATTGTTCACTGCTATCCTGTGCCATCTCTCCTTTCTTGAGGAGTGTCTGGTAAGTCAGTCCAAAATCAGGCCCCTGTCTTCTCACAGCTATAACAAGAACGAAGGGGAAGATTGTTGCTGCAATAAATGCCTCACTACGTTTTCCATAATGGAATGTTCTATATAAATAATTTGCACAGAACTTCATAGGAAAAGACATGGGGCGAGGCTTATGAAAATTGTGGGGAGTCGAGAGGTAGGACTTATGGCTTTGATCTACCAATACGTTCCACAGCCAGAGTCTCGGGAGTGTCTTCCTTGCCCAACCTCAAATACTTCTCTAGAGGAATCAACAGAAATCACCCCCCCCCCTCAATCTGTGGAAATGCTCTTTTACATTTCCCTCCATAATTTGAGCACTATATTGAATGTGCTCATATGAACATAACTGTTATAGATCCCACAGGAGAGAGCGTATTCTGTCACAGCCCCCTCCCACTGCAATTTCACAAGGAACTGTGGGGCACCAAGTATGTGTTAGGCGTGGAGTAAGAATATCTGCCGCTAATTTTGTCCTGCCATTTCACCTGTTCAGATCATCACCATACAATAGGATGGATTATCCCCCCTCCTTTATACTTAAAGCCAGAAATGATGTTTTATTGTCTGACTTTGGATGTTGATGTTTACTATAATATAATCAATGATGTTATCAGACCTTTAAAAGTCATCATCAGAGTGCTACTAACTATACTGGGGTATAATTAAGGAAATCTTAAGAGGCACGGGCTTTCAGAGTTAAAGGCTTTCAGAGTTAAACTGAATCTTGTGATTTTGTGGCATCTAAAATGTGGTGATTTTTAAACTTAGTGGATATAAGGTAGCTCAATGGGGACAAGGTTGCCCTCTTTTTCTGGCTGGGCTCCTGTGGTTTTAAAAGTTCCACAGCAAGTAGAAATTTAATAGTTTTAGCTCTGCCAGCATTCTTTGAGGAAGCTGGTCCTGGTGAATTTGTGCCCACAACTAAATCCAATGAGCCAAAGTACATGTGACATTTGGGAGTTCTGTGATCAGAATCCCAAGGCCATTATTCACCCCCACACACTCCATTTTACCAATCAGAAATAGCCCAGTGGAGTTGCTATTAGAACCTGTAGGGCAAACATACAGGCACTCTGTACCAAAGTGAATATTTTCACAGAGCCATTTCAAATCAGGAAAACAACATGGGCAGATAGAGGGTAGAACTTCCCCCTCTAAATCAAATCCCTCAGACCTGCTATTTACAAAGGGAAAAACAACCAACAAAAAACCTAGCTAGGAAGTTCCAACCGCTTCCAGCCTCACATATTGCTATGCTTCAGCTGAAAGTATCGTTTTGTAGTTCTGCAGGTTTCTGCTCTTGTAGACTTCAACAGAACTCAGCTGGTTTAAATCCAAACAACTTTCTATTTCGCCGGTTAATAGTGAATAGGGGGAGAAGGACGCTTACCTCTGTTGGCCATTTTTAATTCACTGTTAAGTGAAAGCCTCACTTGAACATCCCAGTGATAAATCCATCCGGGGAGGGCGCTTTATCCATTACATTAGCCAGAGTCAATATAGACAGGAGACCAATCTTTTTTTTCAAAAACCCAGCGTGTTGAAGGTGATTCAGTCTGTATCATGCATTCATCATTGCCTTCAAATCTTTGCATTTGTGGAATCTCATCTCTCCTTGTATTTAAAAACAAGATTCTAGTTTTCAACTTGAGCAGTGATTTTCAAAGGGCCCAAAAACAAAGGCAGAGGAAGGCCTCTTGATTATGCACAGTATTCTCTGACTGCAAAATCTGGATGTTGCTTCAGTAAAGAGAGAAGGCAAAGTAGGAGGAAATGGACAGAACAAATGAGGGCAAGAAAAGCTGGGTGAAGCTGGAAGGGCTGCAGGTTAACAGGGAAAAAAATCCACATTCTGACCTTAAAGGAAAACAAATCTGTCGTAGCATAATATATACAAATTTTCATCAGTTTTGACAGATTGGTTTTGGTTACATAATTTGGATTTCTTTTCTGACTAGGAGTTGAAAGTAAAGTTGGAAACTCATGAGAAAAATTGGATAATTTATTCTCAGGGTCAGAGGAATGATCAGTGCAGGATGTCCAAAACCTTGATGCCCCCCCTCACTCCTCCCACCCAATGCCACACTAACTTTACATATAAAAGTATGCTTTAAAAACTTTAGGAGACTCTTGGGAAGAAGCAATAATTACTGGGTTGAGCTTATATAGCAATCACAGCCCTTAGTCATTTGGCACAGACTACAGGACAGGGGCGGGCCCTTTTCATTCACAGCCACCACATAAGAACACTAGCCTAACATGTGCAGCTGCAATATATGCAAACCCCATCTTGGGCTTGTCCAGGAGCAACAGCTCAAACTAGCGGGAACATTGAGGCAGTGGGAGCCAAGGAGGACCTTTGTCTCCCGTCCCAGCTCTGCTGGATGCTTTTCTGTTGCCTTGTCACCAAAATCATAAGGCTTCACTTAGAAGATCAAGCATCCCAGGCAGTGTAAAAGCACTATGATCAATAAGATCGATTGAGTACAGCTAGAAGCCTACCTTTTCACAAGGCTGCCAGAAGGCAGTAGCCTTGTAAAAGCTCTTAAGCAAACACCCTCAATGTTTAGGAGCTAAAAAAAACTGATTATCTCAAACCTGGACCCATGCCCTGACCACACAGCTTCTATCATAGATGGTTCTTGTATTACCCCCTCCCCACACACAAGCACACCTTTTCGTGCTCTATGCAACTCATCCCTGAAATCAGGCTCCATCCCTGAAGACTGGAAGATGGCCAATGTCACACCAATCTTTAAGAAAGGATCTAGGGGGGACCCGGGAAATTACAGGCCAGTCAGTTTGACATCTGTTCCTGGTAAATTAGTAGAATCTATCATTAAAGATAAAATTATAAAACATGTAGAAAAGCAAGACCTGCTGAGAAAGAGTCAGCATGGCTTTTGCAGAGGCAAATCCTGTCTTACAAACTTACTAGAGTTCTTTGAGGGTGTAAACAGGCATGTGGACAGGGGTGAACCGGTGGACATTGTCTACTTGGATTTCCAAAAGGCTTTTGACAAAGTTCCTCACCAGAGACTGTTGAGAAAACTCAGCAATGAAGGAATAAGAGGGGAAGTCCTCCTATGGATTAAAAACTGGTTGAGAAACAGGAAACAAAGAGTGGGTGTAAATGGGAAGTTCTTGCTAGCAATGGATGAGATGTCGGGAGTGGTATCCCCTAAGCGATCCGCTTTTGGGACCAGTGCTCTTTAACCTATTCATAAATGACCTGGAAGTAGGGGTGGCAGCAGTAGCGTGGTGGCCAAGTTTGCAGATGATACTGCAAATTACGTGAGGGATGCAGTGGAGAACCACAAAGGATTGCTAAGAGCTCCCCAAGCTGACCTTGATAAATTAGGTGAGTGGGCCTCAGAAATGGCAAAAGTCGCAGTTCAATGTAGCAAATGTAAAAGTGATGCACATAGGGGCAAAAAAAATCCAAACTTCACATTGCCATCACTACAGCAGGGTCAGTGCTATCAGTCACAGACCAGGGAAAGGGATTTGGGCGCCTTAGTTGATAGTTCCATGGGAATAAGTCAACCTCCCAATGCATGGTGGTAGCTGTGAAAAGGCAAAACTCTATGCTGGGGATAATTAGGAAAGGAATTCGATAATAAAACTGCAAAAGGATTGTCGTGCCCCTTATGTGATAAAGTGAAAGTGGTGCGACCGCACTCTTTTGGAGTACTGTGTGTCCAGGGGTTCTGGTCAGCCTGCATCTCAAAAAAGGATATTGAGGAGATAGAAAAAGTGCAGAGAAGGGCAACATAAAGGATGATTGAGGGACTGGAGCACCTTCTCTCCTATGAGGAGAGAGGCTGCAGCCAGCTTGGGACTCCTTTTTTTTTTAGTTTGGGAAGAGGAGGCGGCTGAGGGGGGATATGATTGAAGTCTAAAAAATTGTGCATGGGGTAGAAAATGTTGACAGAGAGAAATTTTTCTCTCTTTCTCACAATACTAGAACCAGGGGGCATTTATTGAAAAATGCTGGGGGGAAGAATTAGGACTAATAAAAGGAAACACTTCTTCACGCAGTTTTGGTGTTTGGAATATGCTGCCACAGGAGGTGGTGATGGCCACTAACCTGGATAGTTTTAAAAGGGGCTTGGACAGATTTATGGAGGAGAAGTTGATTTATGGCTACCAATCTTGATCCTCTTTGATCTGAGATTGCAAATGCCTTAACAGACCAGGTGATCGGGAGAGCTTTTAAACAGCCGCAGGAGAAGGGCCATTGCGTTCACATCCTACATGTGAGCTCCCAAAGGCACCTGGTGGGCCACTGCGAGTAGCAGAGAGCTGGACTAGATGGACTTTGGTCTGATCCAGCTGGCTTGTTCTTATGTTCTTATGTTCTTACTGCAGTAATGCCTAACTTGGTGCCTGTGGGTGCTTTACGGCCTGTCAAACGTATTTCCTGGTGTCCACTACCTTATTTTCCAAACAAACAGCTGATCACAGCTTTCCTCCCCCTTTTCTGTGCAGCAGGTATTTCAGAAAAGCCCAGGAGGCATCACCTTTGAGTCTGCAGTGATAATCCATTTGGAAACAGCTGCTTGAATTACAAGATGAAGCTTGGCTTGCCATCTCCCAACATATTATGACTGGCCCCATCCAGCCTGAACGTTAACTATTTTGTTCTGGCGCCCACTACCTGTTCTTAAAACTCCAACAATTCCCACATATTCAACAAGATCAGTGACCTTTACTGTAGTGCGCAAACCCAAAGAAATTGAGTGCCATCCAAGTTGTAAACAATGCTGAGGATCCCTTTTATACAGTAACATCTTTTACATCAGATATACAGATATGCCTATGAACATACAGAAGTGCATACATTTGACTCAGAATGGCCTGCATTCGCCTTACTAGGCTTGAAATGGCTTGGATGTGGCTCCCTGTGCGGCCAGCACTATGCTTCTGCCTTCTTGTGGCTCAAGGAGAGTACAGCAGAACAGTCCCGACTTCTACGTCCATCTGGCTGCCTGCAATTAACTGTGCAGAAATCCCTGAGCTTCTCCTTCCCCTGAGTGCTTGGAGGGAGAAATTTCCAGCTGAGCATCATGCAGATGAACAGTGAGAGTGCTAGGGTCTTTGCCCACCCCTTTGCTGAGGTCCCCCTCGGTCCCACCCTGTTCACGATGGTGCCTCTGCAGATGCTTGATCACTTGGAACTTTTGCTTGGCCTTGTAGCTGCAGTAGCGGCAGAAGAAAGGGTGCTCGTTGGTGTGGGTGAGGTAATGGTGCCGCAAGCCAGCCGCCCACCGAAAGCCCCGGTAGCACACATTGCAGACGTATGGCTTCTCCTCACTGTGTTTCTTCAGGTGAGTCCTCAGGAGGAAACGGGTCTTGAAGGCCTTCCCACACTGCTCACAGATGAAAGAACGGGCCTCACGGTGCCGGGTCTCCTTGTGGATGCGTAGGGCATCAGCTCGGTTGGTACAATACTTGCACTCATCACACTGGTATGGCTTGATTCCTGCAAGGGAAGCAGAGACCGGGGTCACCTCAGCATCGAAACTAAGCTTCTGAGCATGAGTATTCCACTTGCAAAGGAATAGTTCACCTGACTCATCATTTAAAGCCACAGATTAGAAACTGAAGAGCACACGAGTCTGAATGTGCTCCTAAATCCCCACCCCGCATTGCAGCTCCCTAAACTGCCAGGACCTGTGGCTGGAATCGACCCATTAATGTAGTCAGCAGACCAAACCTCACTCGAAACAAACAGTGTACAGTGGAAATAAAATGGTTCAGTGGTGTTAGGATTTATTAGAATCAGAGATTTGTTAACCCCAAATCTAGAAATACTTCGGGATTGTTCCATTTCTTTCCTCACATGATAGCAAAAGTACTATTCAAACTAAAACAGTGTCGCAACTGTCCCCAGCAATATAGGGACAGGCAAGGAGCTGGTAAAAGGTGAAGCTGTTATCATATGTAGAATATCAGGGATCAGTTTTGCACTTCTAAAATGTCATGGATAGATGCTACAAGAAGTGACAACGATGGGAAGAGAAGTAAGATACTGAGGAAGGAGGGGAGCAATACATATGTGGAAAAATACCTTTTTAATTTTAGATTTGGGCATTAACAAACCCCTAATCTTAAAGTTTTTCTCTCTCCAAGCAGGACAGCCAGGAAGGGGGGGGGGGGATCAACTGCTTCCAAGGATTGCTCAAGCACCAGCCATCAAAGCTCTGGAAATGCTAATGGCCATCCTGACTAGAGACAGTGAAATGGCCAACCCACACCAGAGCTGGATTCTAACACCTATGAGTGGACAGAAAAACTGAGGGAGGGGGTCCCCAACCTTTCTCAGCCTTTGGGCACTTTTGGAATTATATCATGCCATGATGGGCACTGCCACAGAGTGGCTGCTACACAAGGCACAGCCAGCAATAAGAGGCTCTAGAACCACCTTACTTTGAACAACATAGTGTAGATTCTTGTGCTGCGGTGGCAACTGCTGCCAAAGCAACATTTAAAAAAAAATCTGCACAGCCAATCGAATCTCCAATAGTCAATCAGAAGGCTTGCTGGACAAAAGCCGTACCCACCCACTCACTTCATAAAAACACTTGGCAGATGCCAGAAAAGGTGTTGGTGGCCACTATAGAGTCCATGAGCACTATGGGACGCTTGAACTAGACTGTTCCTTTTTGAAGATCTCAGGAAAATATTATTTGACTCACAAGGGGAAAGCAAACCCAAGACAAATACAATACAAACACAATGAAGTCCCTTGGCATGGAGGGAGAGGGGGCCATTTTGGCTGATTTTGTCTAGAGAAGAGAGCTCTCACGCCTGAGCTCCACCTTGATGGCCATCATGGCCATGGGGAGCAGACAACGGGCTGGATTCCTAGACCGAAAGCTCCAAGGTCATGGGCCTGCCTTAGATTCAGACCAGAAGGATGAAAGGCGCAGGATTGCAAATTTGCATCTGTCCTTTGTATTTCGTGCTCATTCCACTGCTATGCAACAGGAGTATGTATGAACATTTTACGTTCACTAAATTCATTACTATTTTAACATCTGGTAGATGTTTTCTGTACCTCCATTTGAACATGCTATTTGAAAAGAGTGCCAAGGAAGGCAGACAGTTAGTCAAGAGATGGCTATTTCTCCAGAAGAGTGCCAGTGCTTGGTAAGCTGTCCCTATGGTAACCTTTTGTTGGGCAGAAAGAGTTGCGAGTGGCTGGGCACGATAGAGGTACAGTCTTAGAATGACAACCAGGAACAGCAGCTGGAAGCACTGGCCCTCTTAGCAGGTAATTTCTAAAGCAACCAGATGGTGGCAGCAGACTGAAGGAGGAGGGAGAGCACAAGGCAATCCCAGAGAGTGACGTGTCACCAGTTGCCCAGAGGCCTCAAGAGAACGGCACTCACAGGTTAGTGGGGACATTCTGCCACAGCATGTATAGGAAGAGCAGGACACGGATTGTAAACACAGCCACACAGTTATACTGGGAAGCCAAGCATTTGTGTTCTGGACCATCTGTAGCTTCCAACCACTTTTAACAGGCAACCCTGCATACGGTGCATTGCTCTAATTTCATACTATAGCAACAGAGGGAGCCACAAGGACTCACAAGGAGAAAAACTCTGCGCCTCACCTTTTGGTCTCTTCTTATTCTGCCCTCTTTTGTATGTGTGTCTGAGGAAGGGATTTCTGCCAATTCCCCCTTCCTACTACAACCTTCCATGCCAAATCTCAGGCTTTTCCAGAGGGTCCCAACCCTTCAGGAATATTTCTCAGGGGGCATGGTTTCTGTGATATCAGTCCCAAGTATGGTTGGTTGGATCCAAGTCACATAGGGGGCCTCTAAATATGCCATGCACAATGAACCATGCAGGTGCTTACCCCAGGGGTAACTCACATTTGTCCCTGGTGAGAGGATAAATAGCAAATTCAAAGTGTCACAGAACAAATCATCAACATACCTCTGCAAGAACCCCACAGATCACCTCTTCCACAACTGCAAAAAAAGTTTACCAACTCAAGAATTCATCATTTGCCTGTGTAAGGTACAAAGGGAGTCTCTTCATGAGAAGAGACAATGCAGTCTCGTGAGACTTTCTTCCACAAGAGGCATAAAGGCTGCGCTGGCCAACCCCACCCCCGGGTGTGCAGCCCTCCACACCTCGGCCCAGCACTCACCCGTGTGCTTTGTCATGTGGTACTTCAGTTGATTCACCCACTTGCACTTGTAGCCGCACTCTGGGCAAAGGTACTTCCTCTCTTCCTTGTGGATGCGCATGTGATACTGGACAGGAGAAAAAAGGAGTCAGGTTGCAGATGAAGAAGAAGAGGAGTTTAGATTTATATCCCCCCTTTCTCTCCTGTAGGAGACTCAAAGGGGCTTACAATCTCCTTGCCCCCCCCCCCCCCCCGCCCACACACAACAAACAGCCTGTGAGGTAGGTGGAGCTGAGAGCTCCAAAGATCTGTGACTAGCCCAAGGTCACCCAGCTGGCGTGTGTGGGAGTGCACAGGCTAATCTGAATTCCCCAGATAAGCCTCCACAGCTCAAGCGGCAGAGCGGGGAATCAAACTCGGTTCCTCCAAATTAGAATGCACCTGCTCTTAACCACTATGCCACTGCTACTCCTCAAGACCTTACAAGCACTTTTCTCTGCTTTCACTGAATATTGTAAGCTTGATCCACTGTGGTAGAGCAGATAGAATGTCAAACTACATATGATGTTGGGGAGTCATGGATAGATCCCATAATATATAATTTAAACTCAAAAGGAACTGGGGGGGGGGGCGCTATCTAGATTGCGACAGTTGTGCTAGGGTTTCATTTTCTCCCCCCGAAAAGAAATCTTCCGTTCCTTGAGTGGCCATCCAATCTAGCAAGGGGGAAAAGACAGGCATCTATGCTGTGCCGGACTCCCCCCCCCCTCCCCTAATTGTGTCTAATTACAGCTTGGAGGAGGGAGTTTCCTTCAGAGAAACAGGACGTGGGGAAAGGTGTTAATCTTCTCCCATGTCCTAATGCCACAGCCCTGATCCAACATGCTCTTGTGGCTCTCCTATGAGCTGCAATTACATGTGGTGGCATCTGCTTATGGATCCCCTACATCATGTGTTTACCTGAGACCTGGTTCAAATCCCCAGACAGTCATAAAGCTCACTGAGTGGCCAGTTACCTGAAATGGGTGCCATTTCAGAGGGTTGTTGCAAGGATAAAAAGGGGGGGTGGGGTTTGAGGCATGAATGCAACCCTGAAGTCCTTCAAAAAACCAGAAGATTTTTACAACTGGAACAGTAAAAATGCGCTGGAGTTGACAAACGACAAAGACTTTAAGACTTTATAAAGTCTCTCTAGTAACCAGAACATGTTCTATTGGGATCCATCATGTAATATGTACTTAGTATAATAGTGGGTAGATATCTTTTAATTTGTAATCCTAACTATTTTCTAGTACTTCTTTTTTCTTTTTCCAATCTTTTTAATAAAGGCTGAAAAATAATGTAAAAAATTATTTCAAGAAAAACAGAACATTTAAAAAAAAAATAATTTTATTTAGAAATTGACTCGCTGCTTTTCTCCCAGTCCCGGAGGCAGTTTACCACACGGTTCTCCCCTCCCCCACTGCATCCCCACAGCAATCCTGTGAGGAGGGGGAGGCTGTCAGGGTGTGGCTGGCCCAGGCCACCCAGCAGCGGGTTTCAACCAGATCCTAGTCCACTCATCTAACCACTATATCCTGTTGGCTCTACATATGAGGAAAAGTAAAAACCTGGCCTAAGCCTTAGGGACACTGTGGGTCAGACAGTTAAATGCAGCACGAGAAGCCCATTCATTTTACTGACTGACAGTCACATGACAGCTCTCTTGGAAGAGGACTGGGAATATATACAATTGTCCCATCCACATCGCAACTTTCCCCACTGCAGTTTTGATACATCAGGGGTCAGCGTTAAGAAATTAAATGGGATTTTTTTGGAAGTTTTGCAGAAGCTGCAGAAGACACACAAAGGCCAGCAAATGACACAGATTTATTCTCTGGTCTGAAGGGAGGACCACATTTTTTAACGAGGATTTTCAGATTGCGGGGAGGGGAGCACACCTCTAACCCCTGTGATGTGGAAAGGACACCTATAGTAAAAAATAGTGAGGGATTTAACAATTCCAGTAGTTAGGGGAGACCTACATAGGGGTTCCAGGCATACCCCGACATTTCTCTGGTAATCTCACCCACAATACCTGCTTCTAATCAGACCATGACACAATAGATCAGGAGCCCACCTTTTAAAATGTACCACTGTGGAGAGGGTAATGGCTACCATGCAAAGGAAAGTTCAGAAATGTCAAATCAAAAAATCAGTATGCTAAGCGGGAGGTGATCAGGTCAGACTATTTTGTTGGAAAATCAAAAACAGATGGCAACAGGGACCTTGTAATCTGTCAATGGAGGAACAATTTAAAATAAGAAGAGATCTACATCAGATAAAAGAAGTCAGGACCAAAATGAATTACTCAGAAGTTAAAGCCATAGCTACTTTCAGATATTTTAACAAAGTATGAAACCAAGGAGGCTACCCAAGTACATGCTGAAGGGACATATTATCCATCACCTACAACTTTCAAGTCACAGATGAAAAAAATGACAATGTGGCCTGGCATTAGGCAAAGTGGTACAGAAGCAATCATGGAGAAAAAGGAGAACTGAAAATCCAAAGGGACATATCCCTTCACTGTCACAGACAAGACAGGAAACTATATGGGAAAATGTATTTTATCCAGACAGTTTGACTGAAACTCAACAGAAAGGAATTCCATGACTTGGGTTTGATACCAAGGAAGGTCCACCATACTACACCATCTCATTTTTAAAAGGAATTTCCCCTCTCCAGACACTATTGCCCTCAGCCATGACAAGAGAGCTTCACTTTCTGTGCAGACTTTCCAGTATCCTCCCCCAACCCACCAAAAAGCCCAAGAAAGTTCTCACCTTGAGGCGTGAAGGGTCAGCACAGGCATACTGACACAAGTGGCACTTATAAGGCTTCTCCCCAGTATGAATACGGATGTGCCACGTGATCTTTTGTTTGTTCTTTGTGGTGTACTCGCAGTCGGAGCACTTGTAAACACGGGTGCCGCCATGACCCTTCATGTGGTGGTCAAAGACCAACTGGTGTTGGCAAGCAAAGTCACAGAAGGAGCATTTGAGCGGCCTTTCCTCCGCGGCAGAGGGCTCGTGGGTCTCCAAGTAGTGGTTCACTAGCTGCTGCCGCTCTTTGGCTGCAAAGCTGCAGCAGTCACAGCGGTGGCTGAAGTGCAGTTTCTTATGTTCCTCCAGCTCCTCGCGGGTAGCCAGAGTCTCCCTACAGGTAGCACACTGCAGGTGAGGGTGCTGCTTCTGGACGTGGCACTTGAGGGTGGCCTCACTGTGGCAAACAAAGGCACAGTGTGGACAACAGTAGGAGACTTTCTCCTCATGCTGCCGCAGAGCATGCTGCTTGAGGGCGGTTTCAGAACTGAAACGGGCTTCGCAGCGCAAGCAGGCAAAGTTCAGCTCCCCTTGGTGGCAGCTGTTGACGTGGCGGGTGATGTCATTCTGAATATAGCCGCTGTAGTCACAGAGTGGACAGAAGTGAGTGGGCTTCTTCTCATGGACACGCAAGCGGTGAATGCGCAGTTTGGAGTTGGTGCCAAAGGTCTGCCCGCAAGTGGGGCAGGCAATGCGGCCTACCCCGGTGTGCAAGGACTGGTGGGCATCCAGGCGGTAGCGCCGGGTAGTGCTGAACTCACAGTAAGGGCACTTGTGAGGCTTCACGCCTTCGTGCTTGATGCGCACGTGCTGACGCAGACAGCGTGCTTGTTTGCAAGTGAAGTCACACTGGCGGCAGGCCAGCTGGGGCCGTGTGCTGTAGTACTTCCGGTGGAGCTTGCGGTGTATTTTCAGGGCTGCAGCAGCCTTGGAAGTGAAGGAGCACAGTGTACAGCGGAACTCGCCCAACTTCAGGCACCCCCGCTTCTTGTGAGTCTTCAGGGCCCGCTCCTGATGGCATGTGAAAGGGCAGGTAGGGCAAGAAAATCTCCGCCTCTTGTACTGAGCGTCTGGATGGGGAGAGGTCGCTGATGCTGACTCATCAGGCTGGCCTATCTCTTCATGGTCAGCCTGCCCATTCTCATGCTCCTCTCCTTCTTCTTGGGGAATGGTGCCATTGATCCCTTCCAGCAACTTAGTGGGCTGTACTTCAACATGCTGCTCTGACTGGTGGATCTTCAGGGCCCTTTTGGAGCGGAAAGGCTTAGAGCATGCAGGGCACCAGAACTTCTCCAGCCCACGGCAGCCTTCCTGCACGTGGGAACGGATGGTGGACACTCGTGAACAGATGAACAAACACGATTTACAGTGGAACTTGCCCCGCTCCCAGTAGTATTTTTCTGAACGAGGGGTGGCTGTATCTGTGATAGCCTGTGACAGTTTTTCTTCTACCACCCTTGCAAGGACATCCTGAGATGGCTGATCAACAGCCAAATTCTGTCTGTCGGGACGCACAGTGGCCAGGCAGCCCGTATCATCGGGTCCTATTTCCCCAGACCCCTCTTGCGGTTTGCTCACCTGTAGCTCATTTAAGGGCCCTGGATCGTTTTTTGTCGCCTCCCCCATTTCCAGACCCCTCTCGATGGGATGTCCAGCGACAGACTGATCCATGCAGACTAATTTCCCACTGTTCTTTTTCATGAGGACTGGACATTTCTTAAAGAGATGAGTGTTTAACCCTCTTTGCTGCTTGAAGATGGCTCCACACTCTTGGCACACCAGAGGGCACTTTCTGCCTTGGCAGCCTGCTTTGCAGTGCGCTAACATGGACTTCTCCTTTCTGGTGATGTAAGAGCACTTCTCACACCTGAACACCAAGCTTTCAGACTGGACCACCAACATCTGCACCCTCCCTTCCAGAACCAAGGTTTCCGCCTGTTCTTTGTCCTGCCTCCTCAGAGCTTTAAGCAGCGACTCTGATTGGGAAACATCTTCCGAATGGAGGAGAGCACCTCCTGGTGCCAGGTAAAAATCAGCGGTGGCGGTGCATCAGGGCTTGAGGGAGTCTTGACTCTCAAAGATGTTTCTGGGCCTAAGTCCCCTGTCTTACCCAGTCCTCCCTTTTTTGGTACTTTACCGGCCTTGCCTCTAGGATTGGATGGTACTTGCAGCAGTTCAGACCCCTGCCTGTCCTCTTCCTTTCCCCCAAGATCTTGCTGAGTGTCCTTTTCACTGCTCTCACCAGCCCCAGAACCAGCATCTTTCCCCTGCTCCAACCCTCCATCCCCCTGGACTTCTGTCTCCTCCTCAAAGTCAGGTATATCTTCAAGGGCAGGCTCACTCTCCTCCAATAGAAGGGCATCTCTGGGGCCTAATGCTTCATAGGCTGAGTCCATTGCCCCACAGTCCAGAGTCTCCTGCTTCTCTGGCAGAGCAGGGGACATCTCCTTGGCCAGCTGCTCCAGAGTCTGTTCCGAACTGCACAAGGGCTCCAAGTGCAGCGTGCAACTTTGATCCAGCAAGCTGCTAACATCGCTTGGTTCTCTGGCAGGCACAGAAGATGCTTTCTCAATGAGTTCTCCTGGAGGAACCATATCTGCCTTGTCATGGTCTTGCCGTCCAACGGCTTCTTCCACCGCTGTCTCAGTGTTGCTTCCGTTCCCAAAGACTGGCATGATGAAAGACTGTTGAGGCTGGCACTCTTCCTGAGCTTCTGGAAGGAGGGGTTTTGCTTGGTCATGCCACGGCTCTTTTCCCCGCACGGAAGGGCTGGACTGGGAACGCAGCGTCATGGCGAGGTTATAACCGATCACAGCCTCAGTGGAGCTGACTTCCATCTCTTTACTGGCATAATTCTCCTGCCAGCCCTTGTCCCCCGGCACATACCCATGGACCTTGCGCTTATGGAAGAAGAGGCTAGTGTTGCTGAACGTGCGGTAAGGGCAGAGCGCACAGCGGAACTCCTTCTGCTTGGTGTGCTTGCAGTTCTCATGGTTGAGCAGTGCTTGCTTGTACTTGGTTTGGTAGCTGCAATACTGGCACTGGAAGATGGGCATCTTGTAGTCCTGAGAGTGCTTGGCCTGCATGTGCTTCTGCAGCTCGTACTTGCGCTTGCACGCGAAGCCACACACCTCGCAGATCAAGGACTTGCCTTGGTGGCGCAACTTGTGGCTGCTCAACTGGTCAGCTCGATGGCAGCGGTAGGAACACTGGTTACACTGGTACCTGGGCACAAAGAGAAAAGGGGGATCAGACTGCATAAACTCAAGCTGAGGACAGGCATCAAGACATTACAGCTTCCACATTCTTTTAACAAACGTGAATCACCACTGCACAATGGCCCTGCTAGGCTGGCTATTAACCTCCTTTTACGGGCAGGGAACTGAGAGGAGAAAAATAACTTGCTCAGATTGCCCAACAACTTCACATCCAAGTGGAAATTTTAGCCAGAGCTTCTCAAGTGCAAGCCAACTGGCTCTCAATATCATCATGGGGGCTCCAGCATTGCTCAGTTCTATTCACAAGGATGGGCAGGTGTCCTGAGTCTGGAGGTAAACCCAGACCTTTGTGTTCTAGTACAGGGGAGGCATATCTTTTTTAAAGAAAATAGGCTCCCAACTTGGAATCTGACTCTGGTATTACTGTCCTAAAAGACAGAGGTCTGTGGCAGATTCAAACAAGCAGTGAAAATGGCAATCAATACCTTGTGAAATTTACAAAGGGTATCATATGCTTATGATGTGCTATGGCATAAGCTGCTCTCCAAAATAATTTTGTCTTTACATGCATCTATTCTAAGGCTAGAAGCATATTCAAGTTTTGAATTCAGACTAGATCCCTTCAAATTCATTTTAACAGGTCTCTTAATCTTAACAGGTCTCTTAATCTTTGGCCCACAGATATAAGTCCACCAGCACAGCTGGGCCAAACTGCACCTGGTGCGCAGTGTGTTTTTTCCACTCCCCCATGCCCTCAAGTGTCTCACGTTATTAATACACTCGCTTCTTTTTTCACTTTACCTACGTTCCTTTTCTACTTCTAGTACTTTTTGAGGCTGAAAAAAGCGGCCTCTTCAGTTCAGGGAAAAAACTGCCTGACGAACTATACTTCCCAGGAGACCTTCTGAGCCCCAAGGTCTCCTGGGAACTGTAGTTCCTCAGGCAGTTTTTAGCCTGAACTATAAATAGGCTGCTTTTTTCAGCCTCAAAAAGTACTTTAAAAAAAGGAACGTAGGTAAGTGTGGGAAGGGAGGCGTGGTGTGTGTGCGCCACGGGGGGGTGCTGTGGGGGAGGCGCCGGGAGGCGATTTTCCGCCCCCAGGCGTGTGCCCGGTGCATGACACACACACCCTGCCCCCTTGGCGCTCCGCCACTGATGTCCACTGGCCCAAGTGTAGCCTTAGCTCTGAATAGGCATTGCTTGCGCAGTGTGGATGTGCCACTCTAGCTTGTCCTGATGGAATTTGATTTAGGAAGAGGAGAGAACTGTCTGTACCTGAGATCTCCTGTGTGCTTGCGCATGTGAACATTCAGGTAGTGCTTCCACTTTGTCACATAGCCACATTCAGTGCACATGTAGTTCTTATCATCAGAATGGGTCAGCATATGCTTTGAAAGGTAGCTCACATCTCGGCAAGTGAAGTCGCACAGTTCACATTTGTGAGGCTTCTCTCCTAAAATCACAGAGCAAACCAGAAGCTGTAGATAAATGTTCCTACATGACCATAATTAAAACTGATACCCTACTTGTACAGAACAGAAGAAAGTACTACACAATGCTGGACTTTTAGAAAGGTTTACCACTGGATTCTTATGAGGCCTTACAGGCAGAAAAATCTTAATTTCTCTCTGACAGGTTGCCAACTGTATAATCAGAAGACTGAAGTATGCCAGTAAATATACCACCTTTAAAAATTGGTACATTTGCTTTACTCCAGTTTCTGTCAGGTACACAATCCAAGCCCTCTGGCAAAGAGATGGGACTGTACAAGTAAAAGCCATTTTGTTCCTTCTGGGAAAGTGTAAAATCCTAAGGAGGCCAGAAACCCAGGCCAGGAGTTTTGAGTCCGAGGCACACAAACGTGTTCTGATTGGCATGGGGGATGGCAGAGGTCCCATGCCACCTCCTTTCTTCCACTCTGGAGGAGAGGACTGAGACAGCCTGCAGTAAAAAGGGAACATTCTGAATACAAACAACCCTCAACACTCTAGTCTATTTGCAGGCAGGCAAAACGTGGGCTGCAGACTGGCAAGTGACTGTCTCTGCTCAAGACTAGAAGTCTGCCTTCCAGAGCCCTACGGCAGTGGTTCTCAACCTGGGGGTCGAATGACCCTTTCACAGGGGTCGCCTAATCAGTGTTCTCCATCTGTAAAATGGATAACTGTTAGGGTTGGGGTTCACCACAACATCAGGAACTGTATTAAAGGGTCATGGCATTAGGAAGGTTGAGAACCACTACCCTACGGGAACACCACACAGCACTATGGGTGAGTTTCAAGTACACATTCTCACAAAAGAGCTCTACCAATCACAGAAGAAGAAAATTTGCCTGTATGGAGCAGCATGTGGCGGATGAGAACCCTCTTGTGCGCAGTGGCGAAGTTGCATTCAGTGCACTTGTGTATCTTCTCACTAGCATGCATCTTGCCCACATGGTCGTGGAATTCCACAGAGTTGAATGTGGCAAAGGGGCAGAAGCTGCACTGGAGCTCTTCGCTTCCTGGGTGGCCTTGCTTCTTATGTTTGCGGAAGGTATGCTTGTTGGAGCAGATGAAATCACACTGTTGGCAGTGGAAGGCATAGTGTGTTTTGCGATGTACCTCCATGACCTCTGCAGATGGAAAAAGCATGGAGCAGGCATAATATTTGCACTCCACCGCTTTAATGCCATGCACTTCCCGGACATGACGCAGGAATTCCTTGCGATCTTCGGTGCAATAGCTACAACCTGCCTGGAAGCAGCTCAGTTGCTTGGGTTCTGCTTTGTGAGTCTTCAGATGTTCCTTGAGGGCGTGGCTGAGTTTGAACTTCTCCTTGCACACGGGGCAGGAGTAGACATCTGAGTAGAAGTTGGAAATGTCCTCATGCATGCTGGCCATATGCCTGTTGAGGGCATTCTTCTCCACGGAGCTGTAGTGGCAAAGCGGGCAGCGATGAGCCTTCTCCCCAGTCTCGCGCATCATGTGGATCTTCAGCTTGCTCTTGCTGGTGAAGAATTTCTGACAGTTTGGGCACTGCAGTCTGGGGTCCGGAAAATGCAGGTGAAGGTGTTCCACCAGGTGAGTCCGCTTCTTGAAACACCGCTTGCACTCTGGACACATGTGGGTCTTGAAAAGGTATTTGGAGTCCTCTGCCATGTCTCCTGCAATGATACAAACAAAACCACAAATGCAACGTTTTGGTTATTTGTTTACCTCATGGTCTTTCTCACTGAGTCCCAAGTCAGATGACATGCATGAGTGACCAAAGGAATCTACCAAAATAAATATGCTTTGAGTCTATTTTACCTGCTCTTTTATCAAAATGATCAAGCGGCGCTCTGTACTTTAGAAAACATGGAAACCAACCCACATCAATGTTTTCTTGTCACCCTGGATATTTAAAGGTACCTTGAGAGACCATCAGCACCCACTACATTAAGAAGAACAGTTGGATTTATATCCCCCCTGTCCGGGAGCGGGGGTAGCCCTCGCCCCCTCCCCGGACTCCCCCACCCCCTCCCCAGACTCGCGCCCGTACCTCCGGCCGGCGGGGGCGTCCCCCGCCCGGCGGGGCGCCGCAGCAGCGGGGAAACCCCTTCGAGGGGCCGGCGAAGGGCGGGAGCGCGCCGAGGCCGGTCGCCGTGACGACGGGGGACGGGGGCGTTCCCCCGGGCCCCGCCGCCGCGAGTGATACCGGTGCGCTGCCGGCTGAGCAGGACCAGCTGAGCACTGTTGGGATGAGTGCGGGGGCGGGGTTCTTAAGCCGCCGGCAAGCAGCAGAGGGGATAAAAGGGAGAGGAGAAGAGACGACAGGAGGCAGACCAGACACGGAGGAGGGAAGGAGGGTGTGCATGCGGGTCTGGGAAGGAGTGGGAGAAGCGATAGGAGGACAAGGGAGGCTAGACGGGTGGGAGAGTCCCGGAGGCAGTGGAGAGGAGAGGATTTGGGGAGGAAAGACTTGGAGAAGGAGGGAGTTGGTAGTTGTACAGAGGGGGCAGGAACTGAGAGGGGAGGGGCAGCCAGCAGTCCAACGTCTGGCAGGGGAATCCTCTTCCACTCCTATCGCTTCTAAGTGCGTCTGTCATCTAGGCAGCCCAAGCTGTGGCTAAAGCGGCTGACTCCATTCTAGTCCACTCCCCGGACAACGGGAGTGAGGGCCGGGAAGTTCCAGCAGCCGGGCAGGAAGGCGGAGTTGGCAACAGGGTCCCAGCGACCTCACTTCGGCGCAGGTCACCCCTCTTCTCTCCTGTAGGAGACTCAAAGGGGCTTACAATCTCCGTTCCCTTCCCCTCTCACAACAAACACCCTGTGAGGTGGGTGGGGCTAAGTGTAACATACTGTGAACCTAGTCAGCAGAACGGAGAACTAGTTTCATGGAAAGGATGGAAGCTGGTGAGTCAGGTCAAAAACAGCTTTTCTGGGCATCTGATGCATGCGGTGAAGTACCTGTCCACACCATCCTATAATAATCAATTTTCCTGGCTACTCCCCACACACTTTTTTCAAAGGCATGCCAGAAACCACTGCCGCCAAATCAACCAAGACCTCTACCTTTGAACAGCTGGACCTGAGATGCTTTTGTTTTCTTGGAATAGGATTTCTTGTTCCCTTGGGTTGTCTTGCATGAGATCCCCTCTCCTCCATCCAGTAATTCATTCCCTCTCTTCACAGGGTTGTCTTCCTTGGTTAATACTGTCTGGCCTTCTTGAAGCACATCACTGCTATCAACATGTCCTTCCAGGCCACGGTCTATTTCCATCACCTCCCAACCATTCTGAGCTCCAAGAGAATTCCCTGATTTGCTCAGCGATTCTACCTCTGCTTGGAAAAGAAAATATCACAGAAATAGAAAATTTAATCAGAAAATGTGAGATGAACTGATGAGCTGCGTAAATAATTATATACCAAGTCCAAAGGAAGCGCTTTAATCAGACAAAAAAGGCATAACAGGAAGCAGAAAGAGAGCTAAAATTGAACACTGAACATTTGGAAATTAGGCCTTTGTGTTTGACAGAGAGTGGGATTAAGGAAGGGAGTTTTAGCTCTCAAAAGCTTATACCCCCCAAATCTTGTTGGTTTCTTAGGTGTTTCTGGATTTGAAAGAACGAGTAGATTAGAATCTCTTGCAGAACCCTTCTAGAGTTGCTCCCGGTTTTTTCATCTCTCTTCAACACCATGCTGCATTGCTGTTCCTATCTTCTCTCCTCTCCATGACGAAGAAAAAAAAGGACAGAAGGTACCACCCCACCAGATTTATTGGGGGTTTTCAAAGTTATGTTTTCCCTCTGGTAGTTGCCACTTTAATGTTTTTTCTGTCAAGTCACAGTTGACTTAAGGGAACCCGTGAGGTTTTCAAGTCAAGAGAGTTCAGAAATGATTTGGCATTACAGGCTGCTGCATAGCAACCCTGGTATTCTCATCCAAATACTGACCAGTGCTGACTCTGCTTAGCTTCAAATATCTGACAAGATTGGGCTAGGCTGAGGTATCGTGGCCATGAACCTTCAATGCTAGCTGCCACTACAAGCTCTAAAAGCTGTAAGGCATTCAGCAGCCAATGTTGTATCGAATCAACACATTTTGCTGCATAAAAAAAGATTAACGTTATGACCAGAACTCTGTGACATAAGCTGGGGCAGGTTATGTAAGCCTCAAGGATTCCTACATTTGCTTCTCAACAGTCCCTTGCATTCACCCCAATCATTCTCAGAACTCCGCGTTTTCCAGATACTAGAATTGTTAATTTTATCAGTTTCTACCAGCATGGCCAATTGGCCATGCTGGTAGGGGCTGATGGGAATTGTAGTTCCTGAACATCTGGAGAGCCGCAGGTTCCCTACCCCTGCCTTAGGTCCACAGTATGTTCTGTTCAATACCTGAGTTGAGAAGCAGATGATCAGTCAGTCCCTTTGCCTCCATAGCACTGAAGCTGTGCACATTGCTCTTGGCTTCGCGTTAATTGTTCCTCCCAACTCTCCTGCATGTGGCTGAGCCTGTGCTGCCCAAACTGCTTGGTGTTCGCACTGATGAAGTCACAATGCCCACAGTGAAATGGGAAGTGGTTCCTGTGATGAAGTGCCATGTCCTCTTGAGTTCGGAATAACAGGGGCAGCTCCCGCAAGCACAGGGCTACTGGAGCAGTTCCTGGTGGATCGCGGGCGAGGATTTTAATCTCGCAGCTGCTTATGGCGGGTCCCTCTGAGCTGAAGTGACAACCTTCCTCGGGGCAAACTGGGATACCCTGAGGTTTGTGCTGATCCTTGAAGTGCTCCTTCAGTTCACCGGGAAGTGCAAATTCAGTTTGGCAAATGGGACACAGGAGGGGCTCAGTGCATGGCTCAAGATCTTGCCTGCTTCCTTCTGACAAGTTCTGTGTCGGTGCTTGGTGGACAGCTGGGTCTTCACCGGATACAGCCAGGTTCTGGTTAGCAAGTCCCAATGGTAACCCTTGGAGCTGAGGGATGCTTGTGAAGCGTTCTCTGGGAAGCTCAGCACACTGATGCTGGGAGAGAAGGCTGGGATCAGAAAAGCTCTGCCCGCATTGCTCACAGAAATATAGTTCCACAACTTTGACTACGACTTCTGTGGGAGTAAGAATGGGAGGTTGTAAACAGCAAAGTAATCAAAAAGCACAAAAACTTTACCTCTCTCTCATCCCACAATGAAGGCACAAGTAGAAGCACTATTAAGAAAACTACGTTCCACATTCGGTGTACACCTGGATAGCAGACTCTACATACACCTCCTTGAGATCCTTGGATGAAAGGATGAATTTAAATTGAATGAAAGAATGAATTCTTCTAGATAATACAATCTATCCAAGGCAGAAGTAACTAAAACGCTTAATAGCGTTTAACGGAGGATTCTTCTACCAGCTGGGTACAACAGCACCTGCAGCAAACACTGTACATGAGGGCCTAACATCTTTTTAACATAAGATGTTAGGACCAAGTGGACTTGATGACCAAATTCTAAATGAAACGTATGCCCGGGGTCACACCCAAGCACTCACCTTCCCCCCCCCCAGCTGTTTAACTTGCAGAATCAGTGGCAGTACTGATAATTCCCTTCTGAAAATTTCTCCCACTATTCACTTCCAATGTGCAGTGCTCTTCCTCATCTTGCCTTCCAAAATTCTTCACTGGCTCCACTATTATGTGTAATTACCACCTCCACAGTCTGTACATCTCCCTGTAACTACCAGATCCCCAACATGTAAGCCTCTTTCCCACAAGCCACTGTTTAAACATCCCTCTCAATCAGTCTGACTTCTTTACTAGCTATATGTCTTCCTCCCTCAGTTCTACTTCTGCCCCCCTTGGTGGCAAATCTGAAATACTAGGCTATACTCTGATGCTTTCTTTGACTGTCCACACTTCCTGATGCTTGCATTGCAAATTTAAAGAACCAGTATAAAAGGATGCTCTGGCATACAGTAAAAGTAATTGTGAGTCACTTCATCTTAACAAAGGCATCAACTTCTGGTCCTTAAAATATTTCAGAAGTTTGTATGGAATACAGTAGGGGTGCTGCAGTCCATATCAGTGACTTCAAAAAACTCTAATCTTTCCATCCAACAGCCTCTCTGTAATACATTTCACTGCGGCGAAGGCTGGTGGGAGGACAGCTGCCACAAATTCACTCATACTAGGCCTTGAAGTCCATCAGGTATTTTGAGAGGAAAATCCTGCACCATCCCCTCAGATATGTATCCCTTGTACCTTTCCTGCCTCAGCTCACTGCTGCCTCAAGCCAGACATGATTATTCAGGCCACTAGTTTTGCAGCTGATGATCATGTGATCATTGTAGTCCATTCACGTGGCCCTACAAGTTCAGCCTCTATGCCCTTTTGTCCACCTAGACCAGGGGTAGGGAACCTGCGGCTCTCCAGATGTTAGGGAACTACAATTCCCATCAGCCTCTGTCAGCATGGCCAATTGGCCATGCTGGTAGGGGCTGATGGGAATTGTAGTTCCTGAACATCTGGAGAGCCGCAGGTTCCCTACCCCTGACCTAGACTAAGTCTAGCATCAAAGATTGGCTGACATCCTGACCTCCAACAGATATATCAGTACCAGCCTGCAATTTCTGTTCCTACCCTGCATAGGAGACCTTTTGTAGTACACTAAAGGCTGTCCTGTGGTATGCTATCAACACTACAGAACACAGCCCACTCATGGATTTTAAGAGATGGCAGCCACAATGCACGTCTATTCTGATATGGTTAGGTTGTCCAACCTTAGCACAATATACCTGTAGTGTTTCCAGGATTGCTCAGAGACATGCTGCTTGCTGCGGCTTCTACAAGTATCTCAACGTCGCCGGTTTCTGTTTCTACCACAGAAGCCTCTGTTAAAAGTAATCTCTGTCCCATGGCTAGATTTTCACTGGAGATGCCATGGCTGTCTTCATTTCTTGAATCTGATGGTCCGGATAGGAGCAGCTCCTGGCAAAGAGTATTCATCTTATCTCTTCCCACAGGCACTCTGGTCACTACTCTTGTGTTCATTGTCTTCCACTCCTCAGTGTGGTCTTCCATCATGACACAAAGGGATGGAACAGCTCCTATTAAAGATACACCAAGAAAATGGTACTGATACTCCCCTGGACAGAAGAAAGCAAGGACTATGGCTAGCAGAAGCCAGAAAGGATTGGATTGGCAATATTAAACATTAGCTGCTCATCATAATATTATATATTAAAAAGTTAGTATATATAACAGTGAAACAGCCTAAAATCCAATTCAACTCCAAAATTTCCTCTACTAGAATATCTTATGATTGAAGAACTATGACCTTTGACAGGTTAAAATAAAGCAACAATGGGCTGACAAAAACAGAATTTAGAAGATGAGATTATGAAAGTGTCTCCGGAAAAACAGATAAGCTGAAAGCTTCCTTTTAAATTACCTTAAAATTAGGGACTGGATACAATGCCACATTAGCAAATATTCTGGCTGGAACTCAACCTAACAACACTGCCCATCTGAACTCAACGAGCAATCAAATATGTCTGCCCATACAGGTGGCTCCTTTCTCATATATATACATCACAGTGCTAAAGTAGTATATACGAGTGTTAGACAAAGATCTAAATCTGTATATATGTTATTCAAAAAAACTAAAGGAGAGCTAAAAATGAAGGATGCATCCAGTAACTCTAAAATAGAGAGAATTGGTACATTAACAGTTGGATCAGCACAAGTTCTGAAATATGTATGAGATTATGGACATTCATCCCAATTGGGGAACAGAGGGGTTTATCCCCTTGCAGAAAATCCATTAAAGATAATAGCAAACTTGGTGATGTAAAGGAGATATTCTGGTTAAAACATGTAGACTGATAGAAACATGGAGCTGAAGATGTCAGAATTATACATAGACCCAGGGAAAAAACTTATTGAACTTAGGTTATTGAATGATTAATACCGTTAGATCCTACCATAGTAGAATTGGGAAGCCTTGCCTGGCAGTCCTAAATTCTACTGCCTAGTTCTAGTCACAGTCATCTATCCGATCTCTGAACTCAGCCTAAGTGTCATCAGTAATCGCCATTCCTGACTTCTCCTTGTGCAAGAGATTCTAATCTATTCTATTTGTCCTTACGGCGGTTTTGCATTATTCTCCTTTCTCATATATATACGTTATAATGCTAATGAAGTCCTGAGTTTGGATCAGCCGGATAGCTTTCTCTCCAAAACTTATTTCAGTCTTCAAAACTTGGGGATGAAATATTTTGGAATTGGCCTAGCCAATATCATACACTACTCATTCCATACAAGTCAAGTTTACTGGGCCTGATTCAGAAACTCAGTTGCACTGTGGATGAGACACTAATTTCCAGAGTTGGAATCACGTCAGTCTGCATAGGAAAACAAATCTGAATTATCTATCCAAAAATTAAGATCTGCCCTGACCTGGATAGCGTCAGGCTACCCTGACCTCAGAAGCTAAGTAGGGTTGGTCCTGGCTAGTACCTCCAAGGAATATCAAGATCATGATGTGGAGGCAGGCAATGGCAAACCACCTCTGAATGTCTCAAGCTTTGAAAACTCCATTAAGTTACTATAAGTCAGCTGTAACTTGAGGGCAAAACAAAACCAAACTTTGGAAAGTTTTAGATCCACGCAAATTTGTTGTGAATGGAAGGAATTTCCACCTTGAAACATGACTTCTTACCTCACCCCTCTCTCAGTAGCCCAAAATGTCCATCAAGATGTGGCTTTGGGGAAGGACAGGGGACCTTGCAGGAACAGCATGAGGAAGGAGTCAGAAACCTGCAGCTGGGAAGGGAGAGGGACATCAGCAAAATTCATTCCATCATTCACCTAGAGAAATCTGCCATAGAATATGACACATAGAATGCCCACAGAACTGGCTCCAGGCACACAGTTATAATCATATTATTTGCATCTGCAAAATCTAATCATATCCATGGCTGCTAGAGAAACGTTTTCATGCCAAATTAATATCATTTACTGAATACTAACATTAATAGTCATTATCCTTACTATATCTTGGAGAAATTAAGGATACTACTAAATACCCTCCATTTTCGGTAAAGACATTTCATTGAACATTCTTCTCTGTAAAATTCCATTTCACTTTCTGGACAAGGAGTCCGCCATACTCCTTCTCATATATACTCTTATAAAGAGCTGCTGGCAGATGGTCCCAGGCTCTAAATGGCCAGAGGTGAGCCATTAACCAATTATTTCAGAAGTGCAACATAATAGAAATGAGAACTACCAGCCTAAAGAAAAGATACCTAAACCCTGCACCTTTTTGAGCTATGATCCCGACCCTTCACTCCAAACCCTCCTACACACAGCCTCACATGCATTTCCATAAAGGATCCCTGATGGTCGAATTATTGGTTTTGTTGGTTTTAGTTTGTGGATCCACGTTGCTGTAAACAACCCCGGTCTGAGAACAGCCGACGTTTCAAGTCAGTCCAGCACAGGCTCCCACACAAAGTCACCGCCTCTATTGGAGACGCTCCCCCTCACCTCCTTCCCCCTTCTGCCCTTTCTCCTCTGACTGTCTACCTTCTTCTTCCAAGGTGGAGCCTCACTGCATCTCTTCCCCTCCCCAGCAAAGGGTGCTCTACACTCCCACATTAAAAGACACCCACCCCACCCCTACTTACAGACTCTTACTCCTCGCTGTGCGCATCATCTCGATGATCCCCCTCCGCCAGCACCGATGGGAAGAAACTATTACTCTCCTCGCTCCCTCTTTGCACCGCTAAATATCTCTCTTTCTCTCTCTCAGGTCAGCTCTATATTTTCAGACAGGGTTTGGCACAGCCTCCGGTTGCACTCGCAAATGCGGGCCTTCTTGGAGATTCCACCAGTGTCTTCTAATGTAAAGAATACAGGAGTTTCACGATAGAGATGTACACGCCCAGAGCGGCCCGACATTGCGTCCGTGAAGACTCATTACCCAGTGCGGCGTTAGATTATTTTTTTACCGGAAGTTTGGCCTGTGTGTCACTCTGGTCTTTTTCGATTTCTGTGGGTTCCTCAGGAACATCGGAGTCCAGAAACGAAGGCAACACCATAGAGAAGGACTAAACCAGAGTCTTTGTGTCGTCGCTAAGGGAAGCGATCGCCTCACCGCCCAAGAGCCAGAGAGCCACATTCAGGGGGAAATAGGACAATAGGAACTATAGAATACAGAGAAGCTTGTTCCGGCTAGGTCAGGAACCATAGAGAAAAGAAAGGAGCGAGGGGCGCTACCGGAAGGCAAGGCGGCAACTCCATTGTATGTATGGATGGAGAGAGTGGGGGTTTATCATTGGTAAGAGTGAGCGTGGTCGTTCGTTGTCCCATGAGAGCGGGAAGATAAAGGAGAAATTCCTCATAATCAGTGGGTGAGGACACCGGTTCCATAGAGCAGGCTTTGGGCATGCCCTGAGTCCCGGGTTCAATTACAGAAAATATGGTGCTTCATGGACCAGTGGTCTGGTTCCGTGCAAGGTAGTTTCATCTATTCCTTTTGAGGGATGGCACGTGACTCGGTGGTAGCGCACATGTTTTACATGCAGAAGGTTTCAGGATCAATCCCTGGCCCTTCAGGTTGCAGGCGCTGGGAAGCACCTTACTCTGTGAGGTTTTACAGATGTTGTCAGTCGGAATTATTTTTTTGTTTAATTATATTATACCCATCCTTTCTTATCAGTGGGGGCCCAAAGCAGTTTACATTGGGACCTCAGCATGGTGTACAGTACCATAGCGTTCACCTTCCAAAGCAGCCATTTTCTCCAGAGGCACTGATCTCTTGTACGGAGACCAGTGGTAATTCTGGGAGATCTCCAGCCACCACCTGGAGGTTGGCAACCCTAATAAGAATAGACAATAGCTGGACCAGTCAGTTTTTAATGTTCATCAGTGCTATATAAGAAATCAGCAAAAGGATCACACAGGCCTGTTTTTGAGCTGAGAGGTTTCACTCCCCTGCTCTATAGTTTTGGAAGTCTACATGAGGGCTCTTGTCACTGACTGAAGGGGACAGATGGATATGTCTATGGAAGGAGTTGCACAGTTCTAGTACTATGACAAGGCCTCTCTGGTTGCCATCTGTCTGACATGAGAAGGTGGGGATACCCAAAGTAAGACCCCACAGTATGATCACAGCAGTTGGGTAGGTACACATTGGAAGGGGGGGGGGCGTCCTTAAAATATGCTGGTCTCAAACATTAAAGGTCAGCACCAGCATCTTGAATTGGGCCTGGAAACAAATTGGGAACCAGTATAGATGGATGAAAACTGGAGTGAAATGGTACCTCCAAGCAGAGCCATTCAGTAACACAAGGAGAAAAAGAGGAAAAAGAGTTTGGATTTATACCCTGCCTTTCTGTCCTGCAAGAAGTCTCAAAGTGCCTTACAAACTCCTTCCCTTCCTTTCCCCGCAACAGACACCTTGCGAGGTAGGTGGGGCTGAAAGAGTTCTGAAAGAACTGACTAGCCCAGCAGTCTTCATGTGTAGAAGTGGGGAAACAGCTCTTCAGATTAGAATTCACTGCTCTTAACCACTACACTGGCTCATCATAAATCACAGAAATTAAAATATTCTGCATCTATGTAACATAATTTTGCTACTATTTCACAATTATACTGTTTAAATAGTATGGTCAAAACCTAGAAGTGCCCTGATCTTCACTCAAATGGCAAGCTCTTGCTAGGCTAAAAGAACTATACTACAACATGTGTGCATGTCTAAAAGGGGTTTGAGATTTGCTTTTCAAACCCCAACTTTTTAAAACTGAAGGGTCTGGTATAAAATGGTGGCTTCCCATCTGATATCAGCTGCTACGGGTATATTGCCCAAACTGGAACAATTACTATGGCTGCCTATATTAGGATGGGTGACTCCTGGCTTGACAACACTACATGTGAAAGGGATCTGGGAGTCTTAGTAGACCATAAAGTAAACATGAGTCAGCAGTGTGATACAGTGGCCAAGAAAGCCAATGCGATTTTGGGCTGTATCAATAGGAGTATAGTGTCAAGATTGAGAGATGTAATTGTACCTCTCTATTCTGCATTGGTTACACCTCACCTGGAATATTGTGTCCGGTTCTGGACACCACAATTCAAGAAGGATATTGTCAAGCTGGAACAGGTCCAGAGGAGAGCAGCCAAAATGGTAAAAGGTCTGGAGTCCATGACCTACAAAGAAGGACTTAGGGAGCTGAGGATGTTTAGTCTGGAGTAGTGAAGGTTAAGGGGGGACATGATAACTATGTTTAAATATTTGAAGGGTTGCCATGTCAAAGAGGGAGCAAGCTTGTTTTCTGCTGCCCTAGAGACTAGGACACAGAGGATTCAAGGTGCAGGAAAAGAGATTCCACCTAAACATCAGGGCTGTTCGATAAGGGAATTCACTGCCTCGGAGAGTTGTGGAGTCTCCTTCTTTTGAGGTTTTTAAACAGAGGTTGAATGAACATAGGTTGGGAGTGCTTTGATTGTGTATTCCTGCATTGCAGGGGATTGGACTTGATGACCCTTGGGGTCTCTTCCAACTCTATGATTCATTATTTACAAAATGTGCGTTGTGCTTTTTTGCCCCCACAGGGGCCACCAAGGCAGCTAACAAATTAAAACATGTAATAAAACCACATTTTAAAAGTACCCCTCCCCAAAATACATAATTAAAACAATTCAAATCAAAGCTAAAATACCAACAGCAGCATAAAACCAACACACTGTCAAGAAGGAGGGATCCCTGAGGGAATGTCAAACAAAACAAAAAAGTCTTCACCTGCTGGCAGAAGATGGCAGCAAAAGCAGACACGCTAATCTCCCTGGGGAAAGAGTTTCAGAGGTTTGGTGCCACAACTGAGAAGGCCCTACCCCAAATTGTCACCTGCCTAATCTCAGAAGATGGGAGTACCCAAAGCAGGGGCCCTGAAGATGACCTTAGGGATCAAATGGGTTCATAAGGTAGTGGGGTACATCAGACACATGTTTCCAGACTCAATACAAAATGCTGCTTGTATAGCTTGGGGCAGACATATCTAGAGGACCACCAGTTCTTTGCATGAGCTTGCATGCTGTATTAGGTCTGTCCTGTGTGTCCTTTTGACTGGTCTCTCCTGTTGTGTTGTTTGTGTGGCCTTCAGTAGATATCAGACCTTTACCATTTCTGCTCCAGTCTCGTCTGCCTGCTTATTTGTTGCCTTTCAGAAGGGTGTGCAAAACTGTTCTTTTTCAAATACTTTTGTTTAAAATTATTCCTGCAAATGTAGTGAAATTCTGAGAATGTACATTGGAGGGCTGTTAATGTTTTAATATGTTCACCCAAAATGTGTGTGTGTGTTTTTTTTCTGACACTGAATATAGTTGTAACTTGTATGTGAATTTAAGACAAACCCTCTTTTTCTTGATACCACACATGGCTTGGGGGGGGGGGGGGCAGGGAAGCTAGTCTTCCTTTCTAGTAATATGGACTATTGTTAATTAATTTGTTTTATTGTTTCATGGGAGCTATATGGGAAAAGACAGGATATAATTTTTTAAGAATAAATGAGATCGTTCTTTGATCCCATCCATGAATAGAGAAGACAGGAAATCTGGAGGCGGGTCAAGGGCTGACTTTGGAATGATGTTTTCACATGTTTGCAACCATGCCAGTACAGTATTGGGATCTATCATTACAGTTTTGCTTATGACATGTGATGGGACTTTGAGCCTTTGCCAAAGAATAATAATATCAGTTCACAGGTGTGGATATTTCTTAATATGAACTAATAGTTAGGAGTTAATGCGATACCTGTTAAAATGACCCCTCAGCTAAGGGAAACTAGGCCACTGTGTGTGTGAAGAGGCAGTACATGAGAATTATGAGTTGGCTGAAAGTGAGTCACCTTGGGCTCTCTCTATAGTGATCTGCTGCCCTTTGTCTCTGCTTGGAATTTACTTTTTTACTTGCAAATAAATCAAATATTACAAAAGTCACCTAAAGTCTCCAATGAACTGTCACCCCATGGGCGTTTTGCTTCTCTGAAATCTGTCACAGCTCAGAGAAGAGAGGGGGAGCAGGCAACAATAAATGGCAGAGATGAGAAAAGATCTTCCCATGCTTGGAAAAAACCCAACTAATGGTATATGCTTGCTTACTTAGGAGATAGCCCTTGTGTATTTAACGGGAGTTAATCCCAGTAGCAGCAGGAGTAAATGGCTTCAGTGCCACGGCTAACCTTTCGTTTCCATAGTTACTCGTACTCTCACTTTCCAGTGGGGGTTGGTGTTTCAGTGTCCTGTCTTGTTTAATGGAAGTGAGTGTGGGAGACAAAAAAAAGTTGGCTTATTTACCTCCTCTGTATTTCAGCAAGCATATAAGCCAGCCGTTAGTTACCCATGGACCTTCAAATCTGTTTGCTTTCTTATGCAGGCCTTGTTAAGATATTTAGAAGAAATGCCACGGAGAACCATGCTTTAACATTGGAGTTCCTCTTTCTCGCCATCCATCGCAATGCCTCTTTCTGACTTTGTTTTGACACTCAAGGACAATCCATACTTTGGTGCAGGCTTTGGGCTGGTGGGTGTAGGTACAGCACTGGCGCTGGCCCGCAAGGGGGCCCAGTTTGGCATGGTGGCTTTCAGGCGGCATTGCATGATCACTCTGGAGGTACCAAGCAAGGACAAAAGCTACTATTGGTTACTGAGCTGGATCTCTCATCATGCCAAGCACACCCAGCATCTGAGCGTGGAGACCTCTTACCTGCAACATGAAAGTGGCCGTGTCAGCACCAAGTTTGACTTTATCCCCAGTCCAGGGAACCATTTCATTTGGTAAGAGAAGTCTTTTGGAAGAGCCTGACCATTTCACAGCTGAATGAACTGAGTAGACAGAACACTATTTAAAATGTTTATATTCCATCTTTGTTCCTTTCAATCTTACGCTCATTCCGCACATGCAGAATAATGCACTTTCAAACTGCTTTCAGTGCTCTTTGAAGCTGTGCGGAATAGCAAAATCCACTTGCAAACAGTTGTGAAAGTGGTTTGAAAACACATTATTTTGCATGTGTGGAAGGGGCCTCAGCCTCTCAAGGTTGTCTGCAAAGTAATTTAAAGCAATGAAAATTATTAGCAAATATAGTTAAACGTAAGCAATTAAAGTTAGCAGCAGCAAAATTACCTCTCATGTGATAAACCCCTGGTAAACAATACTGCTTTTCTGTGGCACGACATAACCATAGAGTTTGCATCAGATGAATGGAAGCCAAAAAAGGAATGTCTCTGATGGGGTGCACTTCCGAGAAAGTCCTGTCACTAGTTGCAACTTACTTTACCTTGGAAGGCAGGAACAGCCTGTGCTGAGTTTTTTGCGAACATGCTTGAGAGCCAGTCTGTTGTACTTTTGAAGTAAGACTGGGCAATCCATTGTGCAGAGGAAGTTTCGATGACATTTATGTCTCTCTCCTAATTTCTGCAGTTCTGTAATGTTAACTGATGTACATAAGAACATAAGAACAAGCCAGCTGGATCAGACCAGAGTCCATCTAGTCCAGTTCTCTGCTACTCGCAGTGGCCCACCAGGTGCCATTGGGAGCTCACATGCAGGATGTAAAAGCAATGGCCTTCTGTGGCTGTTGCTCCCGATCACCTGGTCTATTAAGGCATTTGCAATCTCAGATCAAAGAGGATCAAGATTGGTAGCCATAAATTGACTTCTCCATAAATCTGTCCAAGCCCCTTTTAAAGCTATCCAGGTTAGTGGCCATCACCACCTCCTGTGACAGCATATTCCAAACACCAATCACACGTTGCGTGAAGAAGTGTTTCCTTTTATTAGTCCTAATTCTTCCCCCCGGCATTTTCAATGAATGTCCCCTGGTTCTAGTATTGTGAGAAAGAGAGAAAAATTTCTCTCTGTCAACATTTTCTACCCCATGCATAATTTTATAGACTTCAATCATATCCCCCCTCAGCTGTCTCCAAACTAAAGAGTCCCAAACGCTGCAGCCTCTCCTCATAGGGAAGGTGCTCCAGTCCCTCAATCATCCTTGTTGCCCTTCTCTGCACTTTTTCTATCTCCTCAATATCCTTTTTGAGATGCAGCGACCAGAACTGAACACAGTACTCCAAGTGCAGTCGCACCACTGCTTTATATAAGGGCATGACAATCTTTGCAGTTTTATTATCAATTCCTTTCCTAATGATCCCCAGCATAGAGTTTGTCTTTTTCACAGCTGCCATGCATTGAGTTGACATTCCCATGGAACTATCAACTAAGAGTTTTTGGATTTTTTCCCCCAAGCCCATGAACTTGAAACTGCTGGGGATCTTTAGTTCTAACTAAGGGGGTGAAGAATTTGGAAAGTAACTCACACACAATCTTGATGTCTTTAAGTATTTTCTGTTTTACTGAGATACACAGAATAAGGGAGCTTCAGTGGACTTAAAAGGGTATGACTGTTTAGGATTATACTCTCATAATATAACTATGGTTAATAATGTGCTAATGCTTCATCCCACCATAATGCTAGGAATTTCCAACCAACAAAATGAGCTGGCCAGTTCTCACTTGCTTGGTGCAGCCAGTTTGGAAGTTTCCTAATGATACTCTTGGACCTTTTCAGCAGAAGAGGAAGAGAATCAAAGAATAGAATTGTCAGATAGAAATTTTAAAAAAAACAGTAGGTATGGTGTAGAGTGTGATCCAACTTTTATACCCTTTTGAGCTATGACTTCCCCAAAATTGTCATCGGTATTCAGTGTCCAATCGAGAGGGGAGGGCAACCTTCTTATTGGAGTTGATTGATGAAATCTTCCTGACTAGGTTTTGACCTAATTGGATATATGTTCCAATTATTGGCTCACCCCCCAGTATTCTGCTAACACTTCACCACATTGCTAATTCACTCCTGCAGTGTCACCTAGATTTGTTTACTGTTCAAACTATCCAGTTGGCAACTTTCTACAAATAAAAAAGCACCTTTCACATCACCATGACCTGTGTGGAAAGGCATCACCTGAAGAGTCCCAGCAAAGGCAAAAGAGTCATGGGCTTTATGCGTAGCTGAAAAGTGTGCTATCAGAGGTATGCTACAGAATGCAAAAGTGATTCAGAATGAGTAATGCTGTTCCTTAATGGTTCTGTAGCTTCTCTTGTATGTTTGTCCAGACATTAGGTACTAGTGGTTTTGAAGGGGGAAGGAAAACAAATTGGAGCCTGGGGCATTGGTCTGGTCCAGTTTAGCTGCAACTGTTCTGCCAGACTGTATCTTTTTCATTGGAGTATTTCAAGTTCATAGTATTCATCCTTGAATTTGTACTATTGCCTGCCCTCCTTTGTGTCGATGTTGACAACGGTTACCTAAACAAGGGTAGTCCTTGCTTGGTTGTGGCCCCAGATTCTATGTACTGACGTGGAAGGGGTTTGTAAAAGAGGTGTAAGCTTTGTGGACTTGCACCTGAGACTGTCCCGTTGTCTCCCCTCTTCTTCCTGCTTAGCTTCTCTCTGTGTGTTTCCAGGTATCAAAAGAAGTGGATCCGCATAGAACGGAATCGGGAGAAACAAATGATTGACTTGCACACAGGCACCCCATGGGAGTCTGTCACCTTTACAGCAGTAGGCCGCAACCGAAAGATTTTCTTCAGCATCCTGCAGGAAGGTACAACAGAACCTCATGGTTGTGTTGAAGCTCAAGGCAAGATCAGAAATGCAGCAGCCAGGGACACTTATCTAAATGGACAGATTCCCTTCACTGTCATTACCCCGGCCCCCTGCTGTTGTTGTTTGAGATATTAATTGTTCCCATTGACCTGAGCCTAAACCATGCAACTTCAGTAATTCTTGATAGAGACTGAATATGTGTAGACACTCTGCCTGGGTTACAAAGATTTGTAGGTGCATTTGTACAGGTCTGTGAACACCAGCAGCTAAGAAGAATCAGCCCTGGGGTGAATTGCCCTGGCTAAGCATGGCCTTTGGACAGAACTGACAGCTGCCAAATGATGTGATTTGTCAGCCCAGTTTACCTAGCTACCGGTGAACTCAGGTTTCACAGCTCTTTCTTCCTGTGTGAGCCGCTTACCCACAAACAATCAAGTAACTAATAAGGATTTTTCCTAAATAAATGGCCCAGCTTGCCCCTCCCCCCATATCGGAGTAACAAAATGATTAACATTAAATGACTGGGAACAAAGGCAACAGAGGGAAGTTAAAAAGGCCAGGCCAACAATTTAACACCTAGTTATGCAAGTCACTCCTGCTATTAGCCCCTTGTTATGTCACGGAAAACAGGAGACAGTTTCAACTTACTGGTACATTCATAGTTTTACAAAATCTCCCCAACTATCTCCAATATAAGGTTCAAAACATGCAATATACTCATAATCAGGGCAGGATGGCTAAAAACAAAATACAAAGTCTCTTTAACAGCAGAGGCTTTGTGATGACCACCGATCTATAAACCCAGATCGACATTTTTACTTTCACTAGTTCTTCATTCATATTCCAACAACAGAGTTCCAACTGTAAGATATCCATTAAAAGATCAGTCATATCTTAAAGATTTCAAACTACCCATGCCTTGTGTCCTACAAGAATGATCACATATGTTTCCATAGCAACTCCCACTGATGCTTTTGAGCCAATTATAAAGGAGTGTTGCAATCTGAACGTTAATGAGCTGTCTGGTTCAGTGGGTATAATCTTTTACAGTGTCATAGTTGCATCAAAGTTTTCTTGATGGTTACTCTCACTGCTCCACTTCCAGTCAAAACATTCTTAATCAGCCTTCTCAGATTTCCATCATCACTTTTTAATTAGTTCTATGTCACTAAGATCCAGGTCAGAAGGGAAGAACAGAGTGTAATTATCCAATGGGGCAGTTTTCTCTCACTCTTTGCTTCTGTGTATGCCCACTTTTCACTATTTTATTAACCCCTTGCTCTGCTTTTATAGCCAAAGAATTGGCCCTGAGGCAGCAAGAAGGAAAGACAGTCATGTTCACTGCCATGGGTGCTGAATGGAGGCAGTTTGGCTTCCCACGGCGCCGGCGCCCACTAACTTCTGTGGTGCTTGATGAAGGAGTTTCGGAGAGGATTGTGCAGGATGTAAAAGAGTTCATTGGCAACCCCAAGTGGTACACTGACCGAGGCAAGTGTATTTTTCAAAGGCTTGCTGCCATCTACCTTCAAATTTTGGTCTTTTCCATTGTGGATTAAATTAGCATAAAGTGATGTCATTTTTATGGTGACTTGTGGTGACCCCATAGAGTTTTTAAGGCAGGAGATGTTCAGTAGTTGTTTGCCATGGCCTGCCTCCATACCATGCCCCTGGTATTCCTTAGAGGTCTCCCATCCAAATACTTGTCACCCAGCAAGTCTCCATGGCAGAGTGGGGATTCGAACCTGGATCCCAGATCCTAGTTACATCTTAATCACGATACCATTCTGGCTGTTGATGTCATAAGGCAAGGATATCTTTTTCATCAACCCAGGAGCCTTTTGTAGTTGTTTACAATTACTGTCATTCAGTCCCTGTGCTGTTCTCGTCAAGGGTATCCTTGCACCTCTAAGTGCTTCATAGATCCCACCTGCCAGCTCCCAAACTTTGATGTGCTCTCTGTAGCTCTGTTTATGCTCTTCAGCCTTTACCAACCATTGGGTAGTCCTAATTTTGCCATGTGTTGTCATCTCCCACAGCTCCAATCCATGATTATTTTGCTGACTTGTCTTAGTCCTTATAATTCTGACTTCCATTAATGTCCAGTGGAGAGACTGTCTGTCATTGCACTGTATAAGTTGCTGGTAGATGTTAACATTCATCCTAGTTTATTACAGTGTTATGTTGACAAGCTGATGAGCTGTTCCTGTTCATAGTGACCCAATTAGAAGATAATGGTTTATTCACTCTGTAGCTCATGCAACACCTTAAATGTATCTCCTGAATTAATGCAATGGCTCTTTTGCTTGGATCTAATAAAAGGATTGTGTTCTTCGCTTTGGGATATTACTTTTAGGCTGGCTGAAAAAATATTTGTATTCATTAGCAATTACTAGGTTCAGGGGACTATTGATCAGAGCCACTAATGGAATCCTTATGCCAACCAAGGTATAGCAGTAGTAGCTTAAGTTTGGTAGGAAGCTGAGATGTGCTGAGTTTAGTGTTTGCTGATGCCTTCTTACTAGCTTTCTTCTGTAGGTATTCCCTATCGGAGAGGCTACCTGCTCTATGGACCCCCAGGCTGTGGGAAGAGTAGCTTTATGTGAGTATCACTTTTCCTTCCAAAAACCTTCTTCATATCTGTTCACATTTTAGATGTACAAAAAAGCAGATTACTAGTGCATAACTGGATAGAGTTTTCCATTGCAGGAAATACCTTACCTTTTGGAATATTTAAAATAAGATGAAGGCTAGGTGATTCATTTCCTCCACACTGGCTGTATTTTAGACAATTGTACTTATTTTCTCTTGAGCCATTCTTTTATTTTCATGTAGAGTCATGTAGAAACATAGAACTAGAAGTGGTCCTAAAGTCCATGTAGTCTGGGCCTTTGCCCCGAAGCAGAATTGGTTATGTCTAAGTATCCTAAAGGATTAATCGGTATAATTAAGGTGATGTTGCACCAGAAGTATGCAGTAGAAATGAGCACATGCTAGTACACCAAAGAACATGTAGCACAAAGTTCATTCACACTGGAAAGGCCCAGCCAATTCAATTGTGATGCATATTAGAAGAAAAGGTGTGTGCATTTGGGAAAAGAAAGTTGCAAGTCTGCCTAAAAACTTTGAGCCGCAATCAATGTGTTAGAATTTCATTTGTCACAGAACTCTTTATCGTTTGGGCTGCGGAGCTGCTTTCTCATGCCCTCTCATCTACTTGTTCATCAGGGTAGTAGATAAGACATCAGCTGTTAACATCAGACCCGCCCATCCTTTTTCTATGCAACTGGTTTTGTGCAGTGTTTAAATGCACATCACTGCTGTAATTCCCTCTAGTTTGAAGCAGCCATTATGTTAGAACCCCGTGATCCATCAGCAGAAGAAGCTCACCATTGCTGATCTTCCCAGTTCTCCTCTCACACTTGGCAGCCATTTCTGATCCCAGAAAAATTTCTATCGGGATAGCAGAACACATAAGAAGTAATAGTTAAACAGGTTGGGAGGCTGCATTGGGAAGAAGGCAAAATCATTCCCTTGTCCTCTTTCACCATTAGAGCCCCACTTGTGTGAGAATGTGGAAGGAGTAATTTTGATTGCTTCCTCCTCCACACTGTAGCTATTACTCCTGTGACCCCAGGGACAAACTTTTTCCAGGGTGGGAAATGGCTCCTGGGTGGGAAATGGGGAGGGAAGAGCCCGAGAACTCAGAGATCCTTGCCTGGACTTCACACACTCTTTGCACTGGATCCAAGCCATTGTTTCTACATGGAACACTTCTCTACATCCCTGCACTTATCAGTTTTCATACTTTTTATCTTTGCTTCCTTCCCTTGCCATTGGTTTGTACCTGGTTCTTCATCGTCTCCTTCTTTAAAGCTATGCTCACATGATTTTTTAAGGTTCGAACTAGCAAAGCAGTAGATTAATAGCAATATGATTCTCATGCCTGCCTTCCTGGGCAGTAGTGGTGGTTTCTACCACTTAGGATAGGAAGTATTCTCTTTCCTTCTTAGCTGGAATCTCCTTACACAAGATTTTGTGTTACACTGTAAATGTCATTCTCTGTTGCAGCACAGCCTTGGCAGGGGAACTGCAGTACAGCATCTGTCTCCTGAGCCTGAGTGACCGCAGCCTTTCAGACGATCGCCTCAACCACCTTTTGAGTGTGGCACCTCAACAGAGCATAATTCTCTTGGAAGATGTGGATGCTGCCTTCATCAGCCGAGACCTTGCTGCTGAAAGTGAGCGATGGGATCCTTCCTGTGCTGCTGTGCCAGATGCTCTCTTTTTTTGATGCTGCAGTTTGATGAAGCCTGACTTAAGTGTTCATTGTACCCGGCATCTTATGGAGACCTCCATATGAAATGCTGCTGTGGTGCAACTTTCTCTTGGCTGGTCACTTCCTCTCAAAGTGAAAGGGAATCGTGAGAATGGGCTTGAAAAGAAGCTTCAAGGAGGTGGCAGATCTTGCCAGTGCCTCTGTTCTCTGCTACAGTATCATTGCATCCAGGTTCACACTGAGATTGCACAGTGGTGGCCAAAATGCTGATACATCTGCAGTGTGAGGCACAGCACATCAGAATTTCCTATAATTCAGCAGATGCCTGGAGTCTGAGACAAACTCCTTGCTTCATCCAATGGAGGGAGACCCCCTGCAAGAATCCAGGCCTTACCATGTTCTGCCATGGTATATTGGGTGTAGGATCAGGGAGGTAGTTCTCTGTGCTTTCCTGCTTGTGCTTCCAAGGGGAATGATGTTGTATTATATGTTATGTTTGGCACTGAGCTACTTGCTTCTTCAAAAGTATTCCAGCTGGGCTGTTACCTAGAGATCATTGTGTGCCAGGCACAGAGTTCAAAGTGACTACTGATGCTACAGCCTAAAGCAGATCGCAGCCTTTTCCCTTCTGGAAACGTGTGACCCTAGTCAGGACTTGAACAGGCTTAGTGTTTATTTATTTAACTTGTTTAATTATCTACAATGTTTATGCCCTGCCTTATCTCTGCAAACTCGAGGTGGCTGACAAAATAGCAGAAGCTGCAGAAGATAGGTATTACAAGTGTCCCACAAGTTAAAACCAATATAAAAACCCATAGTTAAAGACCCGTACAAAGTGTTAATGCAGCTGAGACAGTTAACCCTCCACCAAGTTTTACACATTTTCCTGAATACAGCAAATGAAGCCACTTGCCACATTCTAGTAGACCATCTCAGAAGAATGAACCTACCGTAGAGAATGCCATGACCAAACTGTTGCCAAGTGGACCATCCAAAGTAAGGATATCATGAGGAGAAAGCTGTCTAAAGATTGCAGCTGGTGTGTGAGAGTGTTGTCTGTACCTTTGCTGTTAATTCTCCACTTCCCTACCTCTGAGATTTCTTTTTCTCTTATGTTTCTGTTTAGATCCCAATGCATACCAAGGTATGGGACGCTTGACCTTTAGTGGCCTTCTCAATGCATTGGATGGTGTTGCTTCCTCTGAAGCCAGGGTAGTATTCATGACCACCAACCACGTGGACAGGTCAGAACTGTTGCCGGGGAAATGGGGTGGGGAGAGGTGGTTCACTTCAGATAACCATTTGCTTGAATAAGGCAATCTGTTCCACTAGTGGAAGACACTTGCATCAGCAGAACAAAATGTTCTTGCCTCTTTTGGCCCAGTGAGCTCCACAAAATACTGGTCTTAGGGAAAAGGGAATAATGCTCAATAACAACCTGAAAGGCAAAGTGAGGGTCTACAGTGGGAGGGGAGAATTAGTGTAAATCACCTTGATTTTTACTGGTGCAAAATTACCACAGGGTGTAACCCAAAATAAGCAGAGGGAAGTTGTCTGGGGCAAAGCTGTGCTTACTGGCAATTCTGTCCTGCTCTGGCAACAAAGCAAATTAAAATCATGCTAGAAGTGGTCTTGCTTGCCACGGAGAGACTGGAAAATGAAAGTGGAGCTTGAGGAAATACCTTAGTACAAGAAATCTTGCTGTGACAGACATTCACCCCCATTGTGCAGTGGATACCTTATGCATAATCGGCCCTCTGCTTAGAAGGAAACTAAATTTGCCACTTGTGGTTTCCTGGAACTATCTCTTTAAGTCATCTTCTCATTCTTTGCAGGCTAGATCCAGCTTTGGTTCGCCCTGGCCGGGTAGATCTCAAGCAGTATGTGGGATACTGTTCACAGTGGCAGCTTGTACGTATGTTCCAGAGGTTCTATCCAGAACAGCAACCAGCTATGGCCCAGCAGTTTGCTGAACAAGCCCCTGTGGTCTCTGATCAGATCAGTGCTGCACAAGTACAAGGCCATTTCATGCAATACAAGGCAGATCCAGATGGAGCCATTAAAAACATGCAAGCTCTTGTGTCCTGATCATGGGCAAACACTGAGAAGACTCTATGCAACATTCCTGAGGTGAAGAGTTTTTGCAGAAGTGACGAGGGTGATGCTGTTTGTCTACAGACCTCAATGAGGTCTTCTTTTTCTAAGGAAAATAAAAGAGTAAACCACCTTCTCCACCACTGTTCCCAGAACAGGAATAGGGAACAGCCTGAAGGCTAGCAGGCTTCTATCCAATTGGATACTATAACATGGACCCATCCGGAAAAGTGCATATTCACACAAGACGGTTTGAGCACATCACCTGTGACTTCATGCAGCCACAGAAACTGAAGCTTGTGGGGGAAATGGATGGAATATAACTGTGAGCTCTTTCTGTCTTTATGGACTTTCAGTTACTGTGTGGTGTGAGTGGTGACAGATTCCACACTAAAACCCAATAACGGTTCAGGCTGTTTGGGTGGAGGAGCAGTTTCAAATTATTTCCCCTTCCCACTGGAAATCCTGCAAAATAAACCCACAGTTCTGTGGCTTTCTGTATAAAGAGTCCTTGACTCTCATGGATTTGAGACTCATTGGACTGCAGCAGCAGAGGAAGGCAAAAAGTACCTGCTCCATTCAAAGATCTTGTAGGATCCAGACACTGACAGATAGGAGAAGGTAGATCAGCAAAAGTCCATGCAAGTGAGAACCAGGCTGTGGACTACAGTCTGGTACTGCAGATTATATTGTGCTGATTGAATCTGTCAGCCTGAGGGGTGAGATCGAATATATATAGAGAGAGAGGGCATGGTAGAAGGTTACAGGGCAAGTGGAATAGATAAGGTTTTATTTGTCCCCCTCCCCTGCACAACATTTACTAATTACTGAGATCTATATAAACCTATAAGCGGACAAGCCTAGATATCTGACCTTGCCAGATATCTAAGACAACCAGGGAAGAAGAGTTCACAATTTTCATCCTCCAGACACCAGAATAAAGTTGCCTTGGTAATGAGTGAGTTGGTACTGATTTCTTTTACGAAGGTGCTGTGAGTATGTGAGTGATTAATCCCGAAATAAAACAGCAGCGTAAGATTCTTGGGAAGGCAGCCATGATGATGAAATTGGTCTAGGTTTGTAATGCATATCTTCCTGAGTAGTACTGAAGCCTAGGGAACAGACTTAGGGAAGGGGAAAGGGGGGATGGAAGATGTATTGTCGAAGGCTTTCACGGCCGGATTCAACCAGTTGTGGCTGTGGTCTGGTGGACCTTGTTCCTAACATTTGGCCTGCATCTGTGGCTGGCATCTTCTGAGATGTATCTCAGAGAAAAGTCTGTTACACACTGTGTCCAGTGAGAAGGGAATGTTTTAGTGGGGTGTAAATTGTCATGTCCCCGGGTAGGGAACCAATCAGTAAGTGTTTGGGTGGAACTTGCTATGCAAAAGTGTGATTGATAGTATAGTATTGCAGGTGGGGTTTTTCAGTCCAGAGAGTGAATGCAAATGTGAATCACTCCCTGACTGAAAACCCCCACCTGCAATACTATCAACTATACTATCAACCACACCTTTGCATAGCAAGTTCCCCACCCGGGGACATGGCAATTTATACCTCACGAAGGCCGTTTCCGCACGGCCCAAAAACGACGGCCTGGGGGCGGTAAAAACGCCGCCCCCAGGCCACCGTTTGCACAGGTCGTTGCAGCAGCGCCGACCTGACTGCGCTCCCCCCCCCCCCAGGGCGGCGTCAGGCTGCCCTAAACAACAACCCTTTAAAGGGTTGTTGTTGGGGGGGAAGCGTCTTCCCGGCAGCGCGGTGCGAACCGCGCCGCCGGGAAGACACTGTCTCCCTTCTCCGCCCCACTCACGATGTCTCCGTTAGGTAAGCCTGCTGGCCGTGGAAGCCCTGCCCACACTGTCCTCCGACCTCCAGGGGTCGGAGGGGCAGCGATGGCGGACCTCCACGACCAGCAGGCAACCCACGGCGACATCGCGAGTGGGCGGAGGGAAGAAGCGTCCGATCGCGGAGCCGCCTCTCCTGCGGGGGCCTCTGCTTGGCCTGCTCGCACGCTTGCGTGCGAACGGGCTTGCGCCCCCACGCCGGCAGAACTCTTGGGGGCGCATGGCGGCCGTGCGGAAACGGCCTAAAAAATTCCCTTCTCACTGGACACTGTGTAACAGACTTCTCTTTGTGATACACCTCTGAAGATGCCAGCCACAGATGCAGGCGAAACGTTAGGAACAAGATCCACCAGACCACGGCCACACAGCCCGGAAAACCCACCACAACCAGAAGGATGGAAGCTTTCCCTTTTCTTTTTCATTCCCATGCTGGTAAAAGCCACAGCTGGGATCTGATCCAGCGAGGCCTGTCTTATGCTCCCAGTTAAAGAACCAAGAGCCTTGAGAGGATAACTATAATCCAGCAAGGAAGGTGTTAATTTTCTCAACCAGCCATTAGGAGGAGCTCCAAGGTTAGTCATTTGGCAGTCCTTGGAGGGCTGGGAGAGAAGAATTGTTTGCCTCGTCTTTGTGATGAGTTTTGTGAGCCTCGGGATCCTTCGATTGACCAGATGGAGATCGCTACAACCCAAATGTGCTGGGATCTGTTTCCAGCAGAGGAAAGCCACTGCTGGCTCTACAGCGGCTGGCGCGCCAAGTCTCAAGGATTTCCAAGAACTCCCTGGTTTCGGGTTTGGGGGCTTCGTTTACTGGTCCCTGCTCCGGGGTTATATCCTTCATTCCCACGAGTTACAGGTATTCTGGATTTGAGAAAAGGGGGGAGTGGGGACGAGAAGCCTGCTTGAGAAATAGCTCATGAGCTCCTGGAGGTCAGATCCCCGCAAGCAGTGCTGGCAGAACCCCAAATGGAGAACCACCTAATTCTTTTTACAGGAGGAAAGGCTTTCCGCTCTAAGATTAACCCTGACGCAACGCCCCCCCCCCCATCCTGTTGTAAAGTGAATCAGCCCGTTAAGCTTAACGCTTGCTTGTGACATTGGGCAGGCAGAGAAAAAGTTGTAGAGGTGTTCAGCCTGCATTCCTCACTGATCTTAAAGGTTACCCCAGGGTATGTTTATGGGAAAGCGTGGGATTTGTGTTTCTGTACCTTCCGTAACTATTTGCTGTGAAGTTAAGGTTGGCTGTGAGTTTCATTTTGAATTGGGAGCAGCACACAAGTTTCGAAGTGTCTACAGATTCAAACACCTACAGTCATCCTGAAAGGAGGTGCCTGTGAGTTATGGCTGTAGAGCCGAATGTGGATCAGTACAGATTCAGAGACAAACATGGTTCTGTTTAGAAAAGGGTAGGTGGGATGTTATAATAAACGGGATTGTTAACCTAAGCGTCAGCAGGGTTAAATGGCATGTTTTTAGGTATGCAAAGAGGAGTTCTTACTGTCGCTCTGAATTTTGATGTAGTTTGGCTCTTTAATCATAAAAGTTTGCTGCAGCTGTAAATGGATTTACTTTACACGTGGGTTCCAAAATGTTACAGCAAAATTAGAAGTAGATCTCGTTTTAGAAATTGCTACCTGAAGCTGTACATCCACCTTGAGGCTCTCCTCAGCCATCTGTGGCTGAAGAATTGCAACATGCTCAGGTGTTAGTATTTCAGCAGCAGCAGTGTCACTTATTCTAGAAACCTTGTTCTCTCTATCCTGGCTAAGTCACACAACTTTCAAGTTTCACTCAAAAGTAGCAATCTGATGCACTGGGAGGACAGCCTGGTTCAAGGTCCATTAAGACAGGATTTCTTTAAACTTGGGGAGACCTCCCTCCTGGTTTGCAAAAATATATATATTTAAAGTTTTTATGATTTAAACTCCTCCCCCCCCCCCCAACAATAATGTTATTGATACTTGTGCGGATTACTTTCCTGTGCAGCCCAGGCGGCAGCTCACGGGAGTTCTGCCTCTGACGTGGCTCAGGGGGATCCTGCTGGCTTAAAAGGGCCCTGTCAAGTGCCACAAAAAATAAAAAAGTCCAGAAATTCCCAGACTGCAGAAAAGCCACGTGAAAAGCAATCGATAACAAAGTCAATTATGCTGAAGAAGACATCCACCCTGAATAAATCTTCAGCATTCTTCTGAGTTGGGTACCCAGTCCCCCTGTGAGTAGCAAAACTATCTGGCACACCAATTTGATTGGCACATGCTGTGCTTCTTCAAGTATCTCAATCCATTTCTCTCTCAGTTTCAGGATATCTTCCTGAAGTTGATCAGTGTTGCCTCTTTCTATTTCTAATGTGGCATCACAAGATTCTATTACTTAACTGACCTCATGGATCATTGTGAGAACTTAAATCCAAATGACTGACATTAGTACACATTCATAAGGATCCAAGTATTTTTGATGCCCCATAGATCAGACTTATTCTCTGCTGACAAAGTAGTAACGTCACTTGGCTCTGCCACACCATTTCTATCACTATCCAAATGATGAACCATTGGTCTTACACAATACATGCTCACTGCCCACCCATGTTATGCAATGAGACAGGAAGGTGTTCTTTCAGTATCTCCCGCTGCTTGGGGTTTCAACTTGAAGACACTGAACATTTCCTGTATGATTCCATAGAATGTTATAGCTTCACTGCAGGCTTCAGTACAACTGGTGATATAAGCAGCACATGTGGGTAATGTGAAATATCTAAACAACCACTATTGCACTATTCAAACTGGCCAAAATCCAAAACAATTAAGTAAACAATATGGGTTATTTTAATGTAGAAAAGTGCAGTGTCAACATAGGAGAACACCACACAGAACAAAACAAAGCAAGCACTTAAGAGAGAATCCTCTATTCCTATCAACAATACCTAGCATTACTTTATTCCTATATAGTTGTATATTGACTATGAAGTTCCAAACATCAAGGTAGAGGATAAATAATGCAGGCTCACAGTCCAAATTTATAGCTTTCTCACAACAGTCTCTTTTCTTGGCAGTCAATGCCTATGTGATGACTTCCAACTGAGCATGCTTTGCTCAGTAATCTGAAGAGGTGAGCCAGAGTGGAGGTTACACAGGTTAACTCCTTGATATTTACTTTCCTAAATTGAACTTGGCCCCCAAATATATTGTTGGCTGATGAAGATTCTGTGAAACATCTATATAAGATGCGGAACACGTCCTGTTGATTCAGTTGCCAATTGGATGGGAATCTTGAACTGGAGAGATTCCAAGTCATTAATCTTATCGCAGGACAGTTGGAAGCCATCACATTCTGATTATTTCTCTTTCCAGCGTTTATCATGAGTAATTTCAAAGATTTTAGATGAATAGGAGGGGGTCAAATATTACATCACCAGTTTATTGAAATTTCTCCTCCATGTTCACTCAGTTTAAATTTACAGTGTCATTTTTTTACTTTCCCTGTTTGCAAATATAAGCTGGATCTTGAGCTGCGCTCATTTGTAAAAGGATATGCTCTAAAAATGAAACTGAGTGAAATGGTTGCTCCAGCATAATCTTTTCAAACTGAAGCTGCATTCAAATGGTGAACTTAACTGTGGTAAAGTTGAAATGCATACACATGTGTCTTTTTCATTGAAGTTTAGAATCTTGGTTACAAGGTAGAGGAGTGAACTCATTCAGGTTTACACAGGCATTCATAAGAACTGAAGTTCATAGGCACATGACAAAAGCCCTGTGCTCAAGGCAAAAGCCGGTTACCAATAACCATCCAAAAGCTTCTTCAGTGTTCAGAGATTTATTGTTTTCTTTCAATTCTGCGCAGAAGAGGGAACTCTCCTTTGTCAAGCAGGACAGAGAGGAGGTTTGAAGCACTGCTGTTTGCGTAACTTACTTTATACCCTCCTACAAACATCCCTCCTTGACTGCCCATTGGCTGGGTCAAACTGCCCATCACATTACCAATTCTGCTCCCTTCCCTGTACTTACTTGTCTCTTTACCCATTGGCTGGGCTGCTCCTAAAATCTGCCCCCTTCCCAAAGCCCACCTTGCTTTCCACAATTGGGCATATATTCTTTATGTCATCTTGCCCCTTTCAGAGATTATGGTTGCTATATCAACCAAGTCTTTATTTCACCCTTATCAAATGTTTTCTGAGCTTCTGCTAACTTCTTATCTCTACTGAGGGGCCCTGTTTCCCCAGATCTTCTGTAAAGCTTAGTGTCAGGCTGCCCCATGAGTTTCGTTTCTGAAGTGCTTGGTGCCCCATGAATTACTCTCATGTATAATTAAATACAATGGCTTAAAACCTTATAAGCTAGCATATCCGTATCAAAGTGAATGGGATTAGTTTCTAATCACATGCAAGGGAGTTTGTCCATCTGACTGCAGTTCTGCCTTGTTCTTTTCAGGTAATATATAAGAAGCTATATGGACCCATATGGAAATCTGCAATAGGCAGAGAGACTTCTGTGTGCATTGCTTCCCCTGAAATCATGGAGAAGATGATGCGACAAGAGGGGAAATACCCTATGAGGTATGACATGGCTGAATGGAAGGAGCACCGGACCTTGAGGGGCCTAGCTTGTGGGCCTCTGACAGAGTGAGTACTGGGGCAGTGGGATTGACTGGCTTTAAAATTAATTGTGTTTGGTTTTCTGTTCCCACTGATAATAGCAGTAGTTCTGTACAGAGATTTGCAGTGGGGATTTCAGTCTTTGGGGTTAAAGTCTTTCAGATTTATACCTTCTGAACATTTCTAAGTTGATTGTCGAATTGGGAACCCCATGTGGTGAAGGGAAGAAAGGAGTGTTTTAAGCGATTCCATCGGATGCAAGAACTTTGATTGTTTTTATTGGTTGCAGTCTTGTGGTGTGTGGGATACTTCCTTACCCTCAAAACTAAAAAAGGTAGTAGTACGCTGTGGTGGGCTGTCTAAAAATGGTTGGGAATGCAGAGTATGGCTCCTAATTAGGTTGGAAGATTGGGAGCATATTCTTCTACTGCTACTTTCCTACTATATTTCAAACTTAATGCAAGGCTCTTTAAAAAGGTATAAAGTGCTAAATTTATTCGGCATCACTTCTCTCTTGTCCCATTAAGATCTCTAACCTATGACACTCCCTTCCATGATCGTTTTAAGACTTTGCAGTTTGGGTTGACTTGGTTTTGAATTGGTTTTGAATTATATTTTATATACATTTTACATCATTTTACATCAAATAACAGAGTTGTATATTTGTTTAAACTGTTCACCTGCTCTGTCTCATTTAGACAGGATAGACTGTTCATTGCATCGAATACACAAAACAGTGTCGAGTCAATAGGGGCATGTATCACGTCACCCAATAATGTATATCTGGTCATACACAAAAGAATGTGTTCACTATTTAAGGTTCTTTCAGGGCAATTCTCAACATGTTTCAAAATCCATGGAATTCAGTGGATTTACAAGGATGATTAGAACTGCACTGTTCAGCAACTTTACAAAGGCTACTAGAAGCTGCCAATGTAATTCAAGACTGATGGCATAAGGGTTCATGTTCCATGCCTCCCTCTTCTAGGATGACTATTTTGGAAGTTATTAAAACTGTATTTGAAACAGACGTTGAGGAGACATGCAGTTATTATTAGCCAAAAAAGGGCATATCACATGTGCCCATTCACTTATTTTTCAAAGGTTATGGCGTGAGCATGAGATCATGTGCAGTCCTTGCATTATGTAACATGAAGAAGCCTCCAGATGCAGCAGTGTTCGTAATCACTAGACATGTTAGCTGGATGATACTATGCCCTTGTCTACCCCCAAAAAATGGATTAATAGCTCCATGGAAAGGTGGTCCACTCAAATGAATAAGGCTTCTTAATCAGGAGCGTTCAAATGTTAAAGATGTTGATTCAGGGTCTGTGGTCCCCCCTCCTCCCCAATTTAGCACTTCTGTCTGAATTATGGCAGCTTTTATACACTGTTCAGGATAAAGATGACAGAAGATTTGTGAATTCACCCACCATTTTCTGGACCATCTTTGTTCTAGAATTCTCCACTTGGGACGTAGTGCCTCTCTATCTAGTTCTGTCCCCAAGGCACTAGGACCCAAGCGGAGCATTCTTGAACAAAGCCAGTACAGAAATGGTGGATGAATTCACAAATTTCCTGTCATCTTTATCCAGTTATAGTTAGGAATGTTTATCTGAGAGGCTTTCTAGCTGTTTCAGGGATGTTGAATCACGGCAGTGCTATGAGCCTAACTGAAAAGGTGTTATTTTTTGGACCTGCAGAACCTTGAAACAGTGATTTAAGTGTATGTGCCAAGGGTGTGTGGGTGGGGAATGAGGACATCACGACTTAGCTCAACCCACCTCTCCCAAATAGCCAGAGAGATGTTTTCTTCTTCAGTCTGGTTTTGCCTAGCATGGCACCCAAGTGAGATGACCTCTCTCCACAGGGAAGGGGAGCGCTGGTATCACTTACGTCAGGTGCTGAACAAGAGGATGCTGAAACCTGCAGAGGCTGTGCTGTATGCAGATGTCATCAATGAGGTGGTCTCCGACCTGATGGTGCATTTGAACAACGAGAGGGAGAAGAGTCCTTCTGGGGTAGTAGTCAAGGATGTTGCCAACCAGCTCTATCGATTTGCCCTGGAAGGTATTTTCAGATAGGAACCGAGATAGGTATGGTAAGTTGGGGGAAAGCAGTGATGTGGTGTTAGCACTGCTCCAAATGACCTGAATAGCTAAAGGCAGCTAGCTAAATGACCACCTGATTCTGCACATATTACAATCCTCACAACAGGAAACCACAAGTCTCCTCCCCTGTCCCCCCTTTTCTATAAAAGATAGTGGCACATCTGTTCCCTTCTCTCATTTTCCCGCCCTGACAGGCATTTCGAGCATTCTGTTTGAGACCCGCCTCGGCTGCCTGCGAAAGCAGATACCTGCAAAAACCCAAGATTTTATAAATTCCATTGGCCGCATGTTTAAGAATTTCGTTTTTGTCAATGCCCTGCCCAAGTGGACCCGGGAGGTGCTGCCTTTCTGGAACCGCTATCTGGAGAGCTGGGATACCATCTTTGCTTTTGGTAAGAGAAGCCCAAAGCCCTCTGAGGGGTTTAGATTATGGGAAGGTCTAGCTCCACGTTCTGCCCCTTTTAAGTCTGCAAGGGTTTCTCCAGATGGCACCATTCTAGAGAATGCAAAGTGTGCTGAATCCTCCTTACCAGCACCATGTGAAAACCTGGGTTTTCCAGAAAGATTTTTCTGTATACTGATGTGTTCTATTTTTTTAATGTGTGCCTTCTCCTTAATATGGAGTTTTTAAACTGAGACTTTTATTACTCTTTATTATGAGAGTGTGAAGATTTTGTTGTGAAGTGTATGGTTTCTGTTCTGAATTGTATGCTTCAGTGGGTATCATGTGAACAATAGCAAAGCAGGCAGGTGTGTAGTGAAATAAATAAGCAAAGATGTTAATCCTTTTATTCTATATGATTACAAAAGACATAGCATACCCTCCAACATCTAGTTTTTCTCTATAGTAGGGACCAAGAGCACTATATTTTCTTCTCTTCTCCCAGTACCTTCCTGCAGGTATGATTCTGTGATAATTCCTGAAAGGGGAGGGGCCTCTTCCTTATGTATGGAAGCCCGTTGATAAGAAGGGCCTCTACACTGCATTTTCATTTAAGAGTTTCCTTGACTTTTATAACATATCATTCATTCGTCCTTCCAACCTCTCTTGCTCTATTTTCGAACTGCTGCATGGTCTCCCTTTTCTTCTGCTGTTCATTCCCCAAGGTTCTCCTGCCATTCTCCAGGATCAGTTCCTTGACTTCCCTGTGTACACGTGCTTTTTGACCTTTTAGCACTAGCACTTCTGCTGGAGGGAATGTAATGAAAATAGGAAATACTAGCCTGTCAGAGTTAGAAAGATTATGGAAATTCTATCCATGTAAACTATACCCACTGGATTTGGCACCTGCATTTAAAGCATCTAGTATGATCCTTTGGTTCCTAGGGCAAAAATTAATTGATAAACGGATGGAAGAAATCACAGCTCAGCTAAAAGATGGAGAAAATCCTAAAGGCGAATATCTAACCTACCTACTGTCTAATGAGAAATTAAGCATTGAGGAAGTATCTGGCAGTGTGGCTGAGTTACTCATAGCTGGCGTGGACACAGTACGTTCCTTCTTTTTTGTTTTGATTTTCTTTTGTAGCACTATGACTAGAAATCGGATTCCAATTGCTTATTCCAGGGACATGCTTTAGCTGCCAATTGGCAGGAATCCATTCACAGTAGCATTGCAAAGGTAAGGATTAGCTAGCTTGCTTGTCAGAAATCCTGACTACAAATGCAGTGTACTTGGCTTCACATCACAGACCTTCAGAGATTCTAGAGCTGACTGCACTGTACAAAGGAACTGCAACTCGGAAGAGCCTCTATATTATTTTGCCATGCAGAAATCCATCGGAGGTTGTTTTTCTGACTCTTGCTTTCCAAAAACCACACATCTTTGTTGAATCTTGAAATTATTTTGAATAATCTTGTTGATTTCCTTGCCTGCACCTTTTCGCATCCTTCCAATAGATCTTCTACAAAGTCCATGTTATTGTAATGAACAGTTGCTGCTAAGTTATAGAGTATTATTTAAATAGTCATTCCTTTGCTGTCATGCCCTCTGTGTCCATCAGAAGCCAGCATTGTATACACATCCTGTAATATGTGGGCAGATTAGCATTCACATATGTTAACCTGTAACTCCTGCATTAAACATCCCCATAGCCCTTCTCCAATAGATAGGAGATTCATACCCTCTAATCTGCTGCATTTCATCAATCTGTTGATCCAGAATTGCCCAGCAGGGAATAATGCTTTATATCCAGTTTCCATAGAATACAGTCTTCCTTCCCAATGACATTCCACTTTCTCCAACCTAATCTTAAAAAGATTATCTGATCATGCTAATTAAAGGAAGAATTTATTTCTGTTGCATCCTGGAGTTTATTAGTTCAGAAACTTCCCTAATTTATATCTGTTTGTTTGTTAAAATGTTTTTTTCAACAAATCAAAGCATCTTACAAAGCACCAGCAACTTACAAAAGGAAAGAAAAGTAAAGAAAAAAACCCAGTATTATCCAACATTATACATGAATGATTGGAATATGTTTCTAATATGTACCAGTCCTCTATGGTTCTTGACCAAAGTGATCTACCTCTTCATCAGCCTCCAAAGAATGCTCTCTGAAATAGGGCACCTTCACATGCCCTGTGAAAAGTGGGAAGGTGCTGTGCATACCTTTTCAGGTGAACTGGTTTAAAGAACTGAAAATGTTCTTCCGAGGCCATTGAAGAGAAATCTGGTTTAAGAAAGGCAAAAAGGAAACTGAAGGAAGGTTTAAGAAAGGCAAAAAGTCACATTCTCTCAGTCTAAGCTATCTTACATGGTTGTTATGCGGATAAAATGGAAGAGAGGGAAACTATGTAAGCTGCTTTGGGTTCCCTCTGGGGAAAAAGGCAGGGTACAAATGAATTAATTAAATACATAAACATACCACCTTTGGGATCAAGGCCTCATCTGTGTGCTTTCCTAGAAAAGGTTACCAATTACTGTGCTTTTTACTCCTACTTGATATTTTTTGCTTCCCATAGACTTCCAACACATTAGCCTGGACTCTCTACCACCTTGCTAAGGACAATGAGATTCAGAATGCCTTATTCCAAGAAGTTATGGGTGTGGTTCCCAAAGGCCAGATCCCTACAACTGAAGATGTGGCCAGGATGCCCCTGCTGAAGGCTGTCATCAAAGAAACTCTGAGGTAGTTTCCTTTTGTCTACCATGAAAGATGTGCCTGAAATACCAAAGAAGTGGTGATGTTATGGAATCTCCATGTGATCAGTGTGTGGGCAGACTGGAAGTGGAGAACAGTGGATGTTAAGGACTTGTTTCAAAAGAATTGGAGAAAAAGGACAGTTGCAGGAGAGCAGAGAGAAGAAGCAGCTGAAGGAAAAGAGTTGAAGAAAGAGAGAAGCAGTCCTAACAGTAAAAAGTGTATCAGCTGATCAGCATCCCAAAAAAGGCAGCAAGAAGGGAATAAGAAGTGGAAAAGATACAACACTAGCTTGAGATAAACAAAGTTTCTGCGCAGCAGAAAAAGAGAGCCTGGATTAAGAGTGGCATGTCACTTAGGTTTAGAACTGAAGAGTCTCTGGGAGAAAGGATGGTTGAAATTAAATAAGCAGGCAGTGCAATCTTTTAGAATTATAAAAGCATTCTGCCACAAAACCTTGGTCAGATCCATGAATATCTGAATAGCTTCACTTCTGCTGCACACAGAGACCAGCTCACGCTTTCCATTAGCTTTTTGAGATCATGATATGGTCAGCTGTTATGGAATAATCCTGTAAACCAGGAAGGCAAGAATCCCAGAAGTTCTATAAGCTTTCTGGAGTCTTCGATGTTAGCACTAGGAATGCAATTGCTCTTTTGCCTTGATTTAGCTGGCATGGGAGTGTAAGAAAATAGCAGCGCCTTGGTTATGTTTTTTCAGAACTGCTTTCTGGGATTCTGATTACCACCAGTAATGGGATGTCAAATAGAAATGCCTATTCAAATGTCATGGGCAGGGGAGCTACATTGGTGAATGGGGGAACTTGGATAGTGATATCCATAAAGATAAACAAGCTGCTAGTTTGTGTCGGGTAGAGTATTTCCATTGCTTGGAAATATTAAGAGACCTGAATGCTGTTCCATGTGAACATCGATAGGTAATCAAGCAAATTCCATTCCCATCCCAATTCTGTGTGTAGGAATAGTTTGATGATACAACCTATTTTGAGTTGGGTAGTTAAACATATTAACTTCTTCAACATGCCCAGATTCTGTGTTGCAGCAAAGGTGCGAACTGTAAGGCGATAAGCTGCTTATTTTAAGAAAGGGGAAACTGATGGTTCAGTGGCTGATTATGCACAAGGTGTTTACTGCATGGTAAAGGCAAACGTCTGCTGTGGCAAGATTTCTTGTACAGACATATTTTCTCTAGCGCTGCTTTCACTTTCCACTCCCTCTATGGCAAGCAAATGATAAAAGGAAAATGTTTCAGCTCCTGAACAATTCCAATGTAGAAATTTCGGAAGCTGTTGCTATATTTTAAGGCATGTTTTACAATGTAACAATGAGTGATTTTTTAATGTATCTGGAAATGTTTGACATTTTCTTGATTATATGCCTAATAAAGGTTCTGGATTGGATTGTCAAGCAAATGCATTTACAGCATGGACAGCATTTAGAGCAGGACAGATTGCCAGTGGGCACAGCCTTGCCATGAACCTTTTTCCTCCACCGGCAGCCAGCCTACCTAGTCTTACCCCCACTCCCTTATGCTGCTTTGCACACTTCCCCCTCACTCTCCTCCCTGTTGCTGACTACTTCCTGTTTCTTGTCCCACCATATCATTTATATTGCCCGTGGCCTCCCCACTCCTCTGGGGAGCAGAGTGGTGTAGTGGTTAAGAGCAGGTGCATTCTAATCTGGAGGAACCAGGTTTGATTCCCCGCTCTGCCACTTGAACTGTGGAGGCTTATCTGGGGAATTCAGATTAGTTTGTGCACTCCAACACATGCCAGCTGGGTGACCTTGGACTACTCACAGTTCTTCTGAGCTCTCTCAGCCCCACCTACCTCCCAGGGTGTTTGTAAGCCCCTTTGAGTCTCCTACAGGAGAGAAGGGGGGGATATAAATCCAAACTCTTCTTCTTCTTCCTGCATATCTTTAGTTTTTTAAAAAAACATTAAATGACCATATCGATAGATCGATAAATCGATAGTAACGCTAAATTTTTTTTAAAAAAATAGACTAGTCGATCAATCAAAACATCTGATTTGCCACTGCATTTAATCAACAAACGAGGATATCTCGAAGTTTTACACACAAACAATCAGTGATTCCAGATCACACTGGAAAAAGGCCATTGGTCTTGATGCTTGGGTTTACAATGGGAGATGGATGATCATTAACCTGGGGAACTTACAAATGGCAGTTCACACTATCTTTTTGCGGCTTTTCAGTTCACATCCTGCCATTACTTCCCCTCACTTCCCGCCATAAAAGACAATCAGTGTTTGGTCAAAGTGTATAGATGCGCAATTCAAGACTTTAATAGTTCACTTTTTAATGTTGATGTATCTATAGATAAATATATTGATCTATTGATAAGATTAAAGATAAAAAATAAAGATTATATTAAAAATTAAAGCATGTGTGATGGAGAACCTGCAAAACCTTCCCCCTCCCCACCCCCATGCAAGCAAAAAGCCAAGTGATGGGTAATCCCTGCCCTGCTGCAAACAGGGTGGTAGCTAATAATGCCGAACGTGCCCTGAAACAAAGACTCCCCTGCCAATTCTCTTTGAAGTCACGGGAGCCGTGTGTAATTGATGGGTGTGTCTGATTTGTTTTTAGGCTGTATCCTGTGGTGCCTATCAATTCCCGAGTGGCAGTGAATGATGTCATCATAGAAGGTTACCATTTCCCCAAAGGGGTAAGCCAGCATAATAATTTAGATTAACTGCACCTAAACAATCTTGTCATGTTACTAAGGTTTAGGAAATCTAAACAGCCAGTTGAACTCTTGGTGAAGCAAATGGAGAGTAATTTTTCTCTGCACCAAAAATTTTAATACATAGAAGAGTCAGGAGCTCGTGTGAGAGTCCATAACTGCTTGCCTAACACTTAAACATTTGCAAAGTTGAGCAATAAATCAAATGGTGTTTTAGTGCTATGTAAATAAGCCTTATAGTACAGCTGGTTTTCTTAGGGAATAACATTACTTTCTAAATGATGGATTCCTCTGAGCAGGATGGACCAAAACTTCGGCTGTATGTTCAAGGTATTCCTGACTTCTGACTACTAGAAACTGAACCAGGAACAATAGAACTATTCAATAGTTTTCTTGTTTCTCTCTGAAGTAGTGTTGGCCACTAATCTGTGCTACTGTTCTGAGAGAGACCATTGGGCTATTTCTAACAATGCCTCTATTGATATGTTTACTGGTAACTTCAGGATTAGTTCTACAGGCTGTTGGAAATCCACCCTCAAGCATATTAAAAAATAGCAGAGCACCAGTAACTTCGCATTCCATTCCACGTGTGTGGAATATATTTTTCGGTGAGATGGATGAGGACCAAGCAATGGTCAAAAGTGGAATGTCCCTTGACAAAGCTGATTTGGGTGGGCTCAAGTAAAGGTGATGCCCAAACTACAAGTTTTTCGAGAAGATGCAGGTCATACACTTTGCCAACAATTGATAAGAAGCTGATAGGCCTGTAGTTAGATGGAATCTGAGCAGGGGAATATCTGCCATGGGGAGTCAAATGTCCCTAGGCGCCCCCATGTGGTTATGTGGTGGGGAGGGCGCAAAAAATTCAGGCTCGTTTGTGGGTTTTTTGTATTTTTTAGTATATTTCAGTTTTTGGCCTTCAGGGGCACAGTTTTTAGGCTAGCAGCACCAAAATTTCAGGGATTTTTCGGGAGACTCCCCTGATGCAAACTAATAGGAGATGGGGGCTACACCTTTGAGGGTCCATAACTTTTAACTCCCTGAACCAAAATTCACCAAACCTGGGTGGTATTATCAGGAGAGTCTCCTAAAGATACCCTGAAATTTTGGTGCTGCTAGCTTAACAATTGCACCCCTGGGGACCCCAGATTCTCCCTTTAAGGTGGATTTAAAAGAAGAATAGAGGGAGAAAGCATGGTGTCGAAGAAGGTGCTGGGAAAGTGATTCCACCATGCATCAGCAGTAATAACAGAGTTAATAGAGTTGAAGTTAGATTGGGGGACATCAAACACTGGATGCCAGAATAATTTGGGGTATCTAGCTTTTGTAGCTTGAATTAATGTGTTCCAGTTTTTATGGTAGCTGTGGCGTTTTTTTGGCAGTTACCATCATCCGAAATTGCTTCCGGCCAAGGAAGTACCCTTTCACGGGTTTCCTGTGTTGGATTATAATTACATTGTTGATATAGATGGTGAAGATGCACTTTCAAGGAATACCAGTCCTGGTCAAACCAGGAATCATGAGAAAAATAGGGAGCGAGATGAGAGGGTCTAGTTTTGAGCTGAATGCAGCTAACTATGGCAGTAGTTAGCTCCTCATAATGGCAGATGGAAATTCTGGGAGTATTTGCCTCAGCAGCAGCCTGGAAGAGACTATCCAAGGCTCTTAGGGATAGATGTCATGGCTCCAGTTTCACAATAGAAAGCATCCCTTTTCCAAATGTTACTAGTAAGTCTGGTCTGTGTTATACATACTATTTTAGTTTTCCAGGTAATGTTGAAGTACTATTCTTAACTATTCGGGAGTGTACTTTATACCTCCTTTTCAAAGAAAAAATGCAGAAACATTCAGTTTCCATTTCTTTCCAGTAAATTAGGATTCAGGGATTAGCAGTAAACATCCTGCAGTTGGAAGTTTAAAGGCTGCAGATTATGCAAATGTGCATACAATTAACCATTTCTCCAATCTAATTCCAATTGCAAAATGTATAATTTGTGGAAGAATTAGTGTGATAGAGAGAAGGGACAGAACTGTGTATTTGCTGTATTTTCTTGCATAAATCTTTCTTGCGTAAGATCTTTTCTACAGGATCAAGTTTCTGAAGGAACCTGCTTTCTGCTTTCAGAAGAAGCAATATTGCACAGTGCTGATTGGCTGTGTACGGCGTGGAACAACTTTCCTCTCCTTTGTTAGAGCATGTTTCAAAGAATAAACACAAGAGAGGGAAAGGCTTTTTTTATTTCTGGCTTTCTGGTTTCCGCATGGCCGTCGAGGCGCCTCCACGCCGGCAAGAATTCTGCTGGCGTGGAGACGGAGGCCGTTCGCATGCAAGCATGCGGGCGGCCTCCGGAGAGGCCGAGTAGACGATTTTGCAGGCTGCCCGCGATGGAACCTCTTCTTCCTCCCACTCACGCCTTTGTCCCGCCGAATTACCGTTGCCTGCTGGCCGTCGAAGCCCCGCTTCACGCTGCCCCCTCTGACCTCCAGGGGTCGGAGGGACAGCGCGGGCGAACTTCACGGCCAGCAACGGCCGTATGACAGCTGTGACAAGGTGAGTGGGACGAGAAAAAAAACAGCCGCATTCCCGCCCGCGTGCTGTCTCGCACCGCGCGGCCGGGAACACGCTGTCGGGGAAAAAACAACCCTTTAAAGGCAGTTACGCCAGGGCGGCCTGACGCCTGCCCTGGGGGAGGGGAGCTATGCCAGTGGTCGGTAAAGCTGCTGCTTAGCTAGCGAAGAAGCGCCGCATGTGCGAAGTAGCTTCCCCTGGGGACGGTGTTTATCCCGTCCCCAGGGCGCCATTAAAGGGCCGTGTGGAAACGGCCTAAGCTATCCTGTAATCAAATATCCACTTAAGTACTTTGAAATTGAGAGGGAAAATCATGTGGTTAGCCTACCTGAAGCATAAGGAGAGAGACAACAATTAGTTTTCACTTTGGGAGCAGGTATATGTATGAGTGCAGGAGCAAAGATGGTGGAAAACACAGTTTGTGTCACAGCAACATTCCTCATACATGCTGTTATGTTGAAGTACAGCAGTGTACAGCCAAAGCCATGCAAAATGTCTAACACTTGATCAGTGAAGACCATACACAGAAACTTTATTTATTTATTTATTTATTATCGTATTTATATACCGCCCCATCCCCTGAGGGCTCTAGGCGGTGAACAACAAAATGATGTTACATAAACTTGATTGTTTCTGAACACTGAGTAGACTCTGCTATCCTGTTTTTCCCAGTTTTTATTTCTGCACAGTCCTAAGGGCTAGAAACTTGTTCTTGCAGTTAAATAAAACAAAACACAGAAATTCACAGACTTGTAAAGATGTCATCAAATTTGCGCTGGTGTGTAAAACCCCAGCTGTGCAGATTTGTAGACTCAACCAATTTTGTTGGAGTAACCTCATTAATGATTTGCCTTGCTCTGTATTCTCATTGGTTCTGTTTCTAGACATTGTTCTCTTTCTGCTATTTTGCCCTTTCTCGTGATGAGACCAACTTCCTGGATCCCAACAAATTTGTGCCACGGCGCTGGCTGCGAGAACAGCGTACTTTGGCCCATCACCCCTTCAGTTCCCTCCCTTTTGGTTATGGAGTCAGGGGCTGTGTGGGACGTCGCATTGCTGAATTAGAGATGCATTTGGCTCTTGCCAGGGTGAGTAACTGGTTGGGAGATGGATGCTGCTGCCAAAAACTACCTATTCCAAGTTGCAAACCAAGCTCCTAGTCATTTGGGATTTTTTCCAGTACAAAGAGCCAGCAGTGCTCCTTGTGTTTTTACAGCAGTAGCAATGAAAGCTATACAGAAAATTGTTACCCTTGAGAAACAGCCTCAGTGTACTTCCGTGTGAATGTTTTGTTCCACCTTGGCTCAGAAAGTGGAGCAGTGGTATACTTTGGAGGGTTTTGGAATATTTTTGCAACATTGTCCTCCACTGTCCACTTTCCAGGGTTTTCCTTGCTTTGCTGTGATGTTTTCCAAAAATGCTTTGGTGCCATTCTTTTCTGAAAGATTCCTGTTCAAAAAGGTTTGCTTACTGTGGAAGGTGTGCAGTTTTGACCTGCCTGCCCACTTCAGTGCCACTTTGCAGCCGTCATCTCTTCATGGTCATTATTTTCCACTCTTGCATCACCAGAGAGCATTTTGCTTTAAAAAAAAAAAAGTTGTTGCTCTAGTGATACAGCAACTATTTGATTTTTTTAAAGAGATTAAGAGGCCCTCTGGTGGTACAGAGGGAATGGTGGCATAATGGGATGACTGAAGGAAGTATGCGGAATCCTTACAATGGAGAATGTCACTGTGTGGGAGTTATTATTTCTTGTTTGAGGCATTATTTCCTTCCTCTCCTTATCCCTGTTTCTCTGTGTAGTAAAAATATTTCAGTTCCTTAGCTGCCTTCTTGGGTTGCCAACAATGAGTCAACAATGATCTTTGTGCTTCGAAGGGAGCTGCAGAGCTTACTGAAACCAGGCAATTACCTCTGGGACCTGTTGAGTTATGAGGACAATTTATGTCCTCTGTATCCTACTTGTGTCAGGGTTCTGCTTCTCTTCCCTCCTTCAATTCTTCAAAATCTTGCTTAAAATATGTGTCCTCCCCTCCCCACCTGGATAAAGTATTGTTCTGTGTCCATTCAGTGTAGTATGAAATGTGTTCCTTATCTTTTCTTGTTGCGCTAGAAATTTACTCAAGGCTCATGCTAGCCTTTCATGTTGCAACATTATGCTAAGAATGTCATGGGAACTTTGACTCCCTAGAAACCAGTAGTGGCTCCTTCTGTCTTAGAGCTGACAATGACTCCAGTTCTCAACCTTCTCTCTGCAGATTGTCCAGAAATATGAAATAAGACCGGACCCACAAGGAGGTAAAGTTCAACCCTTAGCCCGTGTGACCTTGGTGGCAGACAGACCCATCAACCTTCAGTTCCTGGACAGATGGATGGATGATTCTTCACATGCCTTTAGATAAGCAGCAATAAAGGTCTTTTCTACAGCCATAAGCTTGAATTCCCATCGTGCATATTCTATTCCCAGTCTAGTGACTTTGTACCTTGAATTTATAACAGTGGAAGTAACTTTTCACAAATTGTGTTCTAGCTCTGCTGAGAGCTTTGGGGAAAAATAAAAGGACAGGATAAGGGTTTTAAAATAAATTGCATACCTACTGTAAGCTTCATTTTAAGAAACTGAACAAACTGCAATCTTTGGACTTTGCCATCATGGTCTGAAAAAAATCATTTTTCTCCCATCTTTTTGTGCTTAACATTCAGCCTGATAAACAGTTCCAGGGAATCAAGAGCTGCACTCACTCTTGGTTGCTGCATACATGTATGTTCATCCCTTGATGGCTTCAGCATGGTTGCTGAACAAGCTTTTCTAGATCAGATATCACTCCCAAATAATCATTTTGATATATATTCTCATACTGAGATGAATTTGTGTGTTTATCAGTACTTTAAAGTCATATTATTCCAAATGTTTGGAACCTAACAGGAAAAATCCTCCAGCACACTGAAACACCCTTTTGAACATATCAGCCAATGTTTCAGTTCAACAGCTAAAAGTGTATACATCCCACCAAAATTCATACCAGAATGATTCAAATATATACATAGCTGCATATAAATTAATTGGGAAATCCTGCTACATCATAGGTGAGTGGTGAGTGGTAAGCAGGATGTTTATCTGGCCTACTAAGCCAACACTTCATGAGGTCATGTGTCTAGGGATGACTCTCTTTATACCAGTAGTGGCATGAGGACTGATGTGCTGATGATTCTACTCTCATCGTTGCACACCAGTGGCAGTGATGGATAGCTGTGCTATTGGGCTGGGGAACGAACAGCAGAGTCCACTTTGTTCCTATTGTACTAGGGGGTTCTTCTAGCTAGCCCATCAAAACCTAAGGGGGTGGTGAAAATATATGCTAGGGCAAGGGTCTCTAACCTTGATGAACCTTTGGGGCCCTTTTGACATGTTGAGAAAGATTAATGGATATTACAACAATATGGCTGCTGAAGAGGACAGTAACAAAAAGTCAGGAAGGTCTAAGCTAAGCAGCTTCCTATTATGGCCGCAGCCATTGCCAAATAGGTGTGCTCCAGGCAGACCTAAAAGTGGTGCCTCCTGAGGTCTTCTGAAGTGCCCCTTGCTGAAAAACCCACAGTTGGCTGTTTGCTTTAGGGAACAGTGGAAGAAGCAAGTGGGCACAAAGCAAAACACCAGTTCCAGTTTCTATCTTGGTGAAAGCAGCAGCTACATCTAAAACCAACCCTCATTTGTTGTTAGAAAAGATGGATTAAATATGCACCACTACGTTCACCCATTTAAGTACTATGGATATTTGCCATATATGTTTCTGGTTTTATTTATGCATTTTTATACTGCCAGTAAATGAGTTACAGGCAAGCCTGTCCTTACTTCTCTGTTATATTACTGCAAGTTACCACCTGCCTCGTCTAGATACAGTAAGAGTCTTTTGCCTTTCATTGCTGGGCACACTGCGCTTGGCTTTCGGGGGAGTAAAGCTGAACATTATGTCGTAAGTCACCAGGTAGCCGCTGTTGTACATGTATAACTTTTGATCATTGGGATTGTAGTTCACACTTTGTGCTACATCTGCGAGTTTCTCCATGGTAATTTCTAAATTGGTTTCTTTGCTTGTTTCGGTGTTGTACATATAAAATATTAATTCCTTATGTGCACTCACTCGCTTGAGGGCATACAGTATCCCACAGATCATGAACGTGTTGGTTACTTCAGGCTTGTTCAAGGAAGTTTCCCAAGTCTTTGTTACCTCCATAGTCTTAGGATCTAATTTCCCAATGATTATCTTCCCCTTACTTTTCTCTGTGGAATACGTTATCCACAGGCCCTTCTCATCACCAGCAAAATCAAAGTCCTGCCAACCGATACCATTGTAGGAGAACCAGTTGTTGAAAACAGCAAGGCCCAGTTTCTGGCGTTTAATATGATTGTTTGACAGCTTCTGTTTGCACAGGTTCCTGGAATTGTAGCAGTTGTAATACAAGGTGCCGTTGTACAAGACCATCCCACTCCCCTGTCCACAGTTGATAAAGTTCCAGGTGAGCCCAATCTGTTGGGAAAGGGTTCTTTCCACTTGATTTTTGTATAACAGTAGGTCATTATAAGTGTTGTAAACGCGATAGGTCTCCATTATACGTTCATCAGTGTTGAGTGGAGCAACCCAATATAAGCCTGGATTTTTGTTGTTCAAAGCAAAGTCCTTGCCCCAACCACCAGATTTGTAACTGAACCCTCGCCAGTTGAGTTTCACTATGAATGGCTTGCTAACATTGAGCAAGATTTTGTCATTACAGGTTCCTACAAGGAAAAAAGGAAACAGAAAGAGAATGATATACCTGCTGCTTTGATGCTGCTTCTATTGAGCACATAACTCCATTTTCTGTGTCAAAGATTTGTCATTTTATCTTTCCTTTTAGAAAAGGTTTATATCCTACCAGTCTACATTTGGATCAGCCCATACTTATTTGTTCTCAGTATACCTTTTCTGCATAACACTACCAAACTTCTTCTCCTTGTATTACATTTCCTTTCTGGAGGTCTTAACTATAGAACTGTGCAGCCATGGAAGTGAAAATAGCACATTTAATAGGAACTCCTTCCAGTACTGACAGTATGATAGGGAACTGGTTAGGAACTGGTATGATTGGGAACTGACCCAGTGAAGGAAAAGTAAGAAGAACAGGCCTAGGATGAAGACAAGGCTTTGATAACCAGAAATGTTTTGTGAGCCTGGTGTCCTTACATCTATACCAGGGGTAGGGAACCTGCGGCTCTCCAGATGTTCAGGAACTACAATTCCCATCAGCCTCTGTCAGCATGGCCAATTGGCCATGCTGGTAGGGGCTGATGGGAATTGTAGTTCCTGAACATCTGGAGAGCCGCAGGTTCCCAACCCCTGATCTATACAGTGAGGATATTGTATGTGTTGCTGATGAAGAATTCATGTTAGTGAGTGAAATGCTTTCAACATCAATGGCATGGAATGTGCATAGAAATCTATGACCATTTATGTATGCACTACTTTCCCTGTGGCTGTTTGTTTCACAGTGTGGTTTCCCACCATTTTTGATTGCACTGGGATTCTTCTCCTGCAAAATGTCCCTAGCTGAGTGGATCTGCCATTTTGCCCACCTGCCACTTCCCTGTTTTTTTCTGTGCAACCTTCATTCGGGGAGGTTGCCTTCCACTTTTCCCCCCTGCCATCTTTGGTCTAACATTACTTAATTGAACCATGTCAATTTCACTGGGTCTATCCTGCAGCAATAGACCTTCATTAAAAAAAACCCTCTTCTGATTGTTCTGAAATGGTGGCCCAAAGATTGGGAGGAACTTCTGTGTGGGAAGGTGAGGAGTAGCAAGAAAACCTGAAGAAATCCTGACACATATGGATTTCCTTTGCTTTTCCTGTGAAGGGAGAGAGATCTGAGAGGGTTGTGAATTCTGAAGGGGGTGGGGACATGTGCATAACTGAGAATCCAACCCTTAATGAATGCACTCTCAATGTGAAAGTGACCACAAATGCGTAAATGGCTTATGAAAAATTTCAATTCCAACCCATACCAACAAATCCCTACCACCAATAGCAATTGGTGCCAATACTTACCAATCGCAGGTCGTGTGAGACCAGCGGAAGGTAGTCCAAAATTGGGATTTCCAGCAGCTTCTTCACAATCAGCCAGTTGTTTACGGATGGAGTCAATTTCCCTTCGTGTTGCCAGCACATTGTTTTCATCAAAAGTTTCCAGCTGCCACACCATGCTGGAGATATTGTTGATCTATAACATATGGCACATATATTATAGAGCAACCGCAGCAGATCATAGAAACTTCAGTTTCTAGCTGCCAGAGGTTATTGGGAGTGGAGCTGAGATGCAGATTTAAGCTGTCACCTTCTGAGAACCAATGTCGCCTTCTTGATTTTCACTTGATTTATGCTCGAGGTAATTCTATGCTAAGTGACAATATACCCCCAGAGATCTTTCTAGTAGCATGGGAAATGCTATTAACGAGGGGCGGGTGTTTGGTGGGGTGGAGAAATAAAGACTGTTTCAACATGATTACACACTCAAAGGAAGTTGACTCAGAATGGGAAAACAGTGGAGGAAAAATGTAGGAAAAACGTTTTTGGAACCCAATGAAGGGAAAACATGTCAAATTAAAAGAAAACATTGCATTTGGAGGCAAGATACACTATATACAACTCATGCAGAAAAGGCCTTCCTTAGTTTGCTGATTTTCCTGACAGCTTTTTTCCTTTAACTTTTTGTTAAAAGGCATAAGGCACATAGAACTTACGAGAATTGAAAAAGTGATAACCAAGGACAAAAAATCCCCACATGTAATACCTTTTATAAGAACAAATCAAAACATCACAGGGCAGCATGATTTTTTTGAGTTTTAATTACTCTTCACCAGGTTGGATGTTACAGAAAGAAAAGTGTGTTTTGCGTCATTTTACAAGAGACTCCAACCACTCTCAAACACACATTTTCTTCAATAGCATTCAACATTGATTGATTGATTGATTGATTGATTGATTGATTGATTGATTGATTGATTGATTGATTGATTGATTGATTGATTGATTGATTGATTGATTGATTGATTGATTGATTGATTGATTGATTGATTGATTGATTGATTGATTGATTGATTGATTGTTTAGGCTTCTATACCGCCCCATCCCCAAAGGAGAACCTGAAAATGAGCAAACTGTTTTGTGTAATTTTGCAAGAGACATTGCCCACAGACAGTTTACATATTTTCAAGTTCTCCAGAATTCTTCATCAGCCATGAGAGTATGACTTAAGTCTGATAATTAGTTCCTCAGAACTCAACTCTATTAAACTGTCCAGTGTCTTTTTGGGAAAGAGAACTGTTGTCTTGGCCACCATTTGGACAGAACATAAAACAGCTTCAGGACTTTGTCTCAGCTTATTACCCGCTTTGAGAAAGCAAAAACACATAAGGTAAAGTTCAGTAAGCTCAAATCTATCCAAATTCATGTCCCAATACAAAAAGGTTACAATTCAGATTCAGTTCCAATTAATAACAAAATTACAAATCAATAAAATGTCTATTTTTTACACTGTTCATTTCAAATGCAAGCTAAATTAAAGTAAAAGTTCATTCTAGACTTCTCATTTTTCTCTGTGTGGAGGGGTAGGGGGTGGGGGGCAGGACAGACAGCAGTCACAGTTGTCTGAGGGAGATCAGCATCATTCCTTGGTAACCTGTGTCTATGTGTCATGTAATGCTTAGAGTGCAGAATTAGGCTCAGACTCACTTGGACCAATCACTTTCTCAGCCTAACCTACCTTAGAGGTTTACTGTGATGATAAAATAGAGAGAGGGAGAAACGTGTATGCCTCTTGACGCTCTTAGGAGGAAGAGTGGAATAAAATGGTAGATAGAGTGATAGAATGCATACAAATCTAGAAGGTACCAGTTAAAACACTGGTAAATCGAGTGTAGGATCGAGAAGAAATAGATGAAACTGAATGAATGCTTAAAAACCACCGTCTTTCCAGGAGTATCAGTACAGACAACATGAGTTTGAATGAATGGCAGTTAGCTGCAGATCTACAGATCAATCATTCCTAGTGCACAAAGTTAAGAAAAACAGGCCATTTCTGATGGAAACTGTGTGTGTATATAAATGTAGCTTGTATTCTGTAAGTACAAACATATTTCCTGGATGTCAATGGATATTTTCACCTAGTCTGAAGACTTTTGATGTGTGGAGAATCTCCCTCCCTTTACTTCCTGTACTTATTTAGTTTGCCCTACTTTCCTCTTGGACTCAAGTTCATTACACATCTTTTCCTGGATGGTACCACTTCAAGCATGGAAGTTCCAGTATCCCACCATTACAAGAAAAGAAAAGAAAAAGCTTTCTTGCATGTAGAAAACTAACAGGCCAGAGAGAAGAACTCTAAGCTGGCCTTCACACTGTCATTTCTTTATTGAAAATTGTATTTTCTTTTGCCATCAAGTCACAATTGACTTATGGCGACCCCTTGTGGGATTTTACAGGCACCAGACATTCAGAGGTGGTTTGGCATTGCCTGCCTCCGCATCATGACTCTGGTATTCCTTGGAGGTCTCCCATCCAAATACTACCTAGGACTGACCCTACTTAGCTTCTGAGATCTGAGAAGATCAGGCTAGCTGGGGTATCCAGTATTAATTTCATAATAACACTTCCATATAAGGAACAGGCACCCCCATGATGGCCCGTGTAAATGCCTGGTTTAATAAACCACCTTGAGCCGGTTGGGGTTCAAGTCTGCCCTCCCTAACCCATAAAATGACAAATGCCACCACAAAACAACTTTAAAATTGTCATTTTAACAGAACAGCAGACAAGGAAGGAAGGAAACAAAAATGCAAATAATGGGGATGTGAGAATCTAATGCCCAGGAGCCACCTGTGCCTAAACAACTGGATCTGGTGATTGGTACCCAGGACATTAAAGAGGGTAGGATTATCCCCAGATTATCCCCAGATTGGCACCCAGGACATTAAAGAGGGTAGGATTATCCCCAAGATTGACTGTGGTGGGTTTTCTGGTCTGTGTGTCTGTGGTCTGGTGGGTTTTTCTCCTCTAACACATTGGTTTCCAATCTGGGATATGTGTACCCTCAGGGATAAATGGCAGAGAGTTAGAGGGTACGAGGGAGAAATTATTTAATGGTGGAGAAAAAAGTGGCCCATACACACACACACACACACACACACACACACACACACACACACACACACACACACACACACACACACACACACACACACACACACACACACACACACACACACACACACACACACACACACACACACACACACACACACACACACACACACACACACACACACACACACACACACACACACACACACACACCCCCCCCCGGCTGCTGGGGGAAAAGCCTGTGGTTGCTTTCAGGTTGGGACTTATTGCTGTTTGCGCTTCTCCTCCACCCTGCCAGTTGCAGGGCAACAATTGCTTGCTGTCTCCCTGGCTTGGCTCTTTCCTGATGCCCGCTGGTCCTGTGAACTGGGGGTGGGTGGGGACCATAATCCCTGGGGGTGGGTGAAATCTGAATCTGATTTCAGCCCCAAGGCTGCTGAGAAGTCTTGGGACCAGTGTTGAGGGGGACAGGAAGGCTGTCCACATTGCAAACACAAATGTTTCTTTCTTCAACTGTCCCTGCCCCAATCCTAGGATGCTGAGGTGGGCAGCCCGTTGGCCTGTGGAAGCATTTATTCTGGAAAGCCTGGTAGACCCTGGAAATTTTGATGGTCTCTAAGGTGGTGCTGGGCTGAGAATTCTGTGCCAGGTGTGAGGGTTTGTTTGTTTGTTTGTTTATTCGTTTTATAGAGGGCTCTGATGACATGGGAAGTGCCTGGAGATTTGGGGTTGAAACCTGGGAGGGCTAATTTTGGGGAGGAAAAGGGCCTCCACAGGGTACAATGCCATTGGAGCCACCCTCCCAAGCAGCTATTTTCTCCAAGGGGGGTGATCTATGTCATGTGGAGAATCGTTGTAGTTCTGGGAGCTGTCCAGGCTCCACCTGGAGGCTGGAAACCATAACTCTCATAGTCAGAGAACTACATTTCCTGGAGCTTCTGGGGGAGAGGGAGATGGTGAAGCCAGCTCTTGCATGTTGTCAGAAGAAAGTGGCACAGAGGTTCTGAAATGGGCAGTGCCAGGCCTTTTGTGAGGGCATGACTGCCCTCTCCTGGGCCGGTTCAACCTCTTTGCTGAGACCCCAGTTCTGGCTTCTTGAGTGAGGTTTCTGCCTTCCTGTTTGAAGTAGTCAGAAAAACACAGCCAGATGCTGAAACTGGTGTTGCAATGCAAGGGAGAGAGGAGGGTGTGCACCTCAAATCCTCTTCATGTGGCTGCAGGTTCCAGAGGCACATTTAGAAAGGAGATGCCATTGAAGGAGGGAGAGGAGAATTGGGGGTGGCAGGGAGAAAGAGGGACCAGATGCTGGTGAAGCAAGGAAGGTGGAGCAGACACAAAAAGGGGGAAAGAAGTGGGGATCTGAGAGTGATATTTGGGGGGTTGATGGGGCAGGTGCCAAAGAAAGAACTGAGAAAGATGAGTGAGTGTCTCCCTCTTGCTGGGAACAAATCTTCTAGACCAGTTGTTACCAACCTGGGATATGTGGAACCCCAGAGGTATGCGCCAGAGTGTTTGGGGGTGCATGAAAAATTACGTAATGGGTTTGCTAATATGGGAGTACAGTTTTAGGGAACTGGGTTGCCAAGGGGTATGAGAGTGAAAAAAAGGTTGGGAACCACTGTCCTAACGTTTTACCCACATCTGTGGCCGGCATCTTCAGTCATGGCAAGATGTGTTTCTCTCCATGGCACAATGAATCACATCTGACTATAACATATCTCTGAAGTTGCCAGCCATAGATGCAGGTGAAATGTTAGGAGCAAAAACTACCAGACTATGGCCACAAAGCCTGAAAAATCCACACCAGCCAGTTGATTCTGGTCATGAAAGCCTTTGACTATCCCCAGTATTAATTCAAGGCCTCCAGTCCCTCATTGGTAGGGGTATGGATGGAGTAGTCAGGTGCCCATATGAATCATATAGCAACAAGCCAGGTTCATGTACATCATGCCTTAATCATGATTGAATGTAATATTTGAATTCAGGCTTATTTTCACCTACCTCACCGATCAGCCGATCAATTCCCCCATCGGTTGCATTCAGGATGATACTCAGGTCTTTGCCAATGTTTTCCAACTCTGCAATCGTACCTTGGACTCTCAGATAGTCTGCATTATCCTTAAAGCCTTTCCCTTCATACTGATTTATTATTTTAGTCAGGTTATCCAGTTTGTTCTGAAATTCTATGATTCTAAAATGAATTTTTGAAACCTAGAGAAAAATAAGAAACATTTGCAGTGTTCCCTTGTCACAAGACATGACAAAAATCCCTTTCATCAACCGTCCTTTCAGAACCATGCACTGAGATTAAGAACCAGAGTGGTCTGTGCATACAAAATAGGGCTTGAATTTTAACACGCTAGGTGTGGATCCAAGTGACAGTTCAGCAGTTCAACTCCTTGCTAGTTTTCTCTATGTAGGAATCTTCTGTGGGAATTCTCAGGCAGCATCCCCACGGACATTTTTATGTGACTTGGCTTCCACTTTTCTGCCGTGTGTGTTTGTGGAGTGGGGGGGCGGGAACATCACACAATATTGCTATCTAAAAGTCATGCTTTCAGGTTTTCCTATGTTTTGCTGTGATCTTTTTGTAAAATGCTGTTGAAGCTATGAATGCTGGGAATTTCACAATGAACCTGCTCAGCTGCCAAACAGCTGCCAGACAAGCTGATCAAAAGAAGACCCACAGCTGATTAGGTGACTAGCTGGGAGTCATGCTCTGATCTACCACATTGCCCTTAGAAAAAAGCTACACAGTGAAGATGGAAATCAGAAGGGAGATGAGAAATTGATCATTTCTTCTACCTCTCCACACACACCCTACTTGGTGTTCTGAGACTGGAAAGACCATAGAGTGGAACCACAAACTCCTTGGACATTCCAATCACAAAGCAGTTTATCTGGTTCCTGTGGCTATCTTTCCTCTCTGAGTCCTGTCATTGTTGGAATTTCCAGCCTTGCTTTGCATGCAGCAGCAGCAGCAGCAAGAGCAGCATGAAATTCTGGGAAGCTGCATGAACATTCTAAAGGTGACAGTTAAATTCCATTGGTAGTGTTCTGTTCCCTCACACACACTCTGAAACTTCCTGACTGACTAACTAAGGCTCATTCCGCACATGCAGAATAATGCACTTTCAAACTGCTTTCAGTGCTCTTTGAAGCTGTGCGGAATAGCAAAATCCACTTGCAAACAGTTGTGAAAGTGGTTTGAAAACGCATTATTTTGCGTGTGCGGAAGGGGCCTAAGAGAAAAGATGTGCTCTGTGCTTTGTATAGTGTTGTAAACCAAATGATATAGAAATGTGCTCTGACTAGACTAAAAGATATTCGCAACCAAACCGTAACAAACCATTAGCCCTGCATGTAACTATTATTATGTGTTACTGTGTATATAATGTATATATATCTCTCAGGTTGAGTAAAGTTCTGCTTATGTTTTCATGAACTTCTGAGGTAAAAAGGCTGGTCTTTTGACAGATAACTATTCTAATTTGACGTGCCACACAATCCACATTTCCGGCCGCAACTTTGCTTGACAGGATTATATATACCAAATATACCTGTTGCCCTTCTGTCATTCCCGTCCCAGAGTACTGATACTATTCCTAGAGGCTGTCATTCCACTCTGGGGCCTGTGATTCAAATTGTGGAACACTTCTACTACTCCCAGTGACCATCATTCCACTCTGGAAGTTGTCATTTTGGTCCCAGAACACTTCTGCTACTCCAAGAAGTTCTCATTCTGTTCTGGGAGCTGTCATTCCAGTCCAAGAGCGCTTATGCTACTTGCAGGGGTTATCATTCCAGACAATCTATCTGGGCCCAGATATATGGGCTCAGAGCAATCTATCTGGGCCCAGAGATCCCCATTATAAATCCATTCTGCATATTCATTATGTGCTGTAATGTATTTCAGTGGAAACCATGTAGTAGGAATTCCTGGCTCCCATTATATCCAATTGGCATTCCAGCATCTCCCCCCCTTTCCCCCCTCAATGGGCAGTCATTCATTTTAATACATCCCTCTTTGTTAAATTGGTTGGTGTGGATTCTCTAGTTTGGCATTTGAAGTTTTAGGCTTGCCACATAACCCCATGGTTCTGTTGGACTTTTGGGGGGTTCTGTTTACATTCAGTTTGCTTTTTGCCAGTGGTTGGTTCACTTGATCTTGTGTTTTTGGCTATTCTTTTTTTTTTTGCACTGGAGAAAGTATGCAATTCCCCTCCCCTCATAGGAAATAATGGAGGATGGCTGGGACACCTTATTCAAGGGCCAATAGAAAAACCTGACTTTCCCACAGTAGTGAACTTGGGGCACATAACCTGTACAGAAATGGTGTTTGCTTCCACCTTTGCTCTGCTTTTAGTTGTTCGTTAAGCAAATTTCATAATATGTCTCTTTTGTTTTCTCTTCCACAGGGAACTCAGCCCAAGTAAGTACTGACCCTTTCTTACAGCTCAGAGAAGGTGAGCATGTCACAATGTTGCAAACTCATGTAATACACTTTTGCGTGTGTGCGTGTGTGCGTGTGTGTGTGTGTGTTGTGCCATCAAGTCGCTTCTAACTCCTGGCAGCCCTATGAATTAATATCCTCCAGAACATCTTATTGTTAACAGCCTTGCTCATGTCTTGCAAACTGAATCCCATTGCTTTCCTTGTAGAGTTAATCCATCTCGTGTTGGGTCTTCCTCTTTTCCTCCTGCCTTCAATCTTTCCTAGCATTATTGTCTTTTGCTGTGACTCTTGTCTTCACATTATGTGGCCAAAGTACAACAGACCTAGTTTAGTTATCTTAACTTCTAGGTATATTTTAGGGTTGAGTTGATCTAGAATCCACTTATTCCTTTTGTGTGTGGAGGGGGGGCAGTCTACAGTACCTTTAACACTCTCTTCCAATGCTACATCCCTGCCCTTTTTAACTATTTTCCCTGGAATGTAAGGCATTATAGCATATCCAACATCGCCAGCATAAACAGGGAATAAGATGAGAAAAAATGCTGAAAACAGTGTTTGAAATTAGTCTTAACATGTTCTGAGAAACTCTTCTCTACCCGCAAACATACCTCTATGTGATATCATGTTAGAAAATAGGTGGAACCAGGTGGAATGGGAAGCACTGCATTTTGGTTTATTGATGCTACAGCATGATCTCTTACCTTTTCTTCCTCGATGCCACCAGTAGAGGTGAAATTTCCCAAGGCCCTTTCAAGGAAAGTAACCATACTTGTAGGAAAGGCAGTGTCAGGGAGCTCCATACTGCAGATACACTCTTCATTCAAGTCACTTGATGTTTCTGTATCATGGAAAATGATGTGATCTGCCGTAACCTGGAAACAGAAATGCAAATGAGCAGTTTTTGGCTTTGTTGTGTGAGCCTTTTGCTCTCCAAGGGTCAGAGCCTTGGAGGGAAGAAAAGGTAATCAAACAGGCAGTGCCTAAAAGCGGCACCCTCACCCCGGTGCCCTTCATATGACACCGGTGGGAAGATGCCACTTTCCAAATAACTCATTGAGGGAGTTAGGAAAGGAACATTTTCTCACTGTTTTGGGGGGGAGAGCACGACGCTACTGTGCTGCAGCAGCGGCAGCTGTGCGAACAGCATCCCAGGGACAGTGTTTTTACCGTCCCTAGGGCTCTGTTTTTGGCCCATGCAGAAACGGCCTTGAATCTACAAAGAATCTACAGAGAAAACAGCAGGAACACCTGAGGGAAATAAGTGGTTTTGTGAAGGAGTGAAGCCACCATGGCTCACCATGAATTTGAAAGTCTACTTATGAAGGTGGAAAGATTTCTATATCACCTTCAAGAGGAACTGTTGAGGAAGCTTTGGCTTGCTGAGGCAGATTGGATCGAGAAGACCCGGCTTAGGCGAGTCGAAGGAGAGTCGGATTTGCGTCAAAAACTGTGCCAGTGCAGACAACCCGAGTCGGACACAAGTCGAGCTCCGCTGGCAATGCGCTGTGCGGAAACACCCTGAGAGTCAGTTTGCCTTGATCAAGCATGTATCTGAATGGACCAGATCTAAGAGGATGAGGGGCTTTCTATATTGCTGAAACTGAAAGACCAGAATGCAGAGTTCAGTGCTGAAACCAAGGAGACAGCACTTCAGAAGCGATATACTGAGAAAATAAAACTACTTGAATTTAGGGAAAAAATGAAAGAGACATTGAAATGTTGGTGGAGAGGAAGCTGCTACTGGCTGTGAAATCAACCCAGAGGAAATTTTTCAAGAAATGAGGGCAGACAGGTAATCCTCAGCAAAGAGAAAAGCTGAACTTTAGCAGCCTGTCCTATCAGATTGAAAAGGGACTAAAAACGAGGCACTGATCATAGAAGCTGTCATCAAGGTAATTTCTCCTGAACTCAGTCTAAGGAGCTATTTGGAGGGGGAAAGGGATCTCAGCTTAACAAAATTAAGGTACATCTTGAGATCCTGTTATCAAGTAAAAGATATATGATATGATATCTTAGTCAGCTTCCTTCCTGTCTTTGGCCACTGAAACATGAGCACTCGGGGCTTGGGCTTAGGCCATGCTTTTTGTTTTGTTTTTGTTGGTATTTGCAAGTGTCTGTCACAATCCAGCTACTAAAGGGTAAACTGTCTTTTATGTAAACCAGTTGCTGAGATCACTGTTTTATGACCTACTCTATTGATTAGCTATTGGTTAATCAATCAGACCTTGGTTACAAGCTAATTGTCACATAGCCTGAGGTTATAAAGTTAACTCTATTTCTTTGTTTGAGAGTATAGCACACTTGTTCAAAAGCCACGAGGCAAGTTAGCAAATTACCTGCAAAGATGTAGTCTTCTACTGTAAATATATAACAGAGCAGAATACCTTGTTATTGTTTTATCTCCATATAACCCTTCCCTAAACTAGTACATTATATTTTTATATGAAAGCAATTCAGCATCCCTGCATATCTTTATTTGCCACCGCGCATCTCTGCTACTTAAGAATCTCTTTGAATATATTTTCAAACCCTTCAGTTTTGTTTTATTTTGAGCCTCCCCGTGCTGCCTAGAAGCCCTCCTGGAGGTTGCGTGGCAGAGCCAAAGTGGTGCTGTGGCTTGTTGCCACCAGGCTCTGGATTGGGCTGTTATTTACTTTATCTCACTGTTCTCCCCAATGGAAACCCAAAGCTGCTTATTTTGTTTCTTCCCTCCTCCATTTTATCCTCACAAAAACCCTGTAAGGTAGGTTAGGCTGAGGTTGTGTGAGTGACCCAAGGTGATCCATCAAGTTTCCAGGGTGAAAGTGGGATTTCAACCTAGATTTTCCATATCCTAGTGATCTAGTCTGACACTTTAACCATTCAGTATGGTGGTTCTCCCTTGTAATAATTTTTTCTTATGTGGAAGCAAGGAACACTACCAGTCATGGTGCCATACATCAAGGTGGTTGCAAGAAAGAGTTCAGGTGGGAGATGACAGATGGTCACTCCAAAGGTCAACCAAACATCATGACCCCACAGTCAGAGACAACACATACTGAAAGTATCTAATCAGAGTAGAGACGAGCCAACTAACATAGGGCTGAATGAAGTGATGACTACTTATATCTGTCATCACACTCCTGAGCAGTGGCGTATTTGCCTAGGGACAAGGCCCTTGTCCCCGGGCACCACTGTTCTGGTCACATGGGGGGTGCAAAATCGGTCCCCCACATGACCAGGAAAACAGCAGTGGGGGGGATGGAGCCAGGCGCCCTTGACCCTGCCCATGTTGATGATACATGGGTGGGGTTGAGGGCACTCGAAGACGACGAGGCGGCAGAACTTTCTGCTGCCGTCATCTCCGAGCTCCCTTGACCCCACCCATGTCATCATCAACATGGACATGGGCAGGGTCAAGGGTGTCCAGCTCTGCCCCCCTCCACCCCAGCTCTGCCCCCCCTCCGTGCCCCCCTGCCAGCTGGGCTCCCAGCCGGCAGCCAGCAGTCCCTTCTGCCCTCCCCTCTGGGCAGGCCAAAAGAGACTGCAGCCCCCAACTTCGGAGAGCTGCTTTTATAAACACTGAGTGGAGTGGGGCTTGGGGAGGATGGCCATGCCCCAAGGGTGTGTGGCCCCAACCCTGAACCCCACCCCCCAGCCTCAGTGCTTATAAAAGCAGCTCTCCAAGGCCGGGGACCACAGTCTCTTCTGGCCTCCCTGGAGGGGAGGGCATAAGGGACTGCCAATTGCCAGCTGGGGGGGCAGGGCCCAACCCCCAGGCAAGGGTGGGGCAGGAGCAAGGGGGCAGAGTCCCGCCCCCAGGCAGCAGGGGTGGTGGTGCCTGGAGAAAATTTGTCTCCCGGTGCCATTTACCTCCGGTACACCTCTGCTCCTGAGCAAAATCCCAGAATGGTAACTTGATGGGAAAGAAATGTATTACCTAGTGCTTCTTAAATCAAGTCAAAATGTCAGCTTTGTGGGATACACATGCACAAGTATGCAGGGTGGAAAACAACCTCCCAGGAGTATCCTGAGAAAGTTAGAAAAACTGTTACAGATACATAAAAAACTGAAATAAAAAGCAGCAAATGAGCCATCAGTACCTCCTAAAGGGAGAATCAAGGACCAGTTTGTCACCAGATGATGAGGTTTTGATTGTCCCTATTCTTATTAGCTCATACAAAATGGAAAATGTGATAACTGGCTAAAGTGTAATTAAGAAAATAGCTGCTATTGTACTGGTTAAGATTGTGAAACATCTGAATCCCACCTTATTAATAAAATGAAAGTCATATTACCATACCTTGACACAGAGAAAATGCAGACCTTTGTGAACATGATCAAAGTCAACAATCTTGGTCATGTATGTGAACTTAAGGTTGGAAAAGGGGACGCTCTGGTTCCAAGGGGAAAGACTATCAATGTGAGGTGTAGGGTCCACCCCTGGCTTCACATGGGAAGTTTGAGAATTATATTTGAATGATATCCACATGCTTTGTGGCCCAAAGACCTTCATATTGAAGAAATTCTGACCCAACTACCAAGGGGATCAACCCTGTCTAGTAAATATCCCAGTCAGCATGCCTCACAGCATGGTACTGTGTTAAGGGGCAAGACACTGTCAGGAAGTCGCCATCAGATTAGGTCAGAAACCCTTGGGGATATTCAAAAATTAAAACTATTTCAAATAGTTTCTGACTCAAAACCTAACAACTTGCTTGAAGAACCCTGGCATTAGAACAGAGCATTTCCTACTCGTATGACATTCTAATTTACAGTGGCACCTTTGAAGAACACATGGAGAAGGTGAGGAAGGTGTTACAAAATCTACAGAAGTATGGTTGAAGCTTTCAAGTATACTCTCTTTAAAGAGAAGTAAATTAATTAGGAATGGTGGTGTCTGCAGAGAGTTACAGAGTGGATCAGTTGACACTTTGGCAGTTTTCACTCTGGCAGAACTAGCTCCAAAGACTTGGAAAACTTCATAAATCACTAGAGTTCCTTCCTTATTATTAAAAGTATATTCCAAACATAACAAAACCCTTGTATGACCTACTGGACTCTTGCCCAGGATCTATCACAACTAAATCTTACAGATCAATCCAGAGGAGGAAACCAATGGCTAGGGGGAAAGGGGATTTCTGGATACCTAGCTTCTACACAACCAATAACTTGGGCTAAAAACCACCAGAGCTCATTAAATGAACTACTTATTTATTATTTGTTTTATTTGTTTTATTTCTGCAATTTATACCCCATCCAGTGGTGGGATTCAGCAGGTTTGCACCACTTCGGCAGAACTGGTTGTTAAAATGGTGCTTGTAAGCAACCAGTTGTTAAATTATTTGAATCCCACCGCCAGAACCAGTTGTTAAATTATTTGAATCCCACCACCTATACCATAGTCTCACAGTGGCTTGACCACTTAACATGGCCTCCAGTAATGGCATACCCAAATACGTTATTATCTTTTATTTTATAGGTGGATGGCTCCAATGAAAAACTTGGTGCAGTTCTCTTATCAATGTCAGGAATGGCAACTCCAAGTTATTGGATATGGTTCAAGGAAACCATATCACAGCAGCAGAGAAAAAATGATCACCTGCATGCAACGAACCTAGAATTCTTGGCCTTGTGGGTACATCCCCACAGATTATTCCTGATTCTCAAATTTCATTTCTCTATTTTAACATTGACACTGTATGTCACTGCCTATCCACTTGCTGCACTTTTCTGGGTTCTCTGATCATGGCTTACCCTTCTGTTTGTTATATCAATGCAGAGGTCGATGCTTCCATCAGCAGCAGTGGCATTACCTAAAATCCCTTTTTGTTTTATCGCCAAAGGAAGAAGGGCCATCAATCTTCTTATGCATTTGACTTCTAATCAGAACTTCTTTCACCTCGACCACCATACTTTCATTTCTTTGAGCAATATACTCACCAAGGAGGTTACAATGAAGTAGAGTCGCAGCAAAGGCATAGCCATTGTTTCTGGAGTTTGCCACATCTACATGGGGGGCTTTTTTTGAACCCACTTTATAACTGGGAAGGCTCTGGGGGAAGGAGCAGAATGTTCCAGAGTGGAATTTCCCTAAAGATGGGAATTGGACTGGATGTTATGAACTTTCCAAAATTAGTTTCATTTGCACATTTATGAGCCTCTCAGAGGAGGTGTTCCTATCTAATCAGATAAAATTAAACCACAAGCAAGTCGGCTACAAGTAGTCATCTTGTGCTTTCTGCCTCCTCTGCTTCTCTTCAGATCACAATGAGAGTTAATTAAGAATCACAGAATGATTTTTTGGGTGTCACAGTCTACCATGATCCTGTCCTCCTCGCCAGGCTTTGGGTCACAAAACACGAGCCTGAGAAGAAAAATATATTAATCACTAGCGGCCCAGTGCACAATATTTTTGGGCAGTTGTCCACAAACGTTACAGTATTGAAGAAACTCAGGCAAAGTTGTCCCACTAGATTCTTTTACTAGTTCATCTCTTTGTGGGGAATATATAACTTGCTTTATAATTTTGAATCCTATGAATGATCTATTGTGACCAAGTGTAAGAGCAACTTGTTCCTCCAATCTCTAGGAGAAGCTGGGGTGTTTGGAATGACCAGCCCCTCTGCCAGTTACAAAGAAACTTTGTCATGCTCCCAACCCCTTTGTCTAGAGTAGCGTTTCAACTTTCAAGAATAGCCTAAGAGGGGAAAGCAAATCATTAAACAAATTGATAAATATGCCAGTTTTTTAATAGCCTGACTGGAACAAACACTGGGGGTGGTGTGGTGGAGGGGGACACAAAATCCCACCCTGAGCAGTCAGAGCTATTTAATGTTGAACTATTAAACAAAGTTAACAAATACTGTTGTGTGTCGCATATTATTCTTTTGGGATTGATCAGGGGTTCTTTCCATTTCTTAAGCTCTTATGGTTCCAAATGATGTGGTAAATTCATTTCTTCTTGGGTTCTTTATATTCAAATGGAGATCTTCTTCCACTCATTGTTGCTTGTTATTTCAGCATTCCCTGCCTTGAACAGGTTATCGCATGCAAGAAAAGTACTCCCCACGCAGTGTGGGAGAATGAGGGCTCACTGCTTGTTCTGCTTCTTGGGCTCAGAGCTAATCATTGCAAGAAGCATTGCTTTCATAGAACCATTGACAGAATACATGCTGCTCGCATTGGAACTATTCATTAACTTCAAAAAGAGAAGCTTGTCCTTATGGCCTGGAGAGCTGAAAGTGCTTCTTCCCACAGTATGTGACTCTTACAACACACAGGGAAAAAAAGGCATAACTATTGGGTTGGATCCAAAGGTTTCCATGAATAGAAAGAATGTCCAGAAATGATTTTTATACTGTTTCCCCTCAGCTGTGGCCTGCATTTTTCAAAAACACTGTACTGAAGGTCAGGAACCTTGCAGCGTTAAATGAAATGCAACATGAGGGGCTGCAGCAAAAGAAGGAATGGACAGTTATTGTTTTCAAAGGGTTTTTTAAAACTTCATGGTTAGTTCCATCCCTCTTGATACATATATCCAGCTGTATTGTTTTGCATATTGTTTGGGAAGGTTCCTTTACCCTCAGCCTTTGGAGATACAGGGGGGCTGCTGGATGAAGACATCAAACAGTCTATGAGGAAATGCAGATCCAGCTCATAATGTCTGACCTGCGTTCTTATTGATTCAAGGAAATTATGCAAAAGTACAAGGACATACACAGGATTTGTGCTAAACATCACCAGAACTGAGCTTTTTTTTTTTCTGGGTTGCTGTTCAGAATCCCAAACAAATTTTTACTGCTGAGGAGGAGGTTCATAAGAGCAAAGGATTAAGGAGGGAATTTCTGTTACTTCAGATAGTATGGGAAGTGCTTTTAACGCTCACCAGCTATAGAGTTTGACCACAGCCTCTCCATTAGAGCTACCACATTGTTAGAATAGTGAGTTATCCTGGCCAATAGAGGGAGCTACAACAAAGACTAGTCAGTAAGGAATTGGAATTGCAGCTCCTGGCCAGAGTACTAAAGAAGGAGTTTGGCTTGCTACCAGTTAGTCCTAACAAAGCCTGAGTTACTGAAAGTAGATCTCTGTTATCTTTGAACGATCCAATAAAATACATATGGTGAGTTTCCACATAGCTTTAATTTTGCATATTGTTTTGGAGGGTTTTCTACCCTCAGCAGCAGATCTTTGGAAGTGCAGGGGGACTGCTGAGGGGAAAAAAATTCAAAGAGTCTATGAGGAAACTGCTCATAATGTCTAACCTGAGTTCTTATCTATAAAAGGAAATTATATATAATTTATATAATTATAAGTAATTGAGATGATAAAATATTTGGTTCCTTAGTTATTTCCAGACAAAATGAGGAATCACTGGAGGAAAAAAAAACCCTCAACAACCTCACTATTAGTTGGAGCTAGTTGTAATGGATGAACTTCTTGGATTCTTTAGTTTGAGTTCAGTTTATTTCTATTAACCTGGATGTATATTACTGCACAACTGCTATTTTTAAACTGTCCAAACAATAAGACAAGAGTGAACCTGGACTAAGGATTATAGCAGTTTGGGAGATTTAACAAAAAATACAGACCTTACAGACTTTACATGCTTACCAGAGCTGGAACAGTGGGAGGCCAAGTTAGTTGGGATGAATGAGAACTACAGGCTGTTCGTTTGGGCCAACAGACAGGCCTTAAACCCTGTAAGCTGGGGTGTAAGGCCACGGAATATCATCACAGGGAAGGAAGGGATTTGGGGTGCTGGTTGACGGGGGATCTGAGTCTCTGACCACATTGGGGAGCCACAAATTTCAATGAAGTCCCCAGTGACTGGGAAGGAGTCCCAGAAATTGATTGGGCTGGTATGCTTTGCAGCTATGCTGAAAAGTGTCCAAATAGACTCCAAGATCAATAGTTCCAACTTTGAGCCTTAGGTACTTCCAGCTTGTTGTACCAGCACTGTGCCATTGTTGTTGGGTAACCCTGTGAAAGTGGAAATGATGGGCACAAGGACTTCCGTGGCATATTGGGACCCTGCAGAGCCTTGGGAAGCTTCGGGGAGCATTGGAGACTGTCGGGGCTTTTCCAGAGTACCTCGGAGAGACTCAAAGTTTGTTAAAGGGCCACAAGACCTTGTGAAAAAGGACGAGGTTCCCTCTAGAACACCTTGGAGAGACTCAGAGTCTGCCAATGACCAACAAGTTCTCATGGAAAACACCAACGTTTTCTGTATCATCTATGAGAGGCCTATTGAGGAATTAGGTTACAAACAATGGATATTCTTATTCAACATGGTATATAACATCTTCTACAAGTTGGACAGAGGATCTCTGAGACATGCTACGGGGTTGGAATATTAGTAACAGGAGATCTGTAGAAGTTCACCCCAGTATGATACGAGGTCCAGGTTATCCAGACCCCATTCACACAAACAAGTCTAATATAATGTGCAAAAATCATACATAACAGATGTAACAACGTGTTCTGACTGCTTAGCCTGGTAGACAGCACTGCCTTTCAGTGTAGCTACTGTTAAGAGAACAGACATATAACTTTGGACAATAAAACATGCCAAAGAAAATTATTTTATTATATTATCAGATCACTGTCCTGATCTATGGATATGACATGTAATGTACCTCAACAAAATGGTTAAAATACGTAAGAGGGATTCAGGAAGGTCTAGTGCAGTGATGGCAAACCTTTTCGAGACCGAGTGCCCAAATTGCAACCCAAGACCCACTTATTTATCGCAAAATGCCAACACAGCAATTTAACCTGAATACTGAGGTTTTAGTTTAGAAAAAACGGTTGGCTCCGAGGCATGCGTTACTCAAGAGTAAGCTTGGTGGTAGTCAGTGGCTTTGCTTTGAAGCAATCATGTAACTCTTCCAACGGGTGAATCACGACCCTAGCAGGGTTTACTCAGAAGCCAGCCCCATTGCCAGCAACTGAGCTTACTCCCAGGTAAAGGATCGCGCTGTAGCTCTTTGCATGAAAATCAGTGGGGTTTAACAGCGCTTAACAGGTTTACCCACACTGCTTCCCCAAAACAAGGTCTTAGGTTTAATGCTACTAATCGAGCCCAGCGGCCCAGGCCAGCCTAGATGTGTGTGTGGGGTGTGGGGTGGGGCGACTCTGTTTGGGCGTGCCAACAGAGAGGGCTCTGAGTGCCACCTCTGGCACCCATGCCATAGGTTCGCCACCACTGGTCTAGTGAGTAGAGAGTAAGAGTGATACTTCACAGAAAGTGAGTATAAAGAATAACAGCTGGGGAAAAATGTGAATAGCTTGGTTGACACAATACTATATCCTATCTTGAAGTTCAGCCACATTGGCAATACAGTGATATTTACTATCTCCAAAGGTCTCACAAGTTTTGCTGAGACTGAAGGAAGTTTATATGTTTATAGTGGCGGTCTTAGGAGCATGGTAAATAAAATGACACAATGGGGATAATCTCTGAGAGCCCCAACGTTCATTTATGTTCTGCATGTGCACATTATCAAGGGCAACATTGCCATATACAGGATAGCCAGATGCATGGACATGCATGGAAAGTACTTTAGAGACTGCAGTCATGTAGCCATGACCACGATATTCTGGAAGGGTATAGCCATGTGCCAATGCACCAAAAGGATCAAAAAGGCCCCAGCTGATCAGGAGTCCATTGCCATCTAGGATGCATCTGTTGGGGAAGGAACGCACCAAAGTGGCCAGGTACCTACGACTCTGTTCACTACCCCCGTAGGGCCATTTTTCATTCAGCAGGTCTACATGGGAGCTATCCAAAGTGGAAAGTCTCAGGCTGGGATCTAGCCTGGAAGAAAAGAGAGGTAAAAAACAACAACAAAAGACCTGTTAATGCAAAGTGAATATAATAATGTCAATTTTGAGGATCAGATGAAAAGTTCATTTAGTCTAGCATAGGCTGTTACACTTCAGAACTTCACCAACAGACATGATGGTGAAGGCCATCTTCTGTCAGTTTTCCCCACATGTGGTAATTAGAGGTATTCTGCATCTGTGAACATTCTTACACCCCATCCAAAGCCCAAGACAGCCAGGGACAGTGCTGCTGCTGCGCCACTGTGCCATCTCTAGAGGCTTTCCAGCAGTGCAGGGAGACAGTAAAAACAAAACAAAAACCCTCACAGTTGGAAAGCCCTCCACTGGACTAAATGAAGTTATGGCTGTTTGTGCATGGGCAGAAAACAGCACCCTGGGGATGGTAAAAACACTGTCCCGGGTAGTGTTCGCATAGCCGCCGCAGCACAGCAGCACCTTGCTCACCCCCCCCCCCAAAACGGCACAAAAACTGTGCTTTCAAAACACACTCCCTGAGTGTGTGTTTTTGGAAAGCAGCGTCTTCCACCCGGTGCGGAGCGAATGGCATTTTCCCTGCCCCACTTTTTTCTCTCTCTTACCTCCTCTCGGCTGCCATCACTATACAGAGGCCAGGGGACATGCCTCCTGGCCCCCGTCCCTGGAGGCGTTGCCATGGCCACGAGGGCGTGTCCCCTGGCTTCTGTACAGTAACAGCAGCCGAGAGGAGGTAAGGGGGAGGAAGCGGCGGGTCCTGTGTGAAGGCGGCCATGCAGGCTGCTGGGGCACTGGGGCTGTTTGCAGAACGGCGTGTGAACGGCCCCAGTGGGTGCACCGACTGCAAGTATGCTGGTACACCCCCACTCGCCCGCCCGTGCAGAAAGGGCCTGAGCCACCTTTTTGGGTGGCGTAACTCCAAGGCCCTGAACACCAAATTTTTGGCAACAAAACCCTGGGTGGAACCCCACTTTTGGCTCCACCCCCAGGAGCACTCCCAGAACTTCCCAAGCGACGCTGGCATCCTTTTTGGATTCCAATACTAATCATGCCGGCATCCTTCTGGACACCAACACCAGTCTCCCTTCCGGGTTGGGCACTGCTGAGGTCTGTGGTGCCTTCCCGACTCCTAGTTTGCCCATTCTGCCAGTGCATTTGCTGGCGCTGGCTCCATCCACCCATCCCCCCCTTTGTTTTGGGGTATAAAAGTGTTAGCAATAATTGAGAGAGAAATCACTGAAAAAAATCGCTATATCTAATAATAACCTGGTGGGCCCCAGTGCGGATGATGAAAGCAAAAACACGCACATGCTCACAAAAGACAGCAACAAAAGCTTGTTACCCACATGCAAAGTAAGGATTCTATAGACTCAAAAAATTCTAAATATGCAAAAAAATCTAAAATATTATCATATCGAACGAAACCAAAAGAAAAACAAAAGGGTCTGTGTGTGAAAGAAACATGAACTGGTATCATAAGGTCTGAAAGTGCTCCCAGTGTAGGGAGAGTCTGCTAAAGAAGGGGAGTGGGTTAATTTGATGAAGTCCTTGGCTGTCAAATGCAGACCAAGGGGAAATGTCAGTTTTAATCATGACTGTCTTGCCTACAACGTTTTGAGTTCCCAAAAGTTATGTAGTGCTGCAGTTGCATGACAACCAATGGGAGAGAGGACAAGATGGACACTTACTGACGTGTGCGCATTTTGTTTGGGTCCGGGTTCAAGTAAGTAAAGTAGGAAGATGGTGAGAACTCCACTTGCTTGGTGGCGGCAGCGTCTTGGGAAGCCTCAAGTATCCCGTCCTGGTGCCCTATAAAGAGCAGTAAAATAGCCAGGCACAGACCGAAGGGTGTGTATACCGGGCTCAACGTTAAATGTGCATATTCAAGATACTTTCATAAAGATTAATTGTCCTTTAACTGGCTGAGCAGCTTAAAAACAATAGCTCCCTCTACCTTCCATGGCTGCCCATCAGTAAGTTAGCATCACTTTGCCAAGCAGGGCTTACCCTCTTCTGAGCCCAATCATTTCAGTCTATATGGCCCAGGCTAGACCAGTCTTATCAGATCTTGGAAGACAGCCATGGTTCACTTGTGTTAGTACTTGGATGGGAAGCCAACAAGCAATACCGAGTCATTACACAAAGGCAGGCAATGGCAAACCGCCTCTTCTTATCTCTCACCTTGAAAAAGTGTGCAGTCACAATTAGTCATCTGTGACTTGATCGGGCTTTTCACTATCAAGTCTATTGACATCAATAGAGTTAGACAGGTGTGTAATTCTGCTTAAGATGAACAAAATATTCTACTACAGACAAGCATAACTTTGGACCCCCTGAACCAAACTTTACCAAACCTGGATGGCATCAGAAGAAGACTATTCTGATGATACCTTCTTGGTTTAGTGAAGTTTGGTTGAGGGGGTCCAAAGTTATGGACCCTCAAAAGGTGTAGCCCCCATCTCCTATTAGCTCCCATTGGAAACAATGGGGGATGGGCACCCCCTTTGGGAGTCCATAACTTTGGACCCCCTGAACCAAACCTCACCAAACCTGGGTGGTATCATCAGGAAAGTCTCCTAAAGATACCCTGAAATTTTGGTGCTGCTAGCCTACAGACTGCACCCCCTGCAGGCCAAAAACAAAAAAACACTAAAAAATAAAAATTCCACAAATGGGGGGGGGGGGTGGAGCTTCAGGCATGTAATGGGGGGGTTGAACCTGAGAACACCCCCCTCCTTACCTACGTCCTTGCAGCTATTGTTAGTTTGGACATTGTCCTACCATACCTCTGGAACTTCACATTTCCTTGCCTAAGGACAATCTGAATCTTGTAAGACAGTACCGGTACTTCTAAATAGTGGTCACAGGTGTCTTACAGCAGAGCTGGTGCTCTGTGCTTTATGTGGTTGTTGTGGCTCACATGAAGACCTTCATTTTCTCTCAAGAAAGCACTGCAGGAAATTGATGGTGCCTGAAAAAACATGCTGCAGAAGACCTGGCTCTTGGCAGGTGAGGTGTTAAAGAGACAACTTCTCAACTCAAGTTTCCTAACATGGATAATCCAGTAGGTTTGGACCTTTAGGAATGGCTTTCTCCTATTTGACTAAAGTATCTGCACATAGTGAGTAAGAAGGATCATAAAGAGGGCACATCGCTGTCAAATTTGCAGTGAAGAATCATCAAAACTGCATGGAGCAATAAGGGACAACAGTGCTAAGCCATTCAAAGAACTTGGTGATCTCCTTTTGGCTGAACAAACAGAAAATGATTTGCTTTATGAAGTTTGGTCTGGTCACCGTTTGTGGAATAACTTAGGAATGTCTTCCCATCACCAGGTACTGAAATACCACAGTGTGGGGGAAAAAATGAAAGGAACTAGTGTATGCTGCTGAGAGGGAACTTTGGCAAGTGGTTTTTGATCAATGAAATTCCATTAATATGCAAAAAAGAGAGGTTATTTTGAATCAATTAAATAAATGGGTGCCATTTATCATTTCCATTTTCCTAAAATCACTAAAATGTATTTTTGTCTCTTTCAGCTTGAAAGTCTGGTTTATTCTCACATTCTTACCTAGCTTGACTCATTTATGTCCTATCATTCTCTCCAGTGGGGATGCAAAGAAGCTTTCATAATTCTTCCCTCCTCTATTTTATCCTCACAACAACCCTGTGAAATAGGTTAGGCTGAAAATTTATGATTGGCTCAAGATCACCCAGCAAGTTTCCATGGCAAAGTAACTGAGTATACCTGATCCTAGTGCAACTTTGGAACCATTATAACACACTGACTTTACATCTCACTGCCACCAATATCCATATTTCTTTTTCTTTGCAAGTTCTTGAAAAGACATCTCTTCTTTCCCTCCTTTATATTTCCCTCTCCTTTTCTCCCCACACCTTTTCTAATTGGGACAGGAGCCATGTTTAGACTTGGATAGGGTTTGTTCTTTTTAACTTGGAAGTTACAACTCCTTACAGTGTAGTCAGCATTTTGTGATAATTTGGATCTCCCAAATAAAAGATTAGTGTTGGTTTTGGATTTTTTTCCCTTATGAACCAACACAGACAGCTAGAACATTGGTAATGGGGTATCCTAAAAAGCCAAGGGTTGGATATTAGGGAAGGCATGAGATAAGAATACTGCTGTTGGGTCTTCCTATCCCTGTACCCTTTATTTATAGGAAGTTTTCTGTTACCAAGGATATAGAATGTTTGGGCCCAGTTGATAGCATCTGAGTCCTGCAACAGTGTCCGATACGCATCAAGATCATGATAAAATGCAGCATACATGTTGATGAACAAATTGGAGTCATCTTTGGCAACCTAAAAGAATGACATGGCATTTGAAAGTGATGGAAACAATAATCTTTCTGTGCTTTCCCAGACTAACCAACTATTGCTATTGAGACCACAATGAATTCTCAATATTTTCATCATCCGAACAGGATAGAACAGCTGTGGACTTAGTCTAAACATTATGATCCAGGTTGGTAATGTGTTGTATGGTACATGCAATTGGTCTCATATACCACAAAGCATTCAGAAATGACATGTCTCTCCCTTCCCTTTCTAGGAACTATGGGCCTTTCCCCACTTACCTTAAGCCCCGCGCTACTCTCCTCAAGTAGCGCGGGGTCCCCAGGCACTCCCCACAACAGGGGCGGCAACAGCGCAGCCGCCCCGACACTGCCACTGTCGCGCCCCCTCAGCGCGCGGCATCCCTGGCTCTCTTGCAAATGGCGCCTTTTGATGATGCGGGGTCATGGGGACGCCCAGGTGCGCGCCAGGGATGCCACGCGCTGAGAGCAGCACGCAGCATAGGGGGAATTGAGGAGAGTGGGGAAATGCCCTATGAAAGTTTTATATCCCAGTTCTTTAAAGAAATATTGCAAATTGTTAAGCAGCATTTATCAACAGCATCAATTATTACAACACAAAGGGTTAGATTTCACAAGAAATCCCAGCCTGAGTGTGAATCGGTGTGTGTGTGTGTGTGTGTGTGTGTGTGTGTGTGTGTGTGTGTGTGTTTCATTTGCAGCAGAATTATAAATTTAAAAAAATATTTCGGAGCATTGTGACTTCACGGAAGGGCTTGATGATGCATTAATAGACAGATTTATATTTAAAATGTACAATGAAAATATACAAAAGAAGCTTTTAACTGAGGAAAACCTGACTTTCAAATGTGCATTAGAGTTGAGTGTCAATGGAACTAACAGCTAGGGAGTCAAAATAGAAGAGATATTTGAGATGAGTCATGCATGCTATTGGGGAACTAACATTGCCAATTGTGCCAGAGCCAGATTCGCTTATGTGTAGTGTAAGGAGAGGAAGGATTTTAGTCTTCCCTTCTATGCAGTTTTCCCAAGTTGAAATGGCTGCAGGGACTCTGTTTTTCTTGCTTCACATGCTGCAATCAGTACACATGCATCCTCACATACGCCTCCATGGTGTGCCTTGCAGGCATTTCAGCTCAATAAAATGGTGTGGGAGAGAAGGCGGAAAGACCCCTTCTCTCTCTGCATGGATAGGACACTGGCACGCTTGGGCTAGAGAAGAAACAGAAGCCCTGCACACACAACCCCTCCATGTGCAAACTGAATGCATGAACATGGAGAATGGCCATGAGTATACTAGTTCCACCCCCACCTCCAGGTGATTGCCACTTGTGACAGACTGCAGCAGAAATGTGCATTTTTTAAAAAGAGCAGTTCTGTTAAAGTAAAATATAGTTTACCTTCAGAGTACAGCAGAAAGGCCTAGGAGCAGGGGAGCCACCTGATTTGCTGTGGCCTCCTGCACTCCGCTTGGGCTAGAAACTACATGATGCAGAGAGAGGAAGTTAAACTCCTTGTTACAACAAGCTGAGAGGCTTTTGGTCTGAATCCTTCATGCTGTTAAGATCTGTCTGTCTTAACTGAGTAAAAACTAAATATCTCTGAGGGGATAGTTCTGTCAAAGTATGTGACATGAACTATTGTTATCACCTGTGTGTGGGGTGAAAGCAATCAAATACACAGGCAACATATACTGGTGGTAAGAGTTTAATAATAGGCTAGCTAAAGAGCCTTTATAAACTAGATTAGAAATATCTTCTAAGGAGAGAAGTGTTCCAGTGTGAACTGGGAGTGCTCTGTGAGGGTACTGTGTGAATGTACCTAGCCTATATTAGGACCCTGTATGTGGGTAACTATTAGCCAGAACATCTAAGCAAAGGAACTGCACAAACTGTGAAGCATCTTTGAAACATCTAAGCTAAACTAATATAAGTAATCTTTCAATTAGATAGTTTAATGCGGCCAAAGGCCAGCAAAGACAAAACAAAACAACAGCACACATCCACAACAGCAAATTACAACAATTATTACAGCTAACCATTTACCTGAATGTTTGGCTTTCAGCTCATCCCTGATTAAGTAGGCCCTTGCGTTTTTTATACGCCAATGCACAGAACTTTGCTACCTGCTGGGAGATGGTTGCATCCTTGTCTTCCAACAGCATTTTCCTAATCTCTTGGTCAGAATCCTTTGCAATTATCAAGCTGTGTTGCACAAGCAGAGGTAAAATAAAGAGCTCTCTTTCTGCCTTATGCAGCATGCAGTGTAACAAGATATGTATCATAGAATCAACGTCCCCAGAATTACAAACACATTTCCTCAAATGCCAAGGGGTTTTCCCAAATCTGCCTATAAGCATAGATGATGGAAATGCGTCAAACCGTGCTCTAGAAAAGGCCCATCGGTATTTGGCTATGGTAATATGTTGAATGTAGGGGGCCATTACTGTACCACTACCAGATTTCAATGGTCTATACAGAGCAGGAAATGAGGCATTATCATTTTGGTAGTCAATGTCATCCAATCGTTGATATACCATCTTAAGAGCTAAGGGCAAGTAATCTTAAGTGCTGTGCTAAAGAAACCTAAAACTATAAGTCTTTGTGCCAAACTCTCTTGGGAATAATGGTCACATTCCTTTTGCCTCTTGTCTTATGTGCCTCATCCAAATCCATCTCCAAGTTAATATTCCTACCTTTACCATCTCCTGACTGTTTAATAAAACTGTAGTTCTGGTTACGTTAACATTGGCCTCAAGTATTTGTTTTATTTGTGCCTTTATGAGGGGAAGTGCCAGAGGACAAGGGGGACCATTCTGGTCACATGGGGGCGCAAAATCACCCTCCCCATGTGACCAGAGAGTCGGGCAAGGGAGGTGGAAGTCTGATGAGCATGGAGCCTTGTCAGACTTTGCCCTCCCTTGGCCTCGCCCATGTCATCCCAGGGCTAAGACAGGGAAGATGAAGGCCCATTGGCCCTGCTCCCGTGTGTTCCTGCTGCTAAGCCAAGGGAGAGGGGAGGGGGCGACAGCAGCCTGATCTGGGCTTGGAACCTGGCAGGCTTCGATCCCGGCACAAGCTGCAGCTGGGCTTGCCCTCCTCACCTTCATCAGAGGCCCCATGGGTGGGGAGGGGGCGGCTGCCGGGATCTGAGCTGGGCGCAGACTGCAGCCGGCTGCTGGGCTGGGAAGAGGGGCTGCCGTCACCTCCCCTTCTCTCCCAGCAGCCCAGCAGCCAGTACGCCAGAGAAACTGGTACCCCAGCTGCTGAGATGGGAAGAGGGGCTGTAGCCCGACTTGCAATTAAGCAGTGCTTACTCATGAGTAAGTGGTGCTCTGTGTGGGGAGACACCTGGAGGGGTTTTTGCCTCCAGGCACCATTTGGCCCTGCATACGCCTCTGGGAAGTGCCCATGGAAAAGGAAAATACAAGACAGTGGACATCCTTTGACTTCTGGTGTATGAAGGAAAGTGCTTTCAAACAAATGCTACTTTATTTCTGAAGTACCTCAGTCTCTGAAGAGCAAAGGTGAGAAAAATAAGAGTGAGTGGTTTCCCTGCCTTGGTGGTATAGAAGGCTGAAGGGGGAGGGGTGTCCCGTCACACCACTCAAAAGCAGAGCGTCTGTACATGGAAGCATTATCCACACAGACTGGACTATTGCAACTCATTCTATGCAGGGCTGCCTTTGAAACTGCTCCAGAACAACATGCAGTTGCCCGCATCCTTAGGGGGATTCCATGGTGTGCTCAAATCCAGCCAGTTTTCTGCCAGCTGCAGGTGGAGTACCAGATCAGGTTCAAGGTTTTGGTATAAGCCTTTAAAGCCCTAAATGGTCTGGGACTGTCACCAGCTCCTTCTCCTTTTAGGGGTGGTAGCCACTGATGTAATATCAGGTGCCATTGGGGGTTGCAAAGGGAACCACAATATGCTGCCTGGGTGGCTTTTGGGATTTGCTTTGCTTTCATTCAAAAGCATAGAAGACGAAACCATTTATTCTGCCTACACTTGAGAGACCAAGAATCATATTGAACATACACGTACATTTAGGATAAGAGGTTGCACACCTGTAAGGTAACTCTAGTTCTTCCTGGGCTACCAACCTGTTCCTGGCAAGATTCTCATGCATTTAAGAGATGAAAGTTTTCCTAACTTGTGGGTAAGGGGATGGGGAAAGGTTCATGTAATGGAACGATGCTATCGCTACAGCAAAAGGAAATCACACATGACTGTGAAAAGCATCCTTGCCTTTTGATTTCCTGGAGGGCTTTGCAAAAGTGCCAGGATGCAACTTCAAAGGCCTAAGTTACCTTGCGGCCTGAACAGAGTTCTCCTGAGAGGGGGAAAACAAAGGATTTTTGATTCCATCTTGAGAAGTGGTCAGAGAAGAATCTCTGGACCATGGGTTCCCAGAATGGGGACAAAGAACTTCCAAATAAGACTGTATTCAGCTGAGCAATCTCTAACTGCATTTATGTTTTATTTCTTTGCTTTGAACTTTTACAATAAATCTTTGAGAACTCAGCTGGTTGGAGTTATTGGAGAAAAGGACCCAAAGGATTTTACTGAAACAAGCATGGCTCTCCCAGGCTTGCTTTCATCATATGGTGGCAGCTTTTGTGGTCTTCAATACTCCAGGGTAAACACCTTCGTGGCTTTGCAGCAGGCTTGCTTTCGTGATTCCAGTGTGAGCATTTTGGGAGGAGAAGGCTGCGTGCAGGTTGAGATGGTAACCAGAGAGTCTGATGCTGACAGCATGAGTGCTTTGAGAGAAGATGTGCCAGGATCCGTCAGGGAGAAGCCAAGGGGCCAGGGCTCAGGTTTTGAGCGTGGCGCCCAGAGGGCTTTCTCAAGTGGCTGGCAGGAGCGCCTAAGAAGCTTTATGCTGTATCTATAGGCTATTTGGAATCTTTTGACAGCACAGCAGAGAAAACAACTTCCAAAATTCGAAGCTGGAGGGGATCAAAGTCTCAAGAGAGGGAACGAAAAGCCTCCAGCTGGGAGACTGTTCCATTCAGATGCAAGCAAAGCCTGGAATGAAATCCTCTTCAGAAGCTACCAGCATTCTTTCAGAAAGAGGAGAGAGAGCAAATCGCCAGAGGGAACAGAAGATATCTTTGGAAACGGCTTGGAAGTCACCCGGAATGAGCTCCATAGCGGTCATCCAGCACCAGAAGGTGGGTGGGAAGGAGATCATCCCCCAGGAACAGGAACTTTTGGATGACAGCATGAGAAGTGGACAGATGTACATTTCATCTTTTGAAGCTGGTGTAAGATTAATTGATGTTGTTGAATTACATGTAAGTTTTAATCAGTTTAATGGGAAAATTCGTGTTTTGACCCATGAGAAAGGTAATAAGGATTTCATAATTGGTACTGACTTACTCTTTAGAAATGCACAAATAAATGTTTTCACTAGGCCCCAAGAAAATGTTGATTTGGAAAGGGGGGTGGAGGATGAAAAGTTGTGTGAGAAGGTGGATTTTCCACAAGGTGATACAACTGTAATTATGCAACCAGTCAAAGCAGTCTATATTGACGTGGCAGATCCTGTAACTGTCAAAAGCAGCAGCATTCCTCTTCAAGTTAAGGGGGATGGAGATAAAGTCTTTTTGAAATCAAACTTTGAGGATGAAATTGTTTGGTTTGATATGCAAAGTGCTAAAGGTATCACACCAGAGCAGCAGGCTCAGGTGGCAGAAATACTGGCTGAAGGAAAAGGTGTGTGCTGCAGCAAGCTAGGTTACAATGACTTGATTTCACATTACAGTGACACAGGAGGGAATTTACCTATTGAGGTAATGCCTCACACATTGAAGCAAAGTGTAGCTAGGGACATATGTTGCATCATGGAGTAACCAGGAAGAAAACTTCAAAATGGAGAGATACTACTGTGTTTTCTCCAGAGAAGAAGGTATCTGACTATGGTTGAAAGGAGCATGAGTACTGTAGTTCAATGCTCAAGGGTATTGCATTGCTTATTAGTCTGAAAGTATGTATTAGTCTGAAATTATGTTTTGTATTAACATGATTTTCTTCATTCTGTATTGTTATGCTATCATAAGGATTATGTTATACATGAAAGGAATTGTAGTTAGCAGATCTTTGTATTAGAAATGACTGATGTGGAAGTAACACATGTAATCTTTTCTATATGGATAGATGAAATATGTAGCCATTAGACTACATATTCCCTCTCAAAAAGGGGGCATGTGATGGAAAATAGTTAACTGAACTATGTATTAGCTAGAAACATGTGATATTATGCAACCAGTATTATTAGGAAGCTGAAGTATGTGAACATGGAGTTTACAGACTCCATCTCAAAAAGGGGCATGTCATGGAATAACGCTATCGCTACAGCAAAAGGAAATCACACATGACTGTGAAAACCATCCTTGCCTTTTGATTTCCTGGAGGGCTATGTAAAAGTGCCAGGATGCAACTTCAAAGGCCTAAGTTACCTCGTGGCCTGAACAGAGTTTTCCTGAGAGGGGGAAAACAAAGGATTTTGGATTCCATCTTGAGAAGTGGTCAGAGAAGAATCTCTGGACCATGGGTTCCCGGAATGGGGACAAAGAACTTCCAAATAAGACTGTATTCAGCTGAGCAATCTCTAACTGCATTTATGTTTTATTTCTTTGCTTTGAACTTTTACAATAAATCTTTGAGAACTCAGCTGGTTGGAGTTATTGGAGAAAAAGACCCAAAGGATTTTACTGAAACAAGCGTGGCTCTCCCAGGCTTGGTTTCATGATAGTTCACCTGTGACATTTCTGAATGCTAAGAAACTGCTGTTGTTCTCTTCACAGGAACAATAGCTAACAACACTTCACCATTTGAGCCTGGTTTCATTGTGAAAACCATTCAGTATCCCATTCTTTGCTGGAGTCCCCTGTAGTATGTTGCACCGAAACTCTGAAGGCTATTACCTCTCTGTGTGGCCGGGTGAGGACAGCCTTGAAATTTGGCCATGAATCCACCAGGACCTCATGCCCAGCTGGGTTCCCACGGTTTATGTGCATTACTGCTCCATGGACCTGTGAAGAATCATAGGTGACAGTTGGTACTGAAGGGCACATTGAGGAGGGACTCCAAGTTTAGTATTTCCCCATAATGCTCTGCTGAATAAAGCAGAGGACTGTGAGCAGGACTCTAGGATAGGTAGGCAGTTAGGATTGGAGAACTGAACCCAAAGAGTAATTGTCAATGGCATTTAGAATGTATTATTACGGCCTTTCAGCCAGCCATTAAAACCAGAATCCAAATATGTAAAGATACATAATATTCCAATTGTGCAGAGATTCAAGGCATGAGGTCAATACATTAGATATAATTAATTTAAGCTATTAATACAAGTTTCATCATACAATTCTGTTCTCTATCTTAATAATAATCTTCGGTTATTGTATGCCAGCGTACAAATTTGGCCACCTTCTGTGATATAGAGGGAACACTATCTTCTAATAAGATTCTTACAAAATTGGAATCGGAATTGGCTATAAATGAGTGTACATGAAGAATTCGCAATTGTTGAATTAAAAGCTCCCTTTCACTATTATGAAGCTTACAGTGCAATAGAATGTGTGACACTGAGTCCACCTCCCCTGAACCACAAACCCAAGTTTTCCTGTGCAAAGGAATTTTTTGAAATCGTCCCATCAGATTAACTGATGGGAAGGTATCAAAGCGAGCTCTTGAGAAGTCAGTGGCATTTCATTTGATTGTATGGAGGTGTCTAGTGGGTGCCACAGGGCTCAGTTGTGTGTCCAGTACTTTTCAGTATTTTTATAAATGATCTGGATGAGGGGAAGGAATCCGTAGCCAACCCTAATTCTCTGATGAGTATACCTTTCTGATGCACACATTTTAAGTACATGTTTTGCCCACTAAAATGTGTAGATGTGTACACCTGAAAAAAGTAATGTATCAGAATGCCATCAGATACCATTGAGTGGAGTATAGCAAATATACGAATGAGATGTTGTCAGGAATCCAGCTCATGCTCCTCTCTCACGACCCAAAGAGCAGGGTCTGCATCTCTTTTGGCCGGAGCTAACTGTCAAACAGCGAGAGATGATGATGGTTTTACCGAAAGGGTCTGAGGAAGGCTCTTCCTCAAAATCCCCTCTAGCAGTTGCAACTTGGAAGGGCAGGATAGGATCAGCATCGCTCAGGAGGCGGAGGCTGGTGGGTTGGAACCAACAGAAGCAGGAAGGGCGGCAAGCACCTGTGAGAGAGGGAGAGAGACTGCTTATCATCATCCCCAAAGCTTCTGCCTCGTGGTGAAAAAATACTTTTCGAAACCTTGTGCTAACATACAGATGTATGTGGGTAGTGCCTGTGTTCCCAAAAGTAGCAATTACTCCCCTTCTGGATCAGTGCTCAAGATAGTCAAGATCACTCTGTTCTGGGCCACCATCACCCATCACACCATTAGTGGCTCACCTGTGGTTGGCTGAATCTTCCCGATAAGAAGAATAGATAAGGAATGATCAAAGCAGCAATATGTACCCACTCAGTCGTTGCCTGGTCTGGCCTGGTCTCTTTAGGGGGAGTGCTTTGCTGGTAGATATATTTTCCTTTCCAAATAAATGAACCATTAACAGATGTGTTCCTTGGACAGCAGCCCAGGGCCTTGTGGGACGGGATCTGGATGACACAACAGAACTGGCCAAATCGCTGAGTGAAGATGGGATGCATTTGTTCTTGCAAGTACTTAGTTTAGGAGAAACGCCAGCTGGTGCCAACCTGTCCTACAGGCAGGGGCTGAAAAGGACAAAAGACAAGGGTGGCTAGAGGATATGGGGGGAAGGAGACCAGGAATCTTGTGTTGTTGCTGGAGAACTTCTTCAAGTGAGCATGAGAATGATCTACAGTCAAACTCAGTGATCCATGGAAACTTTTTCTGACTTCCCCCTCCTCTTAGCTGCTATGCTAGTGGAGAATGTGAGCTTGCCCATTTGGAAGGGCCCCCACAGCAGTTTGTGTTACAGCATGTAAAAAGATTGATGAGCGCACAGCTCTTTGCTCTGAGGTAGAGTTGGGTGGGGTTAGTGAATTTCTTGGCTTAGTTCTTGACCAATCTGTATATGTTTCAGTTTTCACTAGGGTGGAATCCCCATCGTCAATTAATTGTGTGATACGTAAAATATCAAGGTTTCAGCCAGAACTCCCCACCACTCAACCACGTGTTTTTAAAGAACCTGCATGGAAGTGCATCTTTTTTAAAAAAACATGCGCCGAATCCAGATCAGTGGGAAAGTTTGGGGTTGAATGTAGATTTATTTTTTTGCAGTAGGGAGTGACGCGGAGCCTTGCCAAAGCGCAGTATTTTGCATCGGTGGCCCCGTGGTGTTTTGCGCCGGTGGCAGCTATGTTGAAACATGGCTGCGTGGAACATGATTTATATGCCAACTGTAAACTGAAATTAGATTTTCGTGCCAATGCAGCTGTGTGGGTAAAGAGTGCCGAAAAACTCGAAGCTGTGCATAAACATAGCTTAGTGTAGGCAGGGAAATTCTATCTACGCATGTGTGTAGTGACGTAACTGCGCAAAAAAAAGTTTTTTTTAAATTCCTGCCTCAACACAACGCAACAGCCAATCAGGACAAGGAAGAACAGGGCCACTGAGCAGATCACGCATCCGTGGGGAGTGCTGCACTGTTTGAAGCCGTGATAGACATCAATGTCCTCATCAGGCCCCCGCTGCAGTGGGGAGGGTGAAACTGCGATGAAAAGGTTCTGTTTCTTTTGAAACCTGGTTGTATCCAGCTTTAATTTCTCAGTGGGGATTCCACCTAGGTTGTTTTAGCTGATGCCTTCCTCTCTGACATATGATAACTGAATTTTGCAATACTTGTGGCTGCTGATGTGAAACACTTGACTTGGGAAAACAGTGGTCAGATGCTAATCTGTGTCATCAGCTGGTGGTGTGATTCTCTTACTTCCTCTCTGAACTGCACTCTAAACTACAAGTCTCCCAGTCTTTATGCAACCCAGTTGTAGGAACATGTAAGGCAAGTTTATAGACCAGTAGTGCTTGGAGTGTCATGATGGGGGCAGCACTTTTGTCCCAGTGGAGTTGGGTTTCATGGTGACTCCACCACTTCCCTTCCCCACCAGCTATCTAATCATCCTCCTTGTGTAATGTGAGGGACTCAGATATCTTCAGGAACTGTTGCCCTGTCCTTCAGGAATGGTGCCTCTTGAAGATATGCATGTCCTCCATCTCTGGCTCAGGAGAGGGACAGCAAGAGAGAACAAGTATGGACAAGAGCAGGACAGAGACGCAGGGTTCCAAAAATAAAAAGCCTTCATCCCTAGTCTGCCTTGAATCTGCTTAGGAGCAACACATAAAGGAGTGGTGGGTCCTCCCACTGTTTCCACCTGTGAGGAGTCCTGGGGGACTTCAGAGTCACTCTGCCTCACCAGGGCAGCATTGGAGGTGATCAACCTGGAATGGCTGAATGGCCCTCAGGGAATGTGGGCATCACAGAGTCAAATTAAGGCTATGAGGAACCTAAGGCAAATAGGATTGAAAAGACAAAGCATAAACTATATATGGAAAAGAAATCATTGAAAAACAAACTTATCCAACTGGCTATTGTAGGTTTTCTGGGCTGTGTGACCATGGTCTGGTGGTTTTTGCTCTTAACATTTCACCTGCAGCTACAGCTGGCTTCTTCAGAGGCATGTCATGGTAAGATGTGTTTCTCTCTGACACAGAAAGAAACATATCTTACCATGACATGTCTCTGAAGATGCCAGTCATAGATGCAGGCAAAATGTTACCAGCAAAAAATACCAGTTCACGGCCATACAGCCCAGAAAACCCTCAACAGCCATTTCGGACTGTGAAAGCCTTTGACACAATGTATCTAAAATTAACACTGGGATTCACATAACAGAGAAAATCATTGACATAAACCAGTCACTAGACTTACAGTTGATTGACAATGAACTATGGGTGAACACACAATCAGTAACTCGAGATATTGATGGCTCAGTGTTGGACCCTCGAACTCTCTTCTACTCAGCTGGGTCATGTGACTCCCCTAGTCAAGGCTTCCTCCATCAGAAAAAGTAATTTGTCATTCCAGAAAGCTTCCTGAATCATGTAGATAAACCCTTGTTTAATATATGTTTTTTAATCCCACTGTTCCTCCAAGTGAGCACAGACTGTACATGGTTCTCTCCTCCATTTTTATCCTTAGTACAAAAAATCTTATGAGGGAGGGTAGGCTGAGGACGTATGGTACAAGGTCACCCTGTACATGTCATGGCAAGTGAAGGATTTGAATTCATACTCCTCGGTTCTAGTCCAACCTGCTGCACTGATGAGAACTGGAGGAAATCCAGGAAACTCACTCATTATCCAGGGAAGCAACTGCCCCTGCCTATCATCGTTATAAGATATCCCAAAGTCATGTACAGAGACTCTCACGAGGGATACGCTTTTGTTGTCTGCCACCACAGTCTCTGGCAAAACCAGTGAGCAGGCTTTCATAGGAAGGATGGACAAACCCAGAGTGACCCCAGAAATTTACTTTGGGCTGCTGTAATTGAGGTGTTTATCTCTAGACACAACTGTCACAGCCGCCTATTGGAGAAAGATCACAGTGAGTATCACACTCCCTCAAATGTTCCACAGTGCCAGGAGTAGTTTGGATGCTAGTCTTTTGGGAGGGGGGGGGGCTAGTATTTGAAACGATAAGTGCTTATCCACCTTTGTCTCAATATTCACGGAGATTTTTTCCCCACCTGTCCTAAAGCAATGCAAGAACCTTCCAGTTTTCCATAAAAGGGACACTGACCAGCCAGACACTGCTTAGATGCTGTCCACTCCGTTTCAGCACCCCACACACTGACACAGGGACTCGGGGAAGCCGTGTAACAATGGAGAGGGAGAATGGAGCTTACATGGTCCTTCTCTGCCGTGAGGATCCCCCCTTGCTGTTATGCTGCTGTGCATCAAGCCTTCAGTGATGGGCCAGGATGGCTAGTGATGCGATTCACAACAGCACTGAGACACTCTCTAGAAACAATTGTTTGCTCTGGGGTGCACAGGTGTGCCTTTGTGTGCCCCCTTCTGTCCCTGGCATCCCCTACCAGGTTAGCTAGGGGGAGTCGAGATGGAGTGGTCTAGGGAGTAGCTTAGGTGGCCTTTGTGTTTTGCTGTCTTTCCCTTCCAGAGTGCTGGTCTGCTGCGAGCAGAGATTTTATCAGGTGAACTTGATGCTGCTCTTGTTTAATATGAAGAATGGGAGTTGGAGCATTGCCAGCAGACCCTTGCCATCCAACCTTTCCCGTCCCAATCTCAGGCAAAAACCACAGGGAGTTCTGGGAGCAATCTCACCCACCCACCCTTCAGTATGCAGAACCAGTGGTTAAGTCTCATACACGTGCATTTTTTAAATTATAAAATGGGGATGTGTTGCTATTTTTCAGAGGACCGAATGAGGTTTTTCGTGCCATCTGCTGGGACCTGCTTGTTGTGTTTCCTGCGAAAGGGACTGCAGGAGAAGAAGAGCATGTAACATTCTCTATGTGGTGCCTTTGGCTTCCCTCCAGATGCTGAACTGCACCAGTCATACAGCTGCAACATCCTCTCCCATTTCTGACGTTGAGTTGAGTGCTGGACAGCAGCTTTTGTGCATGCAATCTTCCGAGGGCTGGGGAAACACTGGAGGAAGGCGGTCACTTACTCAAACAGAACAGCCTAAAGCGCAGCTTGGGCAGGGACCATGAGCAATGTTGGCAGCAGCTTCCTTTTCCTCAACTACTATGTGTGATGTGCTGCTACAGTCTGAGAGGCTTGCGATGGAAACAAATGTGGTCCATTCTAGGTTTGGCACACATTGGTACTCCTCCGAGCTGTGTTCAAAGCATTCAGATCTGCTTGCAACACAACCTTAGAAACACTGGAAGTCTATAAAAAAAAAGAGCAAATTGTCTGCACATCTCTATGTTTGTCCTTCTAAAACTTGGTACTTTGACTAGTTGTGATGCTTGTCTTGACTTTAGACGTATAATTAAGCAGGGCAGAAGCCAGATATGCAAAGGTGGTGACTTGCCTCTTGCTTCTGCAGCAAGGGCTTTCCATAGCCAGAATTCCAGGGGCTGATGTGGTCATGCTGCATTGTGTGCAAGCAACCCCATACTGTGCAAGATATTTGTTTCCTTTTAACTCTGGTACTGTGGTCCCTGCATGGAAGTCCCTGTAGCAATGCTGATCAAAATGATCCCATTGTGGGGCTCTCGCCAACCTTATTTCTCTGTTTCTATTGGGATAACTTCTCTCTCAATCCCGGTTTTGTCAACTAATAGGGAAATAGTGGAAAATAATGCCAAACTTTGTTGTTGATGTGCTGTTGTGGTAACCATTTGCATGTGCCATCATGCAAGCGAGTAATGGTTTATACACACAAACTTGGTTGGTGTTTTACCCTCTTATCCAAGGAGCAGAAGCCAATATGTGTCAGTATTCTTTCACCGGAGGACATTAATAGAATTGCCATGAATTGGAATCGACTTGAAGGCACTTAGCACACACACACACACAACATGTATATTCTCCTCAGCTATATAAGGCAATGTTTCCCAGGATAAATACAATTTCTACTTTTTTTTATTGATAATAGGCTACATTTTTTCCTGAAGGAGGAAATAGGCAAAACCTGTTTCTCTTTTGAACATCCATAATCTATCCAGTTTGCTTCCCCTCACTCATTTGACTTTGACTTGCTTTTGCTTGTTGTATCTATCCTTCCTTACTATTGTGCTCTCACTCCCATGGTGTGATTGTGATATTACCTCATTATTAGCATTGGTCCAATCTTCACTAGCCAAACCTGGAATCTGATCTTGCTTGCCCGCATCAGCCTGCACTCGGTTGTGTAGCCCATTTTGTCCACCGGTGCTGTCTGTGAACTCCTGCCTTTCTGCAGCGTAAATGTGATTCTCGAAAAGTGACATTGTAGTGCCACCGGCACCACATCAGCCATTAAACATGTAGAGGTTCTCATCGTTGGGATTATAATTCAAGCTCTGCATAGTTGGCAGAGCTTTCTCTATGAAGATTTGGTATTACATTGCTCTCCTGAGCTTGTGGGCTAGTGTCATAGGTGAGGTAACACTTCCTCGTGGTGGATGTATTCACTCTTTTAGTGGCATACAACACTCCACAGATCATGAAACTGTTGGTGGCTTCTTTCTTTGGCTGTGTGGTAGTCCAGAGTTTTCCAACTTTTAAGTTGTCAGGGTCTACCTCCCTAATGACTATGTTTCCCTGGGCCTTTGAAGAGCTGTAAATCATCCATTAAAGCTCCTTTTCATCTCCTGCCATGTCCATATCCTGATATCTTCTTACACCCTTTATAGGAGAAAAAAAATGTTATTAAAGGAGTCAGGTGATCATCGCCTTTAAATCCCCTAAGTGCTAAGAGTCGTGATGCTGTTTGGATCCATTTTGGCACAGGGCTCTGCAAGTATTAAAACAGTTATAAAAAGAAGGAACCGTTGTGAAGCCACTTCACAACAACCTCCCTTGCCTCACAGTGCTCTACATTCCTTCCTTTGTTTCCCTCTAAGACTAAATTCTTAATGTAAAACATAAAGCATCAGTTTTGTAGGAGGTATAGAGTGAAATGTCTCCAGTGTACGGAAGTCGTTGTTGGTTGGGAAGACCCAGTAATAGTCTTTTAATTTGGTCCCCAAGGCAAAATCTTTTCCCCAGGATCCTGCTTTGAAATGAGTTCCTTTCCAGTTCTGTTTCACAAGAACTGGTCCATTAACGCTCATTATCCCCTCATGCTGACAAGTACCTGTAAGGAAAGAAGGAGTTAATTCATTTATTTACACCATTCTATTTATTGAAACCATTCTGCTTTCTCACAGAGCTGGGGCAGAAGAAATATGGCTTTTATCCTGTGGTGGCTGTTTGAGGAACAAATTATAAAGCAAACTGAGGGAGTGGAAAATAGAGGAGGAGAGGAGTGAGTGAGTGAGTGAGTGAGTGGAGTGAGTGAGGAGGAGTGAGGAGGAGGAGGAGTGAGGAGGAGTGGAGTGGGAGGAGCGGGGAGGAGTGAGTGGAGCGAGTGAGTGAGTGAGTGGTAAATAGATTTAGATAGGTCTCTGACTTTTCCAGCCTTAGAAAATTCCAAATAGGTAGTCCCTCTTATCTTGCTAAACTCTCCCAGCTAAAGATCTTCAGACACAAGAAAGCATTTACCCTTACCAGATGTAAAGTTGACCATTCAGTAGTCCTGGATGGGCGATACAAAAAGGTCCCCTTTGGCAAATTCAATTTGTATCTTTGTGGATTCAGGTAGGACGTAAAACCATGGAACATGTTTTCCTGCACTGCCGTTTATATCAAGAGGCCTGCTATAAGTTCATTTCTCCCTTGCTAAGTATATACCTTGGCTGTTCAGGCTCAGCATACCAATATATTAAAATGTTACTTATAGATTAAGATCAACAGGTGACAGCAGAAACGGCAACATTTTGTGTAGCGGCTTGCAGACTTTGTCAGATTCTGTTGGGTAAATTTGTATGCTACTAATGTAGAATTTAATGTTTTAGTATTAATATTATTAATTTTATAAGGATTTAATGTAAATTTTCAGCCTGGGTGTTAATATTAAGGGTTTTGCTGGCAGGATCTTGCAAAGAATTGTGCTAGTCTAAGACTGTACTAATAAAGATTTGATTCAATCTGAAACCATTGTATTCTGTTTTCTCACAGACCCGGGGGAGAAGACATATGGCTATCATCTTGTGATGGGTATTTGAGGAATTCCTGAGCTTTATTTGGCTATCCCTTAGTGTGCCATTCATATTAATCTTGAAGGCCTCTTTAGAGAAATTTAGAGCTATCCAATTGCTTTTATAGGAGCCATGTGGTGTAGTGGTTAAGTGCTTGCACTGCCACTCACATGGTCAGGAGTTCGAGCCCGCTGTGGGTCAGATATCCTGGCAGCTGGCTCATGGTCAACTCAGCCATCCATCCATCTCTTTGGTCGGTAAAATGAGTACCTAGCTAGGGGTAAAGAATAGGCTGGGGGGAAAGCAATGGCAAACTACCCCACAAAATGTATTTTGCCTAAGTGAAATCACTGCTTGCAGTGGTACCTATGAAATCACGGCTTGCAGTGGTACCCCAGGGTCGAACACGACAGAAGGGGAAACTTTACCTTTAATTGCTTTTATAGCGGGGACTCATTGTTATCAGCAGATGGTTTTACAAGAAGGGGATTGCAAGTTTGCATGTTTGCTTCCAGCTCTGGAGTGTCTCCTTCCTGCTGCCAGTTGTGGCTCATCCCTCTACTACCCTGGGCTGCCAGCTCCAGGTTGAGAAATATCAGGAGATTCAAAGCCAGTTTGTAGAGGGCGGGGCTTGGGGAGTGGCTTCAAGGAGGTTCAATTACATAAAAGCCACCTTTTTAAATGGCCATTTGCTCCAAGTGAACAGATCCCTGTCATCTGGGGATCATCTGTAACCACAGGAGATGTCCAGCTACTATCTGGTGGTTCACAACCCTACTATAAGCACTGCTGCTCCACCTGACCTCCCCCACCAACTCTGTATCACTTCCTTACCTCCACCTCCTGCTGCCTTCTCTCTCTTCCGTTGACCTCCTGGCTGTTGCCGGTTTCGGCATTCCATTTTGAGTTGCTACTGTAAGTCAAAATGCCACTCAGTCTAGCAGTTTCCCTTTTGTGGGTATGTTTTGGTGTGTGAAACTTCCAACAAGACTCTTTCTCATGAAAGCCAGGATTTTTCTAGTAAAACCGAGTTCCACCTCCATGCTTGTAGAGCTCCCTAAGCATCACAAGCTTCTCACTGGCTGGCTTCATATCTCAATTTGTCTAACTGCATGAGGGGCCAAGTCTTTTCTATTCCATAAAGAAATTCAATAATCATTTAGCTTGAAGTCCTCCCTTCTTTTCCCAATTTAAGTTATCATTGTCCTTCTTTGTTCCACATGTGGCTTCCCAAAGCCATTCAATGGAAGCTGCCCCTCCTGTGCCCGCGGCACTGAAGACTGCAGAGAGTTCTGTTGCTGTGTTTTGTTGTGTGTGAGATGGGGCATTTGCTGCAAAGGGAATGTCATTACAGGCCACATTCCATGACAATCAATGGAAAAAAGAGGTTTTACATGAGAAATCCTTTTCGTGACTGGACTCTCTGCCAGTGTGGGACAAGGAACTTGGATCCCAAGTGGAGAACAAGTTGGGCTGTAGGCTTTGGGAAGTAAGCACATGGGCTCCTCTTCAAACAACAACTCTTCACATTCCAGATCACTGGGGAGGGAGGAATGGGGAAGCCCAGGGTAGTTCCTGCCTACCAGAACAGCCACAAGACCTGACAAGACAGGAAGAAATTGCTCCTCAGTTCTCTGCTGAGGAACTGCTACCTTTCAATAGTCAAGAAAGGAAAGCCCTCCCGAGTTCCTGCCAGCCTGGCCAGGCCCCAGTCAGACCCTCCCATCTAAAAAACAACCCCTCTAGGCCACAGCATGAGCTCCTATCCCCATTCCTTAGCTTCTCCCCTCCTCTGCTTTCCTAGAGCTGTGTAGTGGGGGGGTGGAGGGGGGCGGCTTGGGACTATTGCCTGCCTCCAGTGCTCTTCAGAAGGCTTTGGGATGGAAGTGTGTGAAACGATCCAATCAGAATTGAGAAAAAAGACTATGAAAATGCTGAGGTCTGCAGTCTAAAACCTACATGTCTTTTGTAAACTTTCCTTCATTGTTTTGGACGTCTGATTTGTGGTTTTATTTTTGTGTGTTTGTTGCATATAGAGGGAATGTACACAAGGACAGCAATAATGTGGTGAAATATTAGCATAATCAGCAGGCTTTGAGTAATTCATTAAAAATAATTGTGTATCCTATGCCTTTCATGAAGTTCACTACATCTTTTTCCCCTGGGTTAAAAAATTTCCTCTAACATAGAAAAAATTAAAATCAACTTGTGATGTCAAATCAGCAGTAGAGTGCAACCAGAAACTTGAAGGCCTTTTAAAAAAGGTATCTACACACTTTCTAAATTTCTTTAACACTGGGACCCAGGGCTAATTCTGAGCAGACCCATGCCTTCAAAATCAAAGGCAATGTTTCGGCTTCTAATCCAAATGAACAGATATGAATCATGTAAGAACAAGTCCCCTAGCAGTGTCAAGTGAGATCTAGATGAACAGTTCCCTGACATAGATCACAAACGAGCACGCTTTTTAAAGCTGCATTCCAGAGTGTCTGGAATGTGATCATCAATTAGCTCCTTTCCCATTCCTTATCTCCTCTCCTCCCCTGCTTTCCTAGAGCTGTGTAGCAGGTGGGGGTGAGGCTGAATCCCATTGGATTGAGATGTTTTGTTATTTTTATTGGGCTCAGCCTCCCGTGCAATTTTGGAAGGCTTTGGAATAGAATGGGGGAATGAGCCAGTCAGAAAGACAAAAAAAGACAACTATGACATCAGAGGTGGCGCTACCAGGGGGTGGGGGTGCGCATTGCATTGGGCGCACACCTGGGGGGGCAGAAAATCACCCCTGGCACCTCTTGCCCTCACACACACTCCATTTTGTTCAGTTTAAGGTGCAGGCTGGAAAAGCGGCCTGTTCACTTGAGGTTGAAAATGGCCTGATGGGAACTACACTTCCCATGAGACCTTGCGAGCCCAAAGGTCTCCTGGGAAGTGTAGTTCCCACCAGGCCATTTTCAGCTTCAAGTGAACAGGCTGCTTTTCCAGCCTGCACTTTCAGGCTGAACTAAGGTAAGTGTGTGGGGGGCACAGCGGGGGGGGGGGGGAATGCAGTGTGCGCACCGGGCACAGTATGGCCCAGCTATGCCTCTGTATGACAGGCCTGAGAACTCCAACCGGCATGGTATCAAAGGTTTTGAAATTGTCTCCCAGTCCAGCCAATTGAGATAGGAGCATTAATGCACTAGAAACCCAGTATCACTCTCCCTCCCCTCCTCAAAAGAACCTCACACTTTTTTTCTTATTTTACCCTTAGGATTCCCCCAAATATTTGGGTGTGTGTGTGTTAATGAGTCAAACTGAGTACCAAATGAATGCCAACCACATGCCAGACTCAGGCCAATTTTGAAGCCCTCATTACAGGAGAGGACGCTTGGAGATTATTTGAGTGGATAAAGCTGAAAACTGACCATTTACAAAGGGGATATAGTTGGACCATTTTTAGGAGAGCCAATTCAAGTGTTTCCTGCTTAGTCCAGTATTTCACACTATAGAGCAGGAAGGCTAAGTGATCTTGGTGCCAACTAGGAAGACTAAAGCCCCCCTTTCTTCTATTGGTAGAAGAAGGGGTTTTTCTTAAGAAATTCAATCCCAGACATGCTCAAAGGATCCCAAATACATTTACAAAACAGGAAATAAATTTTTGCAAAAAGATCTTTGGGGGATGTATACCTTTTCTTTCAGGACATAAGTATGTTGAATACAATTAATTTTAAGCACATTGATTGTATCCCAGACACTCATAGTTAAAGGTCCATCTATTTAAGCTTTGGGAAGGTTGCTCCAGAATCTGCTTGATATTTACTTGAACTGAGGAATGGAACTCTCAGAACAAGCCATCCTAGTTGTGTGAACAGGAAGGAAGGAAGGAACGAAGAAAGGAGAGAGAGAAAATCAGAACAGACAGACACAGACAGACAGACAGACAGACAGACAGACAGACAGACAGACAGACAGACAGACAGACAGACAGAAAGAAAGAAAGAAAGAAAGAAAGAAAGAAAGAAAGAAAGAAAGAAAGAAAGAAAGAAAGAAAGAAAGAAAGAAAGAAAGAAAGAAAGAAAGAGGAGCTCTGCATGAAAAGGTGGGCAACAGCCAGGCACCCCCACAAAGTGCCCTTCTGGATGGGGGGTGTCTCTGCCCCCTCTCCCTTATGACTTGCCCCTCCTCAACTGGAAGAGGTGGGGATCCCTGGGTGATTTCCTCTCTGGAGAAGGAAGCTGCAGAAGGAGTCACACCCTTCACTACCCCCTCGTTTGCCTGCATGCAGTGCAGCTTCTTGGGGCAGACGGGCTCTTGTGCTGGCTGCTTTACAAAGGCTTCTGCCCTCTGGCTTGGGATAAGCAGCAATCTGGCACAGACCCCAAGTCCTCACTCCCTGAGGGGGGGAGGGAGGAGCTACTGGCCTAATACACTTCCCGGGGCTTGAGCCCCCCCCCCCCCGACTCCCCCTCACAACACCTATGCTCTGATGGGTGCTACAAGCAAGAGGAAAACTACCTAAATGGGAAGTATTAGTAAGCAGGGGGGCAGTCTTAGCCATGGGGCAATCAGGGCAGTAGCCCTGTGCCCTGCACTGTTGGGGTCCCTAACCATGAGCTTAGGAATGGGCAGCAGTGGCTGAGAGGAAAGATCCCTGAGCAAGAGCGGCCAATACAGGGGCCTCCTCTGTCCGTGGCCTTCCTCCATCCAACTTGCAGGTCCCTGCAAAATTTGAAGAAGTCACAAGAATGGTGCTCATCGACTTCACTTGCTCTGTAGCTCCTCTTGCATCTCTACCCTTCTTTCCCATATCACTCAAATGATGCCAGGAGCACAAGACAGGTGCACACTTCACTCCTCTCCTCTCACTCTATCATTCCCGAGAGAGAGAGAGAGAGAGAGAGAGAGAGAGAGAGAGAGAGAGAGAGACTCTTGCACACTTTGCCATTGGCAAATATGAAGTGTCATGCAGCCAGCCAGTGCACCAGACTATCTCACTTCTCCCCACCCCAAATTTGATCTGCAGCATAGCTACTGCCCTGGCTGCTACACAACCTCTTGAGTTGCAATTACAGCAGCTGACTCTGGTTAGCAATGAACTATATTGTTTAGCAACCAGGGCCCTTCCTCTAACCACCATCCCTCACTCTCATTGCCGCTTGTGATGGTGGCAGCTTCTGCCCTGAAGTCAAATCCCCCGCTCAGGCAATAAAACCCTTGTGAGGTTCAAAGGATTTTATTGAAAACAAGTCAGGAACAGAAGAAAGACAGTTGTGGTGAAAGTATGCCAGAACAGTTGATAATATGGATAGCACAATCCCAACCCCCACATGGGAACAACAGAGTTAGTAGTGTCTAGCCTGGAGGTTCATCTCAGCCGCAAACCTGAAGGACAGAACAAGAAGATAACCAGGCACCTGCAAAAGCGAAAGCGCTCCCAGAGAATTCTCCCCTCCCAAATATGACAACTTGGCACCAACCAACCAACCAACTGAAGGGGCCAGGCAGGCGAGATTGATTGAGAGGCATGTAGTCTGACCTTCATGTCTTTTGCCTCTCAGGCTAGATTTCTGACATTTAAACATTCAAGGCTGAGTTCCCAATACAAAAAAATTCCTTTATTTATCCTCCGTTTCTTAACCCATTATGTTGACCTCTAAACTTTTTTTCTGCATTTTTCTGAGCTTACTAAAAGTTTGCTTGACCCCTACTCCTGAGCAAAGTTTTGAATTTCCCCCCCACCCCTAAGACTTTTAGGAATTTTAGTGCATGTTAGAGATCTGGGTACAAATTCCTCCCATCTCAAACTATGAAGGCCTCTGAGTAACCTGGTGTTAATCTCCCTCCCCGTCTTGCTGCCCAATTTCCCCCTTCTTTGGGCTCAGCTTGTTTTGCAATCATGTGGCGCCCAAGGAAATTGCCCCCATATAAATTTCTGCTAGGGAAAATAGCATGGGAGTGAAGCAGAAACCCCTTTTCCTCCTTGTATCACTCCAGGTCACACCAGAGCAATTTTTAAGGCGAGTTCCACCAATTAACATGTAACTGCAAGTGTGTTTGGGGAATCCCTGACCAAACTCACATCATATGTTATACATAACTAGGCCTTTATAAAGTCCACAGTCAGTGGATCACTAGCAGTAGCAACAGAAGTGGTGGTGGTGGTGGTGGTGGTGGTGGTGGAGGAGGAGGAGGAGGAGGAAAGTGCTGCCAGAGTGACTTGTGGCAACCGCATGGCTGCCAGAGCTGACTCGTGGCAACCGATTTTCCGCCCCCCACATGACCCCCAATGGCATCTGCCCAGGGCGCCTGTCCCCATCCAGCCTTATGGTAGCTACATCACTGGCTGCCTCTTTAGTAGGCTAACCCAGAAGGCCTCAATTCACCTCCCTGCTAGTAAACAGAAGGACTGCTGGACCTGTGCAAACTTTTTGAAAATAGGCCAGGACAATCCTGAGGCTAATGGACAAGAAACAGCTTTAGCTAAGAATTGTTGTGTTTCTTTTTTTCCAAGTCAAGCCATCTGCCCTGAAGTTCAATGTTAATTAATGAACGATTAAATTATAGGAAACTGAGTGTTTGTTGCTGCTCCACTATACAACCCTCTTGATGTTTTTTCTTCTTCCTGCCAGCTTGAACGGACTCTCACTCTCCAAGTATGTGAAAGATGAAACATGGATGCTGTTGAATTAGGACCAGTCCTGTAGAAATGAGGGTCAGATGGTAGCAGATGGGGTCTGCAAAAGCCTGGGGCTTGCTCAAACACACTAAGGTGCTCCATCCTAACTCAAAATTCTATATATTTATTTATTTAATACCATTTTTTAAAAAAAAACCTAATCTAATAACACAGGTTTTAACTTATCTATTTTTAAATGAAGAGCCCTAACTCTGGTGCTAGTTTTTGCTACCAAGTGATCTACTGAAGCTTGGGGAGAGTCCATTCTGGCTCCAAATACAGCCATTGCTGCTGCTGGCTTCATACCTGTCTCGGATTGCCAGGCAGTGTTTGGCAACCAATGGAAGGGTTGCAGATGGGGGAATGGGGGGTGCAGCACTGGCCGTGGTATTGCATCACTTCCAGTAAAAACCTAGAAATGACTGAGGGTAACTCTAAGAATTGCTGGAAACGCTATAGTTTTACCACAGAGTTTCCTGTGATCCTTAGAGCTACGTTATGCCACTTTCATATATTCCTGGATGTGCCACAGTACTGCATGGGACGCAGCAGTGGCGTAGTATTTAAGAGCAGGTGCACTCTAATCTGGAGAACAGGTTTGATTCCCTGCTCTGCCACTTGATCTGTGAAGGCTTATCTGAGGAACTAGATTAGCCTGTGCACTCCAACACACACCAGCGGGGTGACCTTGGGCAAGTCACAGCTCTTCGGATCTCTCTCAGCTCCACCCACCTCACAGGGTGTTTGCTGTGATGGGGGAAGGGAAAGGAGATTGTAAAACTCTAAGAATTAGAGTTACCCTCGGTCATTCTAGGTTTTTACCTTTGAGTCTCCTTACAGGAGAGAAAGGGGGTATAAATCCAAACTCCTCCTCCCCCTCCTCCTCCCCCTCCTCCTCCTCCTCTTCTTTTCTCCACCGAACAGCAGTGGGCAGAGACTTTTCTGGGGGAAATGGTGCCTGAGGCAACAACTGCCTTGGGTGCCCCCCACCCCACTTATCTCAGCGGTGAGGTAAGTGGGGGGGGGGCTGTCACCAGCGGGCAGCTCAGGAGGCCAGTGCTCGGTGCCTGAGCCACCCACTGCTGACCCACAGCCACAGGCTGGCTCCTTCCCTCCTTCCTGCAGCCACAGCTCAGCACCAAGGCGAGTGGCCCCTCAGCACCAAGCAGCTCAGCACCAAGGCAAGCAGCCCCTCAGCGCTGAGCAGCTCAGCACCGAGGTGATACCCAGTGGCCAGCAGGAGCCGGGGGCCCACTGAGGGCTTGGGAGCCCTATACCTACCCCCTCAGTTATTTTGATTTTATTTATTTATAACTTAAATTTGGTAGACCACCCACCCCTGAAAGGCTCTAGGCAGTGTTAGCAGCTTAGCAGACTATTCTAAGCAGTTTATTTAAATAGGCTTAAACTCCTTGACACAGTTTGAATCAGAAGGCGGGAAAAGGACACTCTGTCATGGCCAATTAGAGCCAGTCTGAAAAATTCCTGCTTATTTTATTTTATTTTTATTTCTTCGATTTTTATACCGCCCGATCCCCAAAGGGCTCTGAAGCAGCCAGCTAATCCAACACTGCATAAAATCCCATACACACACGGTAACATTCAAATAAATCCACACATTCTGTCTGAATATCATGATATTTCACATTTGTTTCTTGTCTATTACAGGCAACTCTTGCTTTTATTGCTTCAGCCCAGCAATCAGTATGCAGATGACACCCAGCTCGATGTACCTGCATCCAAATCTCCAAGTAATGTGGTAGAGGTCCTAAACCATTGCCTGGCTGCTGTGATAAATTGATTTAAGAGCGAACAAACTAAAAAAAACAACAACCTTGAAAAGACAGAGGCAATGTTGATTGGGAAGGCAAGTTAATCAAAAGTATTATATTATATTATAATTCATATATTATAACAATTCAGTGTTTCATGGTACTATGAATCTGAGTAGTCTTTATTTATAGCCTATGTATCTCACTGAATCAGTGTTTAGATATTTGTTACTCAAACAAAGAGATCTGTGTTTTATACATGTCTATATTTATAAATAAATAAATGAAAAATAATTGACCATTAATTGGAAGTAATATATTGTTGTGCAAATGTGACTAGTTTATTGGATCACCACAAGTAAATTGACATTGAATATTCTGGTCTTTACTAGTGACTTTTGCTTCCATTCTTCCTGTTCTTCCCATTTTGCTTCCATTCTTCCTGTTCTTCCCATTTTGCTTCCATTCTTCCTGTTCTGTATCTAGGTTGGGTAATAAAGTTACTTGCTGGTTGTTCTGTCTCCCTTCCAGCCTTTCTCTTTTTGCCTGACAGGTTGGGAACTGTGTATACAACGAACTGGGAACTGTTTATACAACAGACTTAATCCCTTTTAGTAAAACTTATGTTCTAGTTCTACAGATATGGAGGATGATTTGGGTGACACTTGGGGGAACAGAATGCTGACCCCCACCCTAGGAGTGAGCATCCAGATCCACCCCCTGAGCACGAGAGACCCAACAACCAGTTCCCCCAGGGCAGGAGCAAGTCTAAACACTCCCACTTTAGGGAAACATCCCACTGTGCCCCTGCCAGGGTATAAGAATGAACTTATGAGAGGCAGAATCAGAACATAAAGTTCTGATCCTGCTTCCATATTTCTCTGTTGCATCCCTCTAGCTACAGTTTAGGTCACAAGCCCCTGGGAAAATGTCTAGTTGAGTGGATATCAAAACACTGCCTCTCTTGTCTTCCCCTTTCCCAGGATGGGAAGTTTTCAAGTTATATTCCAGTGGCTTGGCAGTAGAGCTATTTATAGCAGTGGTTCTCCACCTGTGGGTCGGGGCCCCTTTGGGGGTCACCAACCCTTTCACAGGGGTCGCTTAAGACTCTCTACATCAGTGTTCTCCATCTGTAAAATGGATAAATGTTAGGGTTGGGGGTCACCACAACATGAGGAACTGTATTAAAGGGTCACAGCATTAAGAAGGTTGAGAACCACTGATTTATAGCATCCCAAGGGTTTACTTTTCAGTTAACTGAAATTCTCTTCCTGGGATGGGGGAGGTCAGAAAGGCAGTGTTATGATGCCCTCCCCCCAGGATGGGAAACTCCTCAAGAAATATTAGAGGATTAAGGAATATGTACAAGGATATGGCATAATGCAGATAGCTTCTGAAATCCCCAATGTTCATTTAACTTCTGCATGCGCACATTATCAAGGGCGACATTGCCATATACAGGGTAGCCAAATGAATGGACATGCATGGCCAGTACTTTGTTGATCACACTGACATAGCCATGGCCACGATAATCTGGAAGGGTATAGCCATGTGCCAATGCACCAAAAGAATCAAAGAGGTTCCAGCTGATCAGGAGTCCATTGCTGTCCAGGATGCATCTGTTGGGGAAGGAACGCACCAAAGTGGCCAGGTACCCACGACTGTGTTCACTGCCCCCATAGGCCCACGTTTCATTCAGCAAGTCTACATGGGATCTATTCAAAGTAGAAAGTCTCACGCTGGGATCTAATCTGGAAGTAAAGAGAGGCAAAAAACCCCACAAACAAATCACTATTAATCCAATGAAGAAAGAGTTAAATATAATAATGTGACTTTGAGGGTCAGACAAAAAGTCCATTTAGTCTAGCACAGGCTGTTATACTCAGAAACTCACAAACAGGCATGATGATGAAGACCATCTTCTGTCACTCCCCCCACCCCCCAAATCTGGTAATTAAAGATATTCTGTATGTGTCTGTGAACATTCCATTCATGGTTCTTACAGTGTTAATAATAATATCCGAAAACACTGGGGCAGTATTTGAAACATCTTCAAATTGACAAAATTAACATCTGTCAGATTCAGAAGGCAGCCCTGCTGAGATCCGCACGAATACTACTCCAATACATTACAACTTCCTAGGCTTCTGGGTGAGGCTCAAATTGTAATGAAAGGCCAACAACCAGCTAAAGATCTGGCAGCTGTAAAATCAAACAACAACAACAACAACAATAATAATCATCCCCTCATGGGCACCCCTTTGTTGTCGGGAAAGGGCTTGCGTGCTTCGATAACATTGAGAGTTATGCTGGAGTTATACTTAAGGTGACCAGATTTTAACATTGGTAAAGTGGGACGCCATTGACCGGGGGGGGGGGGGGTGGGGAAAGAGCACAGGGCGGGAAACAGGGGGGGGCCCCAGAGCAGGCAGGTGCCGCGAGAAAGCAGGAGGCTTAAGCCACACTGCCAGAGGCTTAGCTGGGGTAAAAAAATTGGAGCCTGGGGCAAAATATAAGTGTCCCTACTCGCAACCGCCTCTCCTCCACCATGACAAAAAAAAAAGTTTTTTTGCAACCAGGTCATCTCAAAGTGCGGCCACTTCACATTATAGAACATGCCCAAACTTCACAAATCTGGGTAAAAACCAGATGCAGATGATTTTAAACAGATCATCAGTGAATTCATATGGATTTTGGCTACACTGGAAATGAAATGAAAGTTCACCATAAAATTATAGAACATGTCTTATTCTGCAGGAAGTACCAAAACAATCACGCAGATCCCATGCTCTGTGGTGCTGCAGTGGCACAAAACCTGCATTTTGAAAATATCATGGATCCTCGATGATTTTTTTGCACTTCAAATCATCCCAAAATCTACCCAGAACATCACAACTCCAGCTCATTAGCCACATGTCACAACAATCACACAGTCCACGCTTTCATGGTGCCGTGAGTGGTGCAAAACCTACTTGAAAAACATGGGATCCCTCATTATTCTTCCACTTGGTCACCCCAAAATCACTAGAACATCAAGCTGCAGCTCATACCTCCTAGATAATGCAGTCTGAAACATAATAATCCTTGCATGCCATGCCTCCATGGCACCATGGTAGGTCTACAAAAGTCAGATCCTCAAGTGGACTCTCAGGATTTTTTTGGGTACTGGGTAACCCTCTAAATTCACCTCTTCACATCACACATTATGTTCATATGCACAGACTACCTCCCCCCCCCCCCCCCCCCAAATATGGATCCTATGCTTTGGTGCCACTTTCACAGTACAAAAAATGGGAGTTCCAAATTACAGATCCCTCACCATTTTTTCTTCTGCCAGATCATAGCAAAATCTCCCTCCCCATGGCTAAATTCAGGATAGAAAGTTTTGGCAATAGGAACTCCAGGCACTGGCACAAACTCTGCCCCTCCCATCCCCATGGCACCAGGGCAGAAAGTTTTGCCAGCAGAAACCAGGCAGACTGGCCACAACTCTGGCCCTCTCCCATCCCCACACGGCACCAGGGCAGAAAAGTTTTGCCAGCAGAAACCAGGCATCGGGGCAAACTCTGCCCTCCCATCCCCACATGGCACCAGTGCAGAAAGTTTTGCCAGCAGAAACCGGTGTACCGGCCAAACTCCTGCCCTCCCATCCCCACATGGGCACCAGTGCAGAAAGTTTTGCCAGCAGAAACTTTCAGGCATGGGGCCAATCCAGCCCTCTCCGTCCCTCATGCCACCATTAAGGCAGAAAGCCTTTTGCCAGCAGAAACCAGGGTAATGGGCAAACTGTGCCCCTCTCAATCCCCATGCCACCAGGGCAGAAGTTAGTTTTACCACTAGCAGAAATCCAGGCATTGGGCAAATCCGTGCCCTCTCCATCCCCATGCCAATCAGCGAGAACGCTTAACAAAAACCTTCCAGTCACTCTCTACTTTTTTAATAGCCAGGGAGGAACAAGCTCAATAATCTCCTGGTGTTTCTGCCATGACCCTCTCTCCTTTTCCTACTATGGGCGCTTTCCCCAGCGGCCGGCTGCAGGGCCGAAAGCCCGTCTTCGCCTCGCTTCCTCTGCAAGCAGTAGGGTGGGCACATCCTCGCCTGCGGGTAGCCAGGGGCCGCTGGCTTTGCCTCCTGCCCGCCTTTGATGGTTGCGTAGTGAGGCGGCGGTTTCCCAGCGGCCGGCCAGGCCAAGCCGCCAGATCATCTTCGCCCACTCTGCAAGCAGCAGGGCGGAGGTAGGCATCCTTTGCCCGCTGGTTGGCCATTGTGGCCGCTGGCTTTTGTTTTCCTGCGCCAGCCTCGCTGGTTATGGTATGGGTGCTTTCACCAGCCGTTGCCAGGCCGAAGCTGCCGGTTCCGCCCTTTGCCCTCGGGCCTCTGTAAGCAAAGCAGGGCGGGCGCTTCCCTCGCCCGCAGCCGTCCTGGCCGCGCTGCGGGCCCAGCATCCTGCCCGCCTCGCTGGTTGCGAGGCGGGCGCTTTCCCGGCGGCTACTTCCTTGGATGGCCTCTTATATAACACGAGCCCCTGCTACATACTAACTTCCCATGGAGTGGGAGGGGATTTAATCATTAACAATTGCGACATGCTGGGTCAGTTGAAGTTGAAGTTAATCATTAACCGGCAGTTTGCAGAACTAAGGAAGATTCATCAAAGGAGTTGAAGTTAATCTTTAACAACCGGTTCCCCGAACGGAAGAAAATCGGGACTTTTCTAAAACCCCTCGGGACGAGGGACTAATTGTTAAAAAGCGTGAACGTCCCGCTGAAAACGGGACGGATGGTCACACTAGTTATACTACGAGAATCGTCTCCCAAGCCAGATAGGTCTCAACTGAGAAACCAGACTAAGAGCATACACCAACCCATACAATATGGTGAAACAAATAAGAAATAATTCCATACCACATCGGTCGTCATGTGAGTTAACAAGGGCCATGTTGCATGCTGGAGTTCCTGGGCATGCATCAACAAGTGGGCTATGAGCGGACCAACCATCAAAAAGAAAGAATTATAGTGCACAAGAAAATCATGCCATCATAGCCTGTTACAACAACTCAGAGCCAGAAAAAAGAGGGTACTCTAAGTGAATGGACGAACTGTGAAAACAATACCCAAATTCAAATATCACTGAGCAAAGACTGGCTGATCAAAGGCGATTCATCATCTATATATATAAAAAGCTAACAGTGTATTTGTTGATGACAGTATACCTCAGTAACTGCTGGGCCAATTCCTCTGAAAATTCCCAGCCACTATAGTCAGCCAGGCAAGAATGTTTTCAGGTGGTCACATACCTGAAATTTCACACCTGGCCCAGGTAAAATGCCTTTTTCCTGGTGCTCCCTGGTGAAGGACATGCAGCTGCCTGTGTGTAACTGTCACTTTTAGAATGTTCAGGCTGCTTAGAATGTTCACTCAGACGGCCAAATATGAGCAGTGGAAACAGTACATAGGCAGTAACTCGAGTGGAAGTGAAACACATTACACACACACACACACACACACACACACACACACATATGAGGGAGAGGGAAGGGAGGGAGAGGGAGAGGGAGGGGTGGCATGTAAGGGAAGAGAGGAAGGGAGAGGAAAGGGACGGAGGGGGAGGCATGCAAGGGAAGAGAAGTGAGAGAGGGGAGACATTGAGGGGTGGCATGCAAGGGAGGGGGATAAGCAGGGGCCCAAAGCATCTCGATATGACCCACCCACCCCTAGCAGAGGAAAAGGGAAGGGGAGGAGGGGGAGGGGGGGCATGCAAGGGAAGAGAGTGAGGGGCATTACATGCAAGGGACGGTAGGGAGGGGCCAGGCACCCCTTGATTCGGGCTGGAATACCGTGGTTAAGCGAAAGTTAAGGAAACCAGGCACGCATTACTCAAGAGTAAGCTTGGTACAGCAACTGTGACATACTTTGAATGGCTGCGTCGTGCCCCTCGGAGGGTTTCCTCAGAAGCGACACCCATTGCCACCAACCAAACTTACTCCCAGGTAAAGGATCATGACCAGCCAGCGTAGATGTGTGGGAGGGGTGCCTTTCCATTCCCCCTCCCAAAGGAATGCGGGCACACACATCAATGACATCGCACAGTATCAGGCTGCGTGTTTGCATGAGCACGTACTGCTGGCCTCTGCAATTGATTTGCTGCTACTGTTCCTTTTCCATGTCACCACAATAAGCCACAGCAACGCGTGGCTGGGCCCCGCTAGCATGGGATAAAGTGTTTACAGAGATAAAATTGGAAGAAATCCAGAAAAACTGTGAAAAGAAATCAACTGTAACAACAGAAGAAAGAACAGTACATGCTCCAGAAACACCAGGAGATATAATAGTAGAACAGTGGTGCCAGAGGTGGCACTCAGAACCCTTACTGTGGGCACGCGCAAACAGAGTCGCCCTCACCCCTCCACACATACATCTAGGCTGGCCTAGGCATCTGGGCTCAATTATTAGCATTAAACCTAAGACCTAGTTTTGGGGAAGCAGCGTAGGTAACTCTGTTAAGCGCTGTTAAACCTGACTGATTTTTCTGCAAAGAACTAAAGCGCAATCCTTTACCTGGGAGTAAGCTCAGTTGCTGGCAATGGGGCTTGCTTCTGAGTAAACCCTCCTAGGGTCGTGATTCACCCGTTGGAAGAATTGCACGGTTGCTTCAAAGCAAAGCCACCGACTGCCACCAAGCTTACTCCCAAGTAACGCATGCCTCGGAGCCAACCGTTTTTCTAAACTAAAACCTCAGTATTCAGGTTAAATTGCAGTGTTGGCACTTTGTGATAAATAAGTGGGTTTGGGGCACTTGGTCTCAAAAAGGTTCGCCATCACTGTAGTAGAACTATGTAGAAAATGTAGAAAATGCTAGCACAGGAGAGGGAATAATAGTGCAACCACCAGAGAAGGTCCCCATGGAAACAACTGATGAACTGACTGAAAGACAAAAAGAACTAAGGGAAAAGATCAAGTATGTGCAATCAAATGAGGAAAGACAATGGCTGCCAGCATTGAAAGTGGTGCCCCCAAAAGACTTGGCACCCATAATGAGGGATGTGAACAAGGCACTGATGACAATTGAAACAACTTCCATCAAACAAACCAATCAGCTCATGTACAGTATGGCTGTAGTGGTCACATGAGAACTGGGCAATGAAACACCTAAACCCAAGATAAATCCAACATTAAAACCAAAGTGGAAAATTCCACTGGAACAGAAGATCAAAAAACTAAGCTCAGATGCCAGTAACCTGAAAAATATGAAGGAACAAAAATTAAAGAATGGCAAGATCATAAAAGAACTAATTAGAAGGTACTGGCTAGACACTAGAACAATTGAAGAAGTGCTGAAGATCACCAAACAACAAATAATGACCACAGCAAGAAAAATTGAAAGACACAAAGCAAGAATCATCCAGTACAGACAAAATCAGCAATTTCGATCAGACCAAAGATGTTTCTACCAAAGCCTCAACACAAATAGCATTGTTGAGAGCAAAAAAACTGGAGAAAAATGTAACACTTCAGTTTTGGAAAGATCTGTTTGCACCCGACAATGGCCAAGCAATTCAGTGAAACCATGCAAAATGGTGGGAAGACATACTTGATTCAGAAAAATCTGGCCAAAGGGATAGCACCAGGAATCTACAGGTCAATAACATGTTCGCCTACCATGTTCAAAATGCTCACCAGTGTAATAGTGAATAACATCATGAACTACTTGGAAGAGAATAACATCCTGCTGGTGGAGCAAAAACGGAACAAACGGAGGAGCAAGGGTAGAAATGATCAACTCCTGATAGACAAAATGGTAATGGAGAACTGCAAGAATCGAAAAACAAATTTGCATGTGTTCGATTACAAGAAGGCATTCGGCTCGCTGCCCCATAATTGGATCATGAAATGCTTGGAAATAATTGGTGTCAGCAAAACATGCAAGTATTTGTTGAAAAAGCGAAGAGGCAGTGGAGAACTGAATGGACAGTTGGAAATATAAACTATGGAACAGTCAACATCAAAGTGATTCACTATCATCCTTATTGTTTATCATCACCACGATCCCACTGTGATTTTAAAGAAAACAAAGTTGGGATTTCAAATGGCCAAAGACTCATTAAAAAATCTCACATCTGCTATATGTGGATGATTTGAAGCCCTACGGGAAATGAGACACAGAAATCCAGTCACTAGTGTCCACAGTCCAAATATTCAGTACACACATTTTGATAGAGTTTGGCCTGGAAAAGTGCAGCACTGTGGGGATAAAGAGGGGCAAGATCACTGAGAATGACAGCATAGAAATGCCGGATGACCAACTAATCAAGTGCAACCAAAAGGAAGCCTACAAATACCTGGGCATTTTGCAGCTAGATAACATCAAGCACGGGCAAGTGAAGACTGTGATCAGCAGAGAATACACCCAGAGGGTCAGGAAAATGTTGAAATCCAAATTAAATGATGTAAATACCATCAAGACCATCAACACCTAGGCCATACCCGTCATCAGGTACGCTGCCAGAATCATAAACTGGGCACAGGCTGATTTGGATGCATTGGATAGAAAACCATGGAAACTTATGGCAATGCATTATGCCTTGCACCTACGTAGTGATACTGATAGACTATACCTTCCCCAGAGATCTGGTGGCAGAGGGTTATTGCAAGTAAAGCAAGCAGAGCAGGAGGAGAAACATGCGCTGGCCGATTATGTGAAATGAAATGAAAATCAAAAGCAGGCACTGACTGAAGTGAAGAACAGGCTTTTACTGAAAGTCCAGCGAACCAAACAGGAGTACAGAAAAAATGTGATTAAAACAAGGACTGAAAGCTGGCACAACAACGCATAGGCCCTCACCTTCTGTCGTGCTTATATGAGTGGCACTGCAATCCATTCCCACAATTTTGTGCTTGGCATTCTTTCTTTCCAGAAGTCAAAGCCATCACAAGGCACAGCGAGGGAAGATGTCAGCTTTGACCACAACTATCTTGACTACAAAATTTCTGAGATCCGAAAAGTTATGTAGCGCTGCAGTTGCATCACAAGCAAGGGTGGGGGTGGGGGACAACAAGTTGGACACTTACTGACGTGTGCGCATTTTGGGGGGATCAGGATGAAAGTAAGTGTAGTAGGAAGATGGTGAGAACTGCACTTGTTTGGTGGCGGCAGCATCTTTGGAGGCCTCAAGTATCCCATCCTGGTGCCCTGTAGAGAGTAGTAAAAAGCCAGTCACAGACAGAAGGTGTGCATGTTGTGGGATCAGACCTGTACTGTGTGTTTGTTAATATGTGTGTGTGTGTGTGTGTGTGTGTGTGTGTGTGTGTGTGTGTGTGTGTGTGTGTTAATTAACTAGCAGGATGCCCATGCTTCACTACATGGTTTGTAACATCTTTGTAATCTGTTTTGATTGTATTTGGCTGTAGCAGTCTGGTTAACGTGAGGGTTGGTCGAGAAATACTTTTTCACAGCCTGTCTGTTAGCCTCCGGGTAGCATTCAGCATACTTCCTCTCAGCCTGTCTGTGAATTTCGGGGTGACAGTCCGCATACTTCATCACAGCCTCTCTATGAATTTCGGGGTGACATTCAGCATTCAGTAGAACTGTCCGTGCACTTTGAATGTTGGCATGAAATTTCTCTCTTTCAGCTGGTGGGCTCCAAAAGACATCATTTGGAAGCAGCCATTGTATTTTCGGGATGCAGAAAGGAAGTGTTCTGCCATTGGATGCTGATGAGTGAGAAGGCTGTGAGGAGGTTCGGGGTAGGGTTGAAGGGCAGGGAGCTGGACTGTACCGCCACTGCAGCACATTCCTGGGGACTCATCCCACCACTTCAGAGCACGACACCAAGCACAGGGTGATCGGAGGCCAAGAGCAATAAACTTGTCTCCACAATAAGCAATCTGATGTCCATATGCAAAACCTGATAAATGTTTAGTAGTCCAAGGTGATAGTGTGGTTTGTAATCTGTTTTAATAGTATTTGGCTGTAGTGGTGTTGTTAACGTGACGGTGGGTGAAGGAGTACTTTTTTACAGCCAGTCTGTTAACTTCTGGGTGACATTCAGCATACTTTTTTGCAGCCTGTTTGTGAACTTTGGGGTGGCATGCAGCATATTTCCTCACAGCCTGTCTGTGGACTGATGGGTTTGTTTTCAAATAGGTTCACATGCATTGTGGAGGACGGTGGTAGAGTGCAGTTGGTGAAGGACATGAAGCTGGTGGTATTGAACTGTCACCCTTAGAATGTTCGTACAGCATGTCTGTGGACTGAGTGGTTGGTTTGCCCTTAGAATGTCCGCGCAGATGGCCAGAGATGAGCAGTGAAAACAGTAAATAGGTAATAAATCGAGTGAAAGTGAATATTTTGGGAAATCCTTTCTTAGTGAGCACCTAGAGTACATAAGGAACAGGTGTGCCAAATTTCATGTGTGTGGCTTCGGTGGTTTTTCACTTCTGTTGATGAGTCAGTCAGTAAGTGAGTGGTATTTCGCGTTTATAGATATAGATTGGCTTACTTACTAATTTATTTCATACTATTTCTATGTACCTTTCCATCCAAATAGGGTCTCCAAGCATTAAAATAGGGTCTCTTCAACATTAAAATATCATTTTATTTAAAATAAATCAGATAAACAATTTTGTGCTAGTCATATTACTTCTTTCTGAACTGGTTTCCTGTACGTGCAGGGTCAGTTTTGTAACTGTCTCTTCCAAAGGTCACCATTTTGAGTGTCTTCTGGGGTAAGGTCTGGGATCTTCATTGATTGTGTCCATCCACTCGCTTTTATGGGTCTGCAAGCACTGCGGCTGCATCCACCCAGGGTTCAAGGTGCAGGGCTGTCTTTGCTATGGATGTTTCCTCACGGCGCATGATGTGGCCATACCACCTTAGCTGTGCCTGCCTCATGTACTGGTCAATTGGTGTTATTTTAAGTCTTTGCTATATGTCATCATTCGGCACATGGTTGAACAGCGTCAGATTTAGCATCCATCGAAGCATCCTCATTTCCATGACATGAAGGGCTTGATCATGTTTTCTTGTTGCTGGCCAGCACTTGGTTCTGTACAGTGCTACTGGGGGAACAACTGTTTTGTAGATTTTGGCCTTGAGGTGTTCAGGCATTTTCTTGTCACACAAGATGCCAGTGGTTTGCAGCCATTTAAGCCACACAGTATTTACTCGTGACCGGGCATCTGTCAATGTGTTTCCATCAGCTGAAGCCAGTGATCCAAGGTATTTGAATTTGGTGACCTTGTTTAATTTCTGGCTGCTGATTTCGATTGTTCCATCTGTTTGGGGGCCACATTCAAGGTATTACTATACTGTATTTTATTACGTTATTATGTTTTAATCTGTGTAAGCTGCCCTGAGCCCAACCCTGGTTGGAAATGGGTGGGATATAAATTTAATTAAATAAAAAAAATTAAAATCCCATAATTGGGTAAAATCCCATAATATGTTTTATAGTATATCATGAAAAAGTTTTCAATATTATTTGTTTCAATTTATTTACTTACTTTTGTTATGCCCCACCTTTCTCTCCAATGGAGACCCAAAGCACTTTGCATCAGTCTCCTCTTCTCTGTTTTAGCCATTTTAACAACCCTTTAAGGTAGTTTGGGCTGAGAGACAATGACTTGGCCAAGGTCACCCATGAAGCCTGTGCACCTTATCCTTGTCCGACACTATGGCTGGATATCCTGGTCCAACACTATCCCATATCCTTGTCCAACACTATGGCTCCACTTGAGCTGTAGAGGCTTATCTGGTGAACCAGATTAGCTTGTACACTCCAACACATGCCAGCTGGGTGACCTTGGGCTAGTCACAGTTCTTCGGAGCTCTCTCAGCCCCACCCACCTCACAAGGTGTTTGTTGTGGGGGGGGGAAGGGAAAGAAGATTGTAAGCCCCCTTGAGTCTCCTTACAGGACAGAAAGGGGATATAAATCTAACTCTTCTTCTTCTAGATGACAGGGAATACCAAAGCCATCAAAGTTCCTGTCCCCTAATTCTTTCTTCAAAGGGAGTTTTTGGTTACCATGGATACGGAAGCTTTGGGCCCAGTTGACTGCATCTGTGTCTTGCAAGAGTGTTCGATACACATCAAGATCGTGGTAGAATGCTGCGTACATGTTGGTAAAGAAATCAGAGTCATCTGTGGCAACCTAAAACAGTAGCATTCGAATTAGTCATCTCTTAATTAATGTGGTATTTCTGTACTTCCCAAATCTAGCAAGTTCTAACTCAGGTATGGGACCTGAATCCCCAATAATTTTGTCACTAGGCTGCCTGCCTTAGTGGGCAACTTCCTGCCTCTATTAGCTTTCCCCCACTCTTGCAAAAGAAGAAGATTGGGGAGGGGGTCTGACATCACAGATGCAGCAACATTACAACCACAGAGTTTGGGTACTATCAGGTGCCATTGCGGGTTGCAAAGGGAACCACACTATTCTGCCTGGGTGGCTTTTGGGATTTGATTTGCTTTCATTCAAGAAACCATTTATTCTGCCTACACTTGAGAGACCAAGAAGGCATAAGAGGGGAAGTCCTCCTATGGATTAAAAACTGGTTGAGGAACAGGAAGCAAAGGGTGGGTGTAAATGGGAAGTTCTCACAATGGAGGGATGTCGGGAGTGGTGTCCCCCAAGGATCCGTTTTGGGACCAGTGCTCTTTAACCTATTCATAAATGACCTGGAAGTAGGGGTGGGTAGAGTGGTGGCCAAGTTTGCGGATGATACCAAATTCTGTAGGGTGGTGAGAGCCGCAAAGGATTGTGAAGAGCTCCAAGCGGACCTTGATAAATTAGGTGAGATGGCTAAGAAATGGCAAATGCAGGTCAATGTAACAAAATGTAAAGTGATGCACATAGGGGCAAAAAAAATCCAAACTTCACATATACGCTACAGGGGTCAGTGCTATCAGTCACAGACCAGGAAAGGGATTTGGGCATCTTAGTTGTTTGTTCCATGGGAATGTCAACTCAATGCATGGCAGCTGTAAAAAAGGCAAACTCTATGCTGGGGATAATTAGGAAAGGAGTTGATAATAAAACTGCAAGGATTGTCATGCCCTTATATAAAGCAGTGGTGCGACCGCACTTGGAGTACTGTGTTCAGTTCTGGTCTCCACATCTCAAAAAGGATATCGAAAAGATAGAAAAAGTGCAGAGAAGGGCAATGAGGATGATTGAGGGATTGGAGCACCTTCCTTATGAGGAGAGGCTGCAGCGTTTGGGACTCTTTAGTTTGGAGAGGAGACGTCTGAGGGGGATGTGATTGAAGTCTATAAAATTATGCATGGGGTAGAAAAATGTTGACAAAGAGAAATTTTCTCATTTTCTCACAATACTAGAACCAGGGGGCATTCATTGAAAATGCTGGGGGGGAAGAATTAGGACTAATAAAAGGAAACACTTCTTCACACAACGTGTGATTGGTGTTTGGAATATGCTGCCACAGGAGGTGGTGATGGCCACTAACCTGGATAGCTTTAAAAAGGGCTTGGACAGATTTATGGAGGAGAAGTCGATCTATGGCTACAAATCTTGATCATCCTTGATCTGAGATTGCAAATGCCTTAACAGACCAGGTGCTCGGGAGCAGCAGCAGCAGAAGCAGCAGCAGCAAGCCATTGCTTTCATATGCTGCATGTGAGCTCCCAAAGGCACCTGGTGGGCCACTGCAAGTGTCAGAGTGCTGGGCTAGATAGACTCTGGTCTGATCCATCAGGCTCTTTCTTATGTTCTTATGTTCATACTGAACATACACGTACATTTAGGATAAGAGGTAACACACCTGTAAAGTAATTCTACTTCTTCCTGGGCTACCAACCTGTTCCTGGCAAGATTCTCATGCATTTAAGAGATGAAAGTTTTCCTAACTTGGGGGTGAGGGGATGGGGAAAAGTTCACCTGTGACATTTCTGAATGCTAAGAAACTGTTGTTGTCCACTTTACAGGAACAATAGCTAACAACACTTCACCTCTCTCCATTTGAGCCCGGTTTCATTGTGAAAACCATTCAGTATCCCATTCTTTGCTGGAGTCCCCTGTAGTATGTTGCACCGAAACTCTGAAGGCTATTACCTCTCTGTGTGGCCGGGTGAGGACAGCCTTGAAATTTGGCCATGAATCCACCAGGACCTCATGCCCAGCTGGGTTCCCACGGTTTATGTGCATTACTGCTCCATGGACCTGTGAAGAATCATAGGTGAGAGTTGGTACTGAAGGGCACATTGAGGAGGGACTCCAAGTTTAGTATTTCCCCATAATGCTCCGCTGAATAAAGTAGAGGACTGTGAGCAGGACTCTAGGATAGGTAGGCAGTTAGGGTTGGAGAAGTGAACCCAAAGAGCAGTTGTCAGTGGCATTTCATTTGATTGTATGGAGGTGTCTAGTGGGTGCCACAGGGCTCAGTTGTGTGTCCAGTACTTTTCAGTATTTTTATAAGTGGATGAGGGGAAGGAATCCGTAGCCAACCCTAATTCTCTGATGAGTATACCTTTCTGATGCACACATTTTAAGTACATGTTTTGCCCACTAAAATGTGTAGATGTGTACACCTGAAAAAAGTAATGTATCAGAATGCCATCAGATACCATTGAGTGGAGTATAGCAAATATACGAATGAGATGTTGTCAGGAATCCAGCTCATGCTCCTCTCTCACGACCCAAAGAGCAGGGTCTGCATCTCTTTTGGCCGGAGCTAATTGTCAAACAGCAAGAGGTGATGATGGTTTTACCGAAAGGGTCTGAGGAAGGCTCTTCCTCAAAATCCCCTCTAGCAGTTGCAACTTGGAAGGGCAGGATAGGATCAGCATCGCTCAGGAGGCGGAGGCTGGTGGGTTGGAACCAACAGAAGCAGGAAGGGCGGCAAGCACCTGTGAGAGAGGGAGAGAGACTGCTTATCATCATCCCCAAAGCTTCTGCCTCGTGGTGAAAAAATACTTTTTGAACCCTTGTGCTAATGTAACCCATGCCATTTTAGACTTTTTGTTTTGTTTGGATCTTAGGGCCCAGGGGATAAGAGCTCACTGAGCATGTGCAGTTGGTAAGCTTGCTTACTTATTACCAACTGCAAGAGCTCCACCCTCCTCAGTTGATCTGGCCAGTAGTAGAAGGAAGGCCTACAGCTCAATTGAGGGAATTACTTATTTTTTACAGGTATGTGTTGGGCCCAATAAGAAAGAAAAATATATTAGAATATTCCCAATGTAATGGAAGGGTGTATTAGGTTGTTAATTATGTAAGCCTCCTCAGTTGATCTGGCCTGTAGTAGAAGGAAGGCCTACAGCTCAATTGAGGGAATTACTTATTTTTTACAGGCCCAAATTGAAGAAAGACCTGCAGCAGCTACATCAGATGCAGAAGGCCAGATGGAAGAAAGAAGCCCTGCTTAATTAATAGTTTGGACTTTATTGATATTCTTTCATTACTGGACACTGTTAGTGGTGGTAACTGTTCTGAGTGCTTTTTTCCTTTAAAAGCACTGAAGATTTTGTTCAATTGAGTTGTGCTGCATATATATATATATGTTCACTATATGTTCACTATTATTTATCCTTAAATGATAGAAAGTTGTGTTAAACTAACATAGGTCAGTTCCGCACACCAAATGTATAATGCATTGCAGTTGTTATAAAGGAACTCGTTTTCCTTTTCCCCATTCACATGCATTCTCTGCAGGCAGCGACTGGAGCCCACAGAAAGAGTCTGGGTTGCTTTCATGCCACCACACAGAGGTGCTTCCCTCTTTTGTAATTTCTTGTGACACATGCATAGCTATGCAGGCATGCAGAATTGAACCTCCACAGCCATGCCAATCGTCCCACAATACGACTGGGTGCTCCTGCGTAGCTGCCCAGATGCAACCCACAAAATAAAAAAAAGAAAAAGGGGCTTCCCTGCAGCAGCACAGCAATGGCAGGCAGATTCTCTCTGACCATGGATGGCGGTGGCGCAGTGGAAGAAACGGAAATGAAACACTTTCTGCGGGGCTGTTCGTGCAGGAGCAACTCCAACCTGGGATTTTTCAAAAGGATTACTACTTTAGCGATTTTCACAAATCCCATGTTGAGGAAAATAAAACAAGGCAGGCTTGTTTTGGGGGTGGGACTTGCGTGACGTATGCCCCCAAAAATGAGTTATATAGCATCCTGCCCCCGCTATATTTGCCCTGTGCAGAATCGACCATACAGATGCATGTGGAGTGCCTGTGTTCCCAAAAGTAACAATTACTCCCCTTCCGGATCAGTGCTCAAGATAGTCAAGATCACTCTGTTCTGGGCCACCATCACCCATCACGCCATTAGTGGCTCACCTGTGGCTGGCTGAATCTTCCCGATAAGAAGAATAGATAAGGAATGATCAAAGCAGCAATATGTACCCACTCAGTCGTTGCCTGGTCCGGCCTGGTCTCTTTAGGGGGAGTGCTTTGCTGGTAGATATATTTTCCTCCCCAAATAAATGAACCATTAACAGATTTGTTCCTTGGACAGCAGCCCAGGGCCTTGTGGGACGGGATCCGGATGACACAACAGAACTGGCCAAATCGCTGAGAGAAGATGTCCTTGCAAGTTCTTGCATTTGTTCTTGCAAGTACTTAGTTTAGGAGAAACGCCAGCTGGTGCCAACCTGCCCTACAGGGAGGGGCTGAAAAGGACAAAAGAGAAGGGTGGCTAGAGGATATGGGGGGAAGGAGACCAGGAATCTTGTGTTGTAGCTGGAGAACTTCTTCAAGTGAGCGTGAGAATGATCTACAGTCAAACTCAGTGATCCATGGAAACTTTTTCTGACTTCCCCCTCCTCTTAGCTGCTATGCTAGTGGAGAATGAGATCTTGCCCATTTGGAAGGGCCCCCACTGCTGTTCGTGTTACAGCATGTACAAAGGTTGATGAGCGCACAGGCCTTTGCTCTGAGCTAGAGTTGGGTGGGGTTAGTGAATTTCTTGGCTTAGATCTTGACCAATCTGTATACGTTTCAGTTTTCTCTGGGTTGTTTTAGCTGATGCCTTCCTCTCTGACATATCATAACTGAATTTTGCAACACTTGTGGCTGCTGATGTGAAACTTTTGACTTGGGAAAACACTGGTTAGATGCTAGTCTACATCATCAACTAATCATCCTCCTTGTGTAATCTGAGGGACTCAGATATCTTCAGGAACCATTGTCCTGTCCTTCAGGAGTGGTGCCTCTTGAAGATATGCATGTCCTCCATCTCTGGCTGAGGAAGAAGAAGAAGAAGTTTGGATTTATATCCCCCCTTTCTCTCCTGCAGGAGACTCAAAGGGGCTTACAATCTCCTTGCCCTTCTCCCACTCACAACAAACACCCTGTGAGGTAGGTGGGGCTGAGAGAACTCCGAGAAGCTGTGACTAGCCCGAGATCACCCAGCTGGCGTGTGTGGGAGTGTACAGGCTAATCTGAATTCCCCAGATAAGCCTCCACAGCTCAGGCGGCAGAGCGGGGAATCAAACTCAGTTCCTCCAGATTAGAGAGAACAAGTATGGCCAAGAGCAAGACAGAGACAAAGGATTCAAAAAATGAAAGTCCTTCATCCCTAGTCTGCCTTGAACCTGCTTAGGAGCAATACAGAAAGGAGTAGTGGGTCCTCCCACTGTTTCCACCTGTGTGGAGTCCTGGTAGACTTCAAAGTTACTATCCCTCATCAGGGCAGCTGTAGAGAATTCTCCACAGCAGCATTGGAGGGGATCAACCTGGAATGGCTGAGTGGTTTGAGGTGACCCTGAGGGAATGTGGGCATTACAAAGCTAAATTAAGGATATAAGGAGTCTAAGGCGAATAGGATTGAAAAGACACATCACTGGAGCCGGAAGTATTTCACAAAAGTCCAGGAGATATCATTTTTGAGACTTCAGGGTGTGCTCATTTTGAAATAGGTAACTCTTTCACAGGAGGCCACTCAACTTGGCCCCTTCCAATAATTTTTAATTGACCCCACCCTGAATAGCCATTTTGTGATTTGGCCTGTCTTCCGTGGATGCCATTTTGTGGTTGCACCCACCACCTAGACCCAAAATTCCAGAACTATTTCCCACATAGTTGAACAAGGTTCAGGATCCCTGGTTTAGCAGAATCACTTGCTTGTATTGCTGAAGAGTATAGAAGAGGAGGGCGTCTGCAGGATGGATGAGTAGGAGACCAACAATTTTCTACTGCTGTAGAGAAGCAGGTACAAACATGAACTGATGTCAGCCACAGGAAATCCTGGAAAATTACTTTTTTTGTTCCATGATATGAACAAAACCTTTCCTTCCCATCTTTTCATACAATTTCTTTCACCCTATTAAAATTAATGTATTTAAAACATTATATGAGTTTCTCTCCTTTTCTGCAAATTTTATTTGCTTACTTTACATTATTTATAGTCTACCTTCCTCCAGGTGGATTACACAAAGTGAGGCTGGACAATCAACATAAGGGAACATTCAATAACCAGTACGTTAGGATTGCAGAAATCTGGAACCAACTACAAGAACTGAAGCATAATGTAAGTATTAACATTACCCATTAAGTCAGACCTGGGCATTATACGGCCCGCGGCCCACATCCGGCCCGCTGGATGACCCTGACTGGCCCCCCTGCCTTGCTGGGGAGCGAGGCGTCTTTGAAAGCCCCGCAGAAGCCAGTTGCCTTGGCTGCCTGCTTCTGCGGAGCGTTCAAAAGCGCCTTGCCCCCCTGCTGTGCTGGGGAGCGAGGCACCTTTGAAAGCCCCGCAGAAGCTGGCAACCAAGGCAACCGGCTTCTGCGGGGCTTTCAAAAGCACCAGTCGATGAAAAAAGTAGGTCAAGGGACTTAAGTCTTTCCACTTGCTTGATTGTTACAGTGGACAACTATGCAGGTAGGTTAAACCTGTGATTCTTTGTGCCAAATAGGGAGCAGCAGTGGCGTAGGAGGTTAAGAGCTCGTGTATCTAATCTGGAGGAACCAGGTTTGATTCCCAGCTCTGCCGCCTGAGCTGTGGAGGCTTGTCTGGGGAATTCAGATTAGCCTGTACACTCCCACACACGCCAGCTGGGTGACCTTGGGCTAGTCACAGCTTCTCGGAGCTCTCTCAGCCCCACCCACCTCACAGGGTGTTTGTTGTGAGGGGGGAAGGGCAAGGAGATTGTCAGCCCCTTTGAGTCTCCTGACGGAGAGAAAGGGGGGATATAAATCCAAACTCTTCTTCTTCTTGTATGCAGAACTGTTGCCACTGATTCCAAGTTGATCTGTGCACCTGTCTGTCACTTATCAGCCCCTATTATGCAGAACTGAGTTCAGCCTTTTGGCCCGGCTTTCCACAATATTTTCTGTTTCTTATGCAGCCCCATGGAAAAAATAATTGCCCACCCCTGCATTAAGTGGTGCAAAAATTACATAATAGGATCCTACTTATGTGTGTAAAGGACCATCAAGTCACAACTGATGTATGGCAACCCTAGCAAGGGGCTTTCAAGGCACATGGGAAGCAGAGGGGGTTTGCCATTGCCTTCATCTGCAGTCTTCCTTGGTGGTCTCCTACTTAGCTTTCAGGAGCTGAGGAGATTGGACTGGACCATGCCACCTTTCCTCCCAGAATCCTACATACAGTAATCTTTTATGCAGTTGAATAAAGTCCCTAATGATTTCTCCAAGTAAATTTGCAAACCATTTTGTATAGCGTAACACTCTTGGCTGTGCCGAAAAACTCTCTTGAATAATTCAATTTGGCATAGTTTGTGGATAGCCTGGAGACTGGGAACCTTCCTGATCTTCCTGGGTTAAAGATAAGAACCACAACAAAGAAAGCATGTATACAGACAGTTGTTAATTTAACTCATTAGCAAGGCTTTTTGTGATATGTTCAGCTATCTCCTGTCATATGATAAAAATTACAAGGGAAAAATTCACCCTGGAGGCACAATAAGTCAAAGTACAAAGTACAAAAAGTACAAAGAAGTACAGAGGGCCTCACCAACACATCAAACAATCATGATGAAGTAGGACTTTTAAAAAAAAATTTTTTTTTTACTTCAAGCTCACTTTACATTTCAGAGGGTGCTTCATCAGGCAATCCATAAGGCAACCATCCCTCAGA